>NW_017728917.1:13322828-13360548 GCF_001723895.1 Crocodylus porosus
TGACTTCCTGCCCTTTGGGCAGGGGGCTGGACTCGATGATCTCCCGAGGTCCCTTCCAGCCCTGATGTCTATGAAATCTATGAAATGTTTGCTCGTACGATTGCTTCAGTATATCTAACAATAACAGCAACATCCCCCACCCCACCCCCACCCCAAGTAAAAAAATGAAACAAATTCAAGGGATTTTAGATTCTTCAAGACTAAGGTTAATACAAAAAACCAAACACAGCATTATGAACAGCCAAGTGCATAGGCAAATAAAGACAGTCTCTATCTGGACTCCCCATCTTTCTGATATCAACTAACTAGTAGCCAGAGAATTTCTGTAGTTGGGGGAAAAAATTCTAGAAAAATGAATAAGATGATGTCATTGCTACTACCCTAATACTCAAGAGACAAGTGACTGTAAGAGAGGTCTTGGAGGAGACAGGGATCAGAAAATATTTAAAAAATATATATTTATGAAAATGAAAAATAGGACATCTTTGAAGTTTAAGATCCGTCCCTTGGTTAAAAATGCTGTCAATTTTCCCGTAAGAGGAAAAAGATGTTTGTTATGCAAAAGGACTGAAAGATCAAGGAGCATCATTAGAAGTTAGAGAGGAAGCGTATTAATAGATTCCTGATTATACAGAAAAGTCAAGAATTTTCAAGTTATGAGATATTAGTAGCAAAAGATACTCTACTTTTAAGAGACCGGCATAAAAGTCAAAATTACACTAAGAATTGGAAACTACTTTCTTACCCAGACCAATCCTCTTTGAGGGGGGATATAACATGGGCTATTAAACCAGCAGCTTCCAGTGATCTTAATGTGTGTACAGAAACATCTATTAGCAAGGACAGTCATGTTGAAGTGAATATTCTGATTAAGGATAAGATGTAGTTAGACATGAGACAGACACCTTAGCCACCTGCATTACACTAAGAATTGAAAACTACTTTCATACCCAGACATGTCTTTAGATCCCTAAACAACAGATACCCTTTAATCTATTTTCTGTTTGCAGGTGGCTCTGTATTTATTTGCCGTGTTCTGCGGCTTTATTCCAGTTTAATTTGAGCTTATTTTGATTGATTTCTTTAAAACCTCTTGCTCGGTTCATTTGAATATTGATGACAGTGGCAACTTCTCATGATTGGGGGAAAAAGAGAAAACACAGCAAGATCTCAGGGGCGCATTTTAATAAAAACACGTCCACACTTCTGTAGACGCTAAGTTAAAGGTTGGATAGGTTGGCTAGTCATTTGCTTTTGGGTAGAAAAGAGGTCAATGTTTGGCTTAATACATTTGTTTTCCCATTCCCTCCTCACAAAGTGGTCTCTATTCAATAATTTTGCCCCTGAACTTCTAAGGGTTTCTGATCATAGCTTTTCCAAATGTTGTCATCATGCCTTTAACAACCCTATGCCTGATTGATTGGTTTGTATTTGTGCTGCACACTTCCTTTCCATCTTCTTTTGTAATTCGTGGTGATGCTTTCAGTGATGTTATAGCAGGGGGAACAGATGATAGGCCTGGGAACAGAAGGCACTCGAAACTCACTCCAAGGTATATCGTCTGATTGAATCATGAAAAAGATCCTAATCCTCTGACCATGATTTTATTATCAGATCCGCTGCATCAATCTCCGTCTCTGCTGATATCTTGGAAGAGAAACAGCATTTCTTTTCCTTTAAAGTTTTCTTTTTGTGGTTTACGTTGAAAACATTTGGGACCTGAAACCTTTAAAATGCAGGGTAAACAGAGGAATATTTCCGCTGTCATTTCTGGTAGCTCTGTTTCATTTGGTTTCAGGTCTACGATTTCTTGTCGTGAACACTCAAGTGTGAAATATCTGTTGACCCATTATTTGTCTTCTAGCTGATTACAGACAGCTTGACAGGATGGATAAATTGACTCAGTGATTTTTATCATATGCTTTATTTATTGTGTACAGGGTTTATTTCTACAATGGACTCAGCAAAAAAACCTGTTCAGACTCTGAGCTTTTGCATCCTAATATTACGTTATACACTTTAAACCCTGTTTGCCGGACCAGTTTTCTACTGAGATGCAGGAAGCCTTGGAGACCATTAATGAATTCTCAGCGAAAAGAACTTGGGTACTTCTGTCTGTTATACAAATACTGGAGAGTCCACTCATTTTAGAAGACATTTGTCTTTTTCATCTACTTGCACATTTACTGTGGGAGAGCACCTTGCCATTTGCACCTGGGGTATAAGTTGCATCATTTTTCACAACAACCATCATGTCTAGCCTTGGCACATACATAGGGGCATACATCCATAAATCTATCTTTAGCAGATCATAATTTACTGCTGAAACCACAAATAAACAATGCAATTCTGAAAGGGAACGATTATCTATCAGCCTCACTTGTAAAATGGCAAATGTAGCAGCTTTTAAATGGGCAGGAAAATCCTAGCACATCAGCACAAGATGTTCGGTGCAAGATGATTTCAGCTGACTAACAAATTAGTCATTTTTTTGCAGAAGGACATGTGGCAGAACACAGAACATTTAATTAATGAGCCTTTTTTGTTAGAAAACACAGTGTCTCTTCTCTTCTTCTACTGGACAAAGCGATGCACAGTCACCAGAAGAGAGACAAAGAATGCACACTTGGGGTGACTCAGTAAGTACATGTTGATGCATGGAAATTATGAAGCATTCAAGAAGATGGGTCCCAGACTCCAAATTAAGTTCCTCTATTCTATAATCACATGGGGAGATAACCAGTTTGTTAACAATCTACTGCTTGCCACTTTAATTGGTATCCTGCAATGGGCAATCTGACGTGAAGAAAGGCTGTGGCTTCACACGCTGCTTTAACTTAAAGCCACCCAATTAATATTAAATTATATGCCTAAAAACATGTATTTCTACCCGCGTGATGCAACTGGTGACCAGCTCATCAATAATTATTTGCACAAAGGGTTTGGCTGGGGTTAAGATCTCAGCTATTACTATTAATGGCTTGAAAATGGGAAAATAGAGAAAGGCCAGGAGGGTCGGCACATAAGACCAGCAGTGACAGAAGACATTGTGTACAGATCTCGGCAAGTTCAGACCAGGAGTGGAGCCTACACGTATTTCTCCCATGACAGGGAGGGCTCTTCTGCGTGGGGACAGATTGCACCTCTGGGAAGCTCAGCGTGGTATCTCTGTGCTCCGGTCTCACCTGGCCAGGGAGCGGCAACAAGGCTCGCTGCGGGCTATGCACAGGAGTCTTTGTAAGGAGACAATGAATCACAGCACTCCTCGGCTGTCCTGACCCCTCCCCAGAGTCTGCCACTGCTATCCACTTTGTGGGCGAGAGCCGAGGCGGAGTCCGCGCCTGGGGCCAAGAGAGTACATGGGATACAAAGATGGTTGAACACTCTGAGCTGGGGACGGAAATGACACATAAATGTGAGCAGAAGCTGGTTCAAACCTGTAACACAACTGAAGTTCAGTGCACATCCACCGCTTTCAAAATGGCCAAAACTGATTTAAGATAAACCCGGATGGATGTGGTATCAGAAGCAGCTGATTTAGGTTAAGTCAGTTTATTGAACTTCTGTCCCAGATCAGGTTAATGCATAGTCCCTGAGCATCCCAGGATGCCTTGTAACTCTCCCACAAACCCCTGCCCAAGCGGTCTGCTCCAGCCCAGCAGGGAGGCATGCTCTAGCGCCCCCCACCTTCTGGACTGGGCCACTGCAGGCATGGGGCTGTATTTTGGGAACCAAAAGTGAATGTCTGTTCACTTGCTTATCAGTTCAATCTCTGCATCTTAGACTAACCTGGGAAGATTAAATCGACTTAGCCTCAGGCTTTTTGACTATCGGTACTTAGCCCCTTTTTGTCACCCCCAACTCCTGGGCTGAGTGCAGGAATGGATGGACTGGCACTACTCTCCCCACCTTGGCAGGCAGGTGGAGTCTCTTCCAGGCTCCCAAGGAGCAGTCCGATGCAGGGTTTACGCTTGATCCACTCAGCTGAGCATGGCAGGAAGCTCAGAGACTTCTGCAAGTTCCCCTCGGTCAGGGAGGCATCGTCAGGTGAGAGTCACCATACCCACTGTTTGATTTCACCCCAAACGGTGGCTTCATGAACCCATGCTGCTCTTCCTAAGGGCGTAACTTTTTCTTTTCTCCTCCTTCCCTGTCCAATTTCCTCAGACAATTTCCTTGAGGCAGAATTTTCCCCACCCTCACACACGGCAATTAGGTTATTTGCAATTCATTGTTTAGCTCTGCAGCTGCCAAACTCACCCACGCCGACCACGACAGCCAGGTTCTGTTAGTGACTCCAGAAGGAGAAGACCCTCCCAAGTGAACCCAGACCCATTCACTGGACACGACAAATCAAGTAATGAACAACAAAGCAGTGGTGGGCTGCGGCATTAACCCTTGGGCAGAAAACTGGAGCTTCTCTTCCAAGGGCACGAGAGCAGTTCAGCCTACTGGAAAACGCAGATAGAGAGCACTGAACTGGTTTACACTCTGGAGACGTTTTCAAAACCAAACGAAATCTTAAATCCTGCAGACAGCGCTGAAACCCACCTCCATGCTCAGGAATGAGATTTTCATTTTCCAGCAGTCCTTGTTATGGCTTCATGTCACATGGTGGCGAAGCAAGAGCGATTCTCGTGCACCCAGCTGCTTCTTGCACACAATGTCATTGGGACCGACATGACATGTTCAGATGTCATGAGATTAAGTTCCTGTTGCAAATATACACCAAACACCGGCTTCATCCTCAGCCAAAATATTCCACACATCTGGAATAACACCGTGCCATGGGGACAACAGGCTTCCTCTCTGATACGCTCCACCTAGCCCTTTAAACTACACAACGGGGAACCCATTGCCTTGTAGTTTCGTGGAGACCAAAACCAGCAATAGTGAAATCTACCCTTTGTTATAACAAACATTTGCACAAGTTCTCTATACCACCTCATTACTGAGGTGTGGACTGGGCAAAACAGATGGAAGTTAACTTCCAGCCTTTATAGATGTCCAGCACTTCCTTAAAGGAACCACATCAGGACCTTTTTTCTGTCATCAGTTTATTTAGCTATTTGTCAAAGCACACACGACCTCTCCAGACCTAAGCACAGCTCAAGGGTCACCCCATCCACATAAACCTTGGGAAATTATTCCCTCAGATTTACCACTGGGAAAACCAAGCCTTTATACCAGAAAGAAAAGCCTGTATTGTCACTGCCTGGCAAATCAGTCTGCAACAGCACTCCTGTACTTCTAACGCTAACACCTAGCCCTTTTTCTTCCCATAGTATGTTGTAATACCTGGGTCCTTTCCACTGTCACTACAGCCCCTGGAAGGGAGGACTCTTGTTCTCGTGGTAAGAGGCTTACCAATTTGTGACCTCAGCTTGAACTGGAGCAAAACTCCCTGGCGGTTGTTGCGGGAATGGCCAGCAACAGACATGATCAACGTAGATGTTTCGAGGACAGTCCAGCCATCTGGATAAGTGATGCCACCTTCCAAAAAGGAAAATTCTTGGTCTTCCATCTCCTCAAAGCAATCTGCCTTAGGATTTGCATTAGGCTGCCCCTTTCCCAGGAGAGCTCAATTGGCATTTCTAGCGCATAGCGGGTAGAGTGGTTTCTGAAGTGCCCAATCATCTCTGAAGAGGCGCTTGGGGCTCGATGCCAGCTCCTTATTCAGAGATCATAATCATTACAATAAGCATAAGAAAGACTGGATTTACCCTACTGATTGTAGCCAAGTACTACACATAAGTTGGCTCAGTAGTGATAAATGTCACGTTTACAATAGTTTTTGTAACATGAAAGTCCGTAATTTGCTTCCCAGGGACTCAGGCTTGATTATCAGAAGACTCAAACACGTTTACTGAAGTCTAATGAATAGAATTAACACATCATTTAAACAGGGACTAATATGTATGCAAATTAGAAAAATTAGAAAAAGTTAAAAATAACAGTTCAGCCCACAGTTTCAGAAAATGTAGATTGTGTGCTTATGAAATATGATTTTTTAAATTCACAAATCTCAATAGCTTCATATCTGTGTTGGGTACTTTGCATGTGAACAATAGGCAATATCAAATCCATTTTGATTTTATATTTAAACTCAGAATTATAAAACAGATTATACTGAAACTTGAATGCTATAAATGCTAATTAAATACTTGGTTTAATGACAAAAATAAAGAGGCAGCCCAATGTGGGTTAATTTCCATTTGCAAATTTCCATAATTACTATATTTTCCTTCAGATGATAGAAATTTTATTTCATGGCTCTGAGAAAAAAAAAGAATCATTTATTCATTGCTCATTAATCTTTTGTTCTTTTTTTTTAACACTTTAATGCTGTTTACATATCGGGACTGATCTCAAAAGAGATACAATTGGTTTTCCTAAGTAAATAGGTTTAGCATTAAATTAAATATCACCAGAGTCATCAAATTAAACTGATCTGCACATGCTGATTACGTTACTTAATAAAATTTCTTTAAAAAATGAAAAGAAATCAGCAACTGCCTGCTACCAAAATGGATGGGCAGGCATCCCCCTGCATGCCACAAAACACATGCAGAGTACGCCAGGCCCATGAAAGCTGAATCTCACTGATGTTTTCTAGGATAGTCTTTACTGCCAGAAGACTACAGCAAGGGGACAAGACAGACATACAGCCCAAGGGAGAGTAAGCAAGTCAGCTATCGAAGAGAATATCAGAAGACTTTCTCTTTGGCCAGGCTGCTGGACGCTCGCTGAGGAAGACAGGGACTGAAAAGCTAAACGCCCCACGGTGCCCGTGACTGCGAAGGAAGAGATGAGAAATAATTCAGCTGCACTGAGACCAGTCCAAGGTCGGCAGGGCCTTGTTTCGTGACGCGGTGTCAGTCATGCAGTGCAAGAAAGCCGAGAGTCACCTTTAACTTCCACGGTCAAATTCCCCAAGTTGTCGGGAGCCTTGGAAAGCACAACGCCTGGACCCGCCTTGCTCACTGCTCCAACATGGACCTGCACAAGCACTTGCGACTCTCCAACATCAGGGGAACTCAATGAGGCTATACGCAGATGTTGCCAAATGGAGCAGATCAGCTGTGCCACGATGCATCCCAGCACAGCTGGTGCACTTCGCTGGGTGAAAAAGACATCGCCTGCTGTCCCGCGGAGTCCGGCCCCTGCTGCTTGCAGGGTACACCTCTTGGGGAAATCCAGACAGGTACTCCCGGGGCTTCAGGAGGGACTGCCTAGTATTGGGTCCTCAAAGCCCTGGGAGCGCCTGCCTGGGGAAGACGGAGAGCGCAGGCAGCTCCAGGCTACCCACGCTCTCCTACCTTCAAACCAACAGATGCCTGCTGCAAAACAGCAGCACAAATCATCACCACTGTTTGTCACAAATGAATCTGTGCATTTGTGGTGCAACAAAGGGCACCGGCATCTGCTGGCTTTCGCTTTGGGCGGTCATAAAAACATTTACGTTGGCACGAAGGTGACGTCTGTTTGCAGCCAGTGTGACACAAAATACGTTTGCGAGGAGGCCGGCGATGCTGCTACGGTTGAGTGGCAGGGTGCTGTTACTCGAACTCAAAAACCACAGCTCTGAAGGATGCAGGGTGGGAGCGGGACAACGCTCCCAGAGGGCTGGGTCTTGCATCTGCAGCGTGGGTACCAACTAGCAACGAATGTCAGCATGGCTCGGAAGCACTCCCGATTCACCAATGGATGAGCACACGGCACACTTTAGAGAGCTGTGCAAGACTTCTGGGATGGAAAGACCGGAGTTTTTACATCCAGTTCCTACATCCTTGGCTTACCACAGCCTGGCTCACTGTGAGTCTGTTATATCACTGGCCGGTAGCAGAACAGATTTCTCCAAGCGGCAGCCTCTCAAGCAGTGGCTCTCAACCTCGCTGGACTTGAGACACCCCTCCATATCTTTTGGGAATTGAGTGGCACCCAATTTCCACAACTCCTTTCTGTATTACATGGCTTACCTCCATGCAGAGGGACCAGGCAGTGGGGGTGGGCGCTTGGCTAGCCGGGATGAGCCTGAGCCTGCATTTATCTGCTTATCTCTTCGCACCCCACAGCACCCTGCAAAGGGTCTGGCGGCTCCCAAGGGCACCGCTGCACCCCACTTGACCATTCCTGCTCTGAAGTAAAGGTCCTCTCCCTCCAGCTCTCTGCCTCATCTCTCCATTACCTCTGCCAGCGCCTACACTCCTACGTCTTCCCTATCAACATGAGATAAGCAGGAACAGAAATGGCTCGAGCTAACAGCTTGCAGAATACTTGCAAAAAGCTGAGGCAAGCCTGAAAAGTGATGGCCCCGGTGATCTTCTTGGGAAGTGACAGCCTTTTGAACTGCACAAGATCCTCCAACCTGAGCACAAAGGCAAGCAGCCAAGGACTCGGATACCAGTGCCAAAATGCAAGGGTGCCAATCTCAGCTTCTCCTGATAGGCTTAGAGAACTTTTTCCTCCCTCCTATCCTGCAAAATGGCAATCCCCTCCTCCAAGCCTCTTGCTAATGCCATAAACGCCATGTAGTTACCAGCACAGGCTGGTTCCAGGTCTCACACCCATAGCACGTGCCCCTCCTCTGTGCCTCTGCTTCCCACCCTCTTGGATCTGCAGGTCCACCTGGACTCGCCAGACCACCGGTCTGTGCGTGTATGTGCAGCGCTGGGGCTCTGGCTGCAGCCCTGTGTCATCCTTGGGACTGGGGCCACGCTTCTGTGCCTCATGCTCTCCTTGGAACCACTTTTCCTCGGTGCACGCACACACCCATGCACATGCACATGTACACGCACACAGACATCTCTAGCCCACACCCATGCACACGCACATGCACACAGACGTCTCTAGCCCTGCACCTTCGCAGAGCCAGCGATTCTTCACTAACACAGCTCAGAAATTTTCTGGGGAATTAACTTTTCGGGGAAATTAGCTGTCAGAAAATAGTGACACACGGAAAGCAGAATGGTTTGCAGAAAACTGTCAGACTGGATGAAAATTTGTTCCTAAGGAACATGTACAGAGATTTCAGTATTTAAAGGAATGGGACGCTCTGATATTCTGCTTCAGAATAGCTTCGTTTAAATTTTTTTTTTAAATATAACTTTACATCTATGTTAAAATGCTTCAGCATACTTTAGTACTTCGACAGACATAGTCAGAGCCAAATTAGAAGGCAGGAAGAATATGGCCCCATAATATTCTCCTTAGACTGGTGAAGAAAAATTTCTGGACTGAAAGTGCCCAAGTAGGTGCCGCTGTTGAACTGCCATATTCATAACGAGCGGCACCGCTTCGGCAACGGTCCAGACCCTGGGGGGTTAAGAGGAGGCTGGATGAACACCTCGCCGGGGTCGTTTGACCCCAGTACTCTTTCCTGCCATGGCAGGGGGTCGGACTTGATCTACTCAGGTCCCTTCCGACCCTAGAAACTATGAAGAAACTGCCACTAAATCTCATTTTTCTTTTTTTTCTCTAGTTCTGGATCTCTTTGCCTGGCAAGTCCTTCTCTGCCTATTTTCTTTTTTTAATTACTCAAAATATATTTTTTGAAGAAGCAAATGATCACCCAGTTGACTCATGAAGAAACGGATATCACTTGTGTTTCTCATCTGCAGCAGGGAAAACTAAAAGTCGAAGACAAATGAGAGCTGGGAGGGAACCAGATTTGTCAGAAAACCAAGCTGAGAAAAGGGGCTTTTTTTGCAACACGCAAGTGTGCATATGCATGCACGCGCACACACATACACACACAGGTACATAATCTAGCCCTTAACAGCTCTTCCAGCATGCTAAAAAAGCAGCTTTCCTTTGGTGAGTCTCTTCCCCTCCCCTCTCTTTTTTTTGTCTAATGAGCATGAGTTAGTCTGTTCAAAAGCCTGAACGGGCATCTCGGGCCGCTGCAACAGCAGGGGTCCGTTACTATAACAACTGACAACTCCTGTGAATTCTGAAAGGCCTAAAAGTAGCCATTTGGGAAATAGTTATTGAGTAAAAAGTTGCAAAGGAATGGCTGTATTCGGTATCATGTGACAAAGCCCTCACCGCACACAGCTGCACTTCACTATGTCGGCCATTCAAGCACAGCAAAACCCCCATGTCACCAACCTCCCAGAACAGCTGGGACCCCAGAAGAGCCCCTTTTCAGTCCCTCACAACACGAGAGGATAAAACACTGGCAGCAAACAATGAGCTGAAATAACTGCTGCGCACCATGCGCTGGTGTTACGAGATCTCAGCCTCCCCCCCTTCCCCGGGTAGGCTCCCCGTTGTCCGGCGGTGGAAACGCCGAGGAGCAGACAGAAAAGTTTTTCTATCGTGCTGCCTCTGAAGCATGAAGACGGCTGCTTGAATGAGCAGCCTACAGCAGCCCTGAAGTTTCAGACTTGAAAGGCAGCAACCAGCCCTTGGCACGGAGAAGGGGTGACGGGTCACAGATCTGCGCCTCCCGGCGCGAGCGAACAGGGCATGGGGACGCCTCTCTGAAGAGGCGACAGTGTTTCTCCCTCCTCTGGCAAGAGCGACAACACGTAGGACTCATGTCTTTTCTCACCTGGGACAAAGATCGGCTAAGCACTTACAAGCGCGGCTTCCACTGGGGGGTTATGGGCAGTATGCGCCTAACCAGCATCCTCTGAAACACCGAGGTGCCTCAGCTTCCTCCACTTCCATCTCTTTTGAGCACTGGAATTGCTCCTTTGATGAGCAACCTTGTACAGAAACAGATCACAGGTGCAGGAGGTTTTTCCCCATCTTGTAGGGCGGGTTCCTGGGGGGCTGCCCGCACAGCACCCGTCTGCTGGGGGTACGGATGGGGAGGGCACCCAGCAGCTGCTGGAGCTGCAAAGGGGGGAAGCCAGAAGCTAGTGCAGGAACAGGGTGGGAGAAGCCCGAAGCACCGCGCCTGAAGTGGGCACTGAGAAGCAGCCACAATGATGATGATGAACATCTACCGGGGAAAGCAGCACCGAACAGCTTTTGGCTGAACTGGTAATTTCCCCCTTTGCAAAGGATGACAGAAGAGATGGAGGGGGCATGCGTGTGCATGGAGGGGAGGCAGGGAAACGCTGCTTTGCGTGTGGCTGCTATGAGAATCTGGCAGGATCTACTTCTGCCTATGGGGCTGCCTCGCATCCTTCACCTGTATCCAGCAATTCATCAGATATATATTATGTATATTCCCATAATACCCCTACCAAGCCCTGGTTATTTGGAGGTCACCATATTTACTGCCACGCTTCACATCCCTAAATGTTTCATAGACGGACAAAGGCAGGCCAGTGTAACCCCGTATTTCTTGTGAACAAAATCCCTAATGAAGAACACAGCAAGCCCAAAACACACCTCTCCGAATCCAATCTGCTACAGAGATCCTAGCCTGCATGATATGCAAGAAAAATCAACAGTCCTTCGTGCACATGTGTATAGTAAGCATTAACTGAAGCATTAAAAATTAAAGCTATGACTAACAGATGCCCTAAAGCATGCTCAAGTGCACTCCTATTCAAGAAAATGCTTAAACATATGCTTAACTTTAAGCCTGTCCTGAAGTGACACGGACTTCAGCACATTCTTAAGTGATGAACTAATAAAGGATGTTTTCTTAAATTAGTACCCAAGGTGCTGCAGGGATACTGTATCTGAGTTGTGCTGATATGCACAGTTGCTGGGACTGCTCAATTCCGAATCAATCAGGATCCACATCTATCACGACCAACTTTTTAGACAAGTCTTAGTCAGCAAATATTCTGCATATCATGAATGACTGACTGTGCAATTACAAGGCTTCAGAATGGCAATGCTGAACTAAAACACAAGACCGAATAGCAGCTGTGTTTAGTAGCTCATGCTCAGAGTTAAATACCAGCGCAACTTCAAAGCCAGATTTTTAATTAAAGAGAAGACGATTCAATTGCTGGGGCCAGTCCACACTCAGGACCAACTGCATGTTAAAACAATGGAGGAGGCTGACCCAAAGTGGGGGATGGAGAATTGTGCGGGTTTTCGCAAATGATAGCAGCTGAGCCAACGCAAATAATATGTTGTGAAATAAGGGACGGATGTTGCAGGTGATTGGCAACAGGACAAGCCGTTTATCACCTCTAACCAATGGTGCCAATGCATTTTGCAAGCGACTGAGCATGGTTATCATCCAGCAGCTGGACTGAAGCTGACCGTTTCTTTTGGACCACTGGCCCCAACACAAAAACCCAACTAATCTAAAAAGGCATCCAGGAAATCTCAGTAGAGGCACGAAGCATGGGGTTAACCCTTTCCGTCCAAAAGAGGACTATCCCTTCCCAAAAGCTGTAAGACTATTTCCAACAGCAATGCATGACAAGCTTACAATGTCCTTCTTCATACTGCCCCTGCTCTGTGCATATACACACGAAGCACAGCTGGTGCCCAAACCGAAATCCCACATCACTTAGGCAAGCAGGTCCCTGCCTGGAGCACCGTGCCTCTCTGCCTCCCCCCACACTGTGGCCCAGGACCTTTGACCAGCTGGGACCGGGCTATGGACTCTGGGAGCATCTGGCCAAACCAGGACACATGGTCAACCTAGCTCTGATCCATCTCTGCCCACACTGCCAGGGTCTAGGGCCACCGCATGGCAGGCCAAAGTCTTCAGAAACGCACTTAAATTCCCAAGGAGCTCCCGTTCCAGTTTCAGAAATGATTGCTGAGCCTGTCTGGGAGAGGGAAAATGGGACAAAATGGGACATAAGCACTTTCGAAAACTCTGCTTGCCTCTTTTCTAAGAGTCAGAAACCCAGCAGAAACAAGCATGCTTTTAAGTTAGCTGGAAGAAGCTTTTAGCCTCAGACTAAGCAAGCTCTTCTAAAATATGCCACAAATATGCACTATAACACCCATATTCATTTTGAAACAAGTAGACAAAGTATAACACGTAGCGTAAGCCGCAGATTTGTTCAAGCAACAGTTTTGAAACCTTTTATAACTTGCCAGACAGAAATTTCCCTCACTTTAAAACCTGTGCCAAAACTTATTTCGTGCAAGAATCTTGTAGAATTTAATACCAAAAGCTAACTTTGCTAGAAAGCGTTCATTAGTGGCAGGAGTAAAAATAGTTCTTGGCTCTTGCACAGTAGATTTCATCTGCAGGTCTCAACATGATTTATAAAGGTGGGTAAGTATCTTTAACACTTCTACCAGTGGGGAAACTGCGATGCCGAGACATTTAGAGCTTAATTTTACTCCCCGTGATGTCAGTGAGGTCTTTTCCTGCCATTGAGTTCAACAGTAAAAAATATTGAACTGTAAGTGATTTGCTCCAGGTCACAAAGTGCATCAATTCATAGCCAGATATAGAACCCAAATACCTTGATTTGCAGTCCAGTGCTTGATGTGCAGGAGGACACCGCCTCCTTTTAAACCACCCCAAAGATTTCCATCCCAGGAATATTAGCTTCTGTTAAAGCCCCCTGGGAAGGTGGCTCTTGTTCTCTCTTGCATTTTATAGGACTTTTGCCTAGGGAAGTGTAAAGTCATCCTTTCCTCAAGCTACTTCAGAAGCCACATGGCAATCAGCAGGCCCTGCAAGCTTGCTTTGCTCTCGGAAAGGCAGCAGCTGTGTTGCTCCAAAAATCCCTCCAGAATGTCAACAGATCAGCACTGTACAAACAGCTTGATTTAATATAAAATGCAATACAATATTCTTGCTTTGTCTTCAGGTTCACAATGTTGATGAGTGCAATAACTCAGAGGTGAATAATGGTACCCACCAAAGAGACAGAAACACAAAACTCTCAAGCTATGTTTGTGAATTCATTTCCTTGTCTTAGCTGAACATGAGAAATGGCTATAATTTAGATCCCATTTAAAAGTTGCTGTTGGCTAAAACATTAAACTCTTAATTGCTTCTTAATATTCTCTGCTTATTTTATCTTTTTAAACCATTGTCTATATGGTATGGTACTGTTCAGCATAAAAGCTGCAAAGAAAAAACATCTGATAGCCAACGAAAGGTCACCAGTCAGACTAAATACCGTTTTTTTTTAAGCTGTGAAGCTTAGAGACAAGATGTTTAAATAGTTCAGGTGCCTTCTTTTCCAGCATGTTGTCACCGTCCTGCAACGTCCTTGAACAAAAGTGCAAAAAAGCACCAAAATGCAAATCGCTACATGAAGTCTCCTGTTTCCCTTCACCATGGTAATGCTCAGGAATACCATTACCACTTCACAATGTTTTTTATCAACAGTTTACTGAAATCGAGTGCGGCCGCAGAGATGCGCACCGTGCCATGTGAGGGCTCGGCATGGTAGAGCGAGTTGACTTGCCACAGGACAAGCCCATGCATGCAGTCACCCTCGCACCGGATGGTCTGAAGGCCAACACACTTTGATTTTCCGCACACAGAAAAGAGGAATCAGAGCATCTTTGAGGATGTCCAGGCCTTTTTTTTTTTGGTGTTCCCATCAGTCGGACCCTTGGTTCTTCTGTGAGTAACATACAACTCTCTAGAGATCTTTTCTGGGTGTCAGCATGGACGTGTTCATAACTAGACTCTTGTCTTCCTTTGCTATTCCTGGGTCAAGTGTCTCTACTGGATTTAGCTGAAGTGAGGTATTACCTTTACTAACACTCATCCAACTAGACATAATGCCGAGCTTCAAGCTCTAGACCTTGTGAAGAAATATCCTGAAAACCAACGCTGTAATGCCCAAATTGCCAAATCTGCTTGCAAATGCACTCAAAGAAACAAATCCAGATAAGAGAGAAGTGAAATGTCAAGCAACAGGCTCCTTTTTCCTCCTGCTCAAGCAGCTGGGGATTAACAACCACATCAAGCCAAATCTGTTGCACTGCTAAGGTCCGGGCTGTCCTGTGGGCATGCGATAAAGCTGTCTGCTTACTGTTCTGGGGTGCCAAGCAATGCAATTTTTGCAGCCTCTTTATGCTGACCTATTTATATTTTATTTGCTCCCATAATAATGAAAACGTATTATTATTCTCTCCAGCTGTCTTTGCATTGCAGTTTCATTAAAACTATACGGAGACCAAGAAACTAAGTGCAACACCCCCTCCCTTCCCCCCACCGAAACCACAAAACAAATCAAATCAAAATAAAACAAACAACCCCCACAACAACCAGCAACCCGCCGCCCCCAAGAATTGCTGGGTGCCTTTCACTTCCAATACCTTTTCATGACTTGGGTGGCAGCAGTGCGGGAGAGAACAAAGTGGCCTCCTGTCTCAAAGATCAATCATGTGATGGCCTCCAGCTGTCCAAAGGAAAGGGGGGATCCCAAACTGCCCCCACATATCAAGGAGCTCATATGGAAGTACAGCTGTCATTCCCAGCTACTTCCAAGACAAGACATAACTACATGGAAGTTCAACCCCTCAGTTAAGAAATCAGTGACAGCTTCCTTTGGTTTTGATTTTCAAACCAACCTTTTTCTTACACTGGGAAATCAGCAGGGAATGACTTTCATCCATATAACTAGACGTGAGAGTTGCAAAGGGTCAGAACTATGATATTGTTTTTTTTAACATTCGTATACCCCCCACTCCCCTACTAAGGCTTGACTTAGACTCCTAGGTGGTAGGAGATGCAATGCAACCAACCAAAAGACCTTGCTCTGCCTCACTGGTCTGTTTATGGAACAAATCAACTGGTCCCCGAGTGCCCCCAAATACCCCCTTGCTCTGCCCTCTGTGTGCATGGCCACCCACCACCACCCCTCGGCAGTTGCCCGTTCCCTGCGCGTGCTGTAATGCATTTTCTCACTCAAGAACAAAGAATTGCTGCGCAGGAAGAGACCACCAAGCCTGACGCGCCCGTCCCCTTGGGGGTTCCCTCCTCTCTGCAAGTGCTTTCATGCTATATTCCTGCCTGAAAAAAAAAGATCCGTCTCCAACTCATTTTCATGCTCTTTACTTTCGATAGGCTGATTTTCCAAATTATTCCTTATGTTGCCCATTACACTTTTAAGTTAAGCACTTCTTTCCAATGACCTAGTTCATTCTTCCTCCTAACATTTTGAATTGCGTCTCGTTGGTTGTTTTAATTTCTTGCACTTTTTTCTTTTTTTTTTAATGCTCACCAATCCAAACAGTTTATCCTTCCTAAGGAAAGTGAACCAAACTGAAAACGGCCTGCAAAATACCACACCTCCACTTCCATGCATTCAATGCTCTGGGCAGTCAGGAATACCACTGCAGATGATGTGCTACACCCATTTTTGATTCAACCCCAAATGCTCCTTGCCCTTCTTCCTGTGTTTACATACACACAACTTTCACTGTCCCATCTAGTTTTTCACCAAGAAACTTCATCCTTGCATTTGGCTATACCTCGTTGTGACGGCTTTAATGCCTGGCTTTTGTAATTCTTCAGCTGTTAACAAACAGTTGTGCAAATTATGAAAAGTAGGTGCAGACATATGTATATATGCTACCAACTTTATCAAGTAATTCCATTATAATCCTGTTCTTTTACCCTTCCTCTATGTATTTTTGTTACCACTGAAAAAATAAAAATTGTCTCATTAATTTTTAGGCTGAAATGTGCTCAACCTCAGTTATACGGTACTTTAAGTTTGGTCACCAATCATGCAGTGGTCCCCAGTAAAGTAATCACTTACCAGCAGTAGTTTCGGGGTACCTCTAACTAAGCCACTCTGTTCTATCAGCTTGAATATGGTTTTCCTACTGCTTCAGCATATTGAGCACCAGTTTTTAATTTTTTTCATAGAGTCTATTAGTAAAATTACAGAACAAAATAAAAAATACCTTGCAAACAGCCATAAAAGCATTTTCCTGAGTAATCCCCATTACCATTTTGTTCAGCTCAGAGGTTTTTCTGTGTAAAAAGACATCTTCATATATTGCAAAATAAATGTTACCCTCCATTACATTGTATCTGGGAACCCCATTCATTTCAGTGGGGTTTCCTGGATGGCATTTTGAGCAATTTTTCCCACTATATATGATGAAAAAAAAAGAGAGACATTTTGGGAAACATATATGGAGAGAGGTCAGCAAAAGCAGTTATCACTGAAGTCTTTACAATTGAATCTTTTATATAAGTACCACTACTGCTGGTCACAGGACTGTCAAAATATTGATAATTACTTGCAAATGTCAATTTTTAATGGGGCCACTGTCACCTATTTATTAATGTTCATTTGAACTTTCCAGACTCAGCTTGGCCAATTAATTGTTGCCCAAAAGGATATTTTTAAGGATAAACTGACAGTCCTCAGAATCATTTCTTTATGAAAGACAATTAAAACACAGGCATTTCTAACAACGGTTTTGCTTCTGTGTTCCACTGAAATCAAACTGTTAATACATTTTGACAATTGTCCCAGGCTAATACTTTCTTTATCTTTTGGTCAACAATTGTGTCCAAAGAGTTTAGAAGACTATCAGCAGCAAAAAGGTCATTCGCATACAAGCCTAATGCACACAGATGTTGCAGACATGAGCAATTAAGACTGCACCCCAACTTAGCACTGCTGATCTTAGTTAGGACTTAGTGATGAGATGTGGCACTTCCCAAGCAGGTCTGCAAGTCCTGGGATGACGAGGCTTGAACAAGGCCCAGCAATTATTTTCTGGCCTGGATGGTTAATTCCTGCCACTCCAGAATTTGTGATCTGGTCACTTGTGTCCTTCAGTGCCCCTCAGCCCCTTCTAGAAAAGAAATGGTGAAGTCCATGCCTGGCTTTATCTCAGATGCTGTCTGTCTTACACAAAATCATAGGCAAAGTTAAATTCACTCATAAAAATTCAAGTTGACATCTTAATAGAGGGTTAATGAGACTCAGGTTTTAGGCACGGGATATATAAGGCCCTAGGAAGATGCTTCAGGGTCACGTTTATCTTAAGCCAAACGTGCATTGAAGTTACTGAGGCTAATCCCAATCATTGAACATCACCACACTTGGTGCAAACTTCAGTATCTCTTTAGGAGAAGCAAACTGCAGGGTTTATTTGGAGAGCTGAAGCAACAGAAAGAGGAGTTGAACTGGCTGGCATCACCCAGAGAGGCTCAGAGCCCCAGTCCAGCAAACCCTTCTCCCACGACCCTTTATCCTGAAGGTCAGGCCCAGAGTGCATTTTTACAGCTATTTAAGATGAGCTAATTGAGGAAACACTTGTCTGCATTTCAGGTGGTTCCGGCTGGTGCAACCACTAATCTCATTTTCATGACACAAAAATCAATACTCAAGACACTTGAAAGAGTTAACCAACAGCAGCTGTTGTAGCACTGCGAGAGAGACACAGAACTGAAGTATCCATCGCTGTACCATCTCATAAAATAAAAGAGATGGGAGCATATGGAAAACCACAGCCCCCCAAAGCATATTCAATCCCAGGCAGTTCCCAATCCAGAGGACGCAGGCTCACCTCCAGTACACGAGCACAGCTATAAGGAGTATGAGGCACACAAAGGTCAAGGCCGAAACCACGATCAGTGGGATGATCCACTCCATTTTGCCGGACGGTCTGGTGGCCATACTGGAGCTGTTCTTGTCTGCTGCAACGGGAAACCAAATTAATGATGCTCTCATGGACAATTTTGAAACAAAACCAAATGGCTAGTCCTTGCTTCGGAGTAAAGAACTTCAAGTTCAAGGACCACCTCCATTTATCACACACCTGTAGGCACCTGAGTGTAAAAGCATGGATGCGTACTGCATCACGCTGCTTGGGCTCCGCTCCTGTACTTAGCAAGGCTCCGTGTTACTTACCCATCGTTTCAGGACCCAAACCTGTGCTATTACCAGATGTAGCACACACCACTCAGAATCAATCTGAAAGGTCAGTGAAGAATAATGAATAGTCATAAATGTCTGCAGGTTTGCTTGGTCATAAATGTCTGCAGGTTCATTTGTTAACTCTTTGGGTTCATTGCAAATTCACGCTAACGCATACTTAGTTTTACTAATATTAACACTTCAAAAAAAAACCAACCCTTTTTTAAAACCGGATCCAGTACTGTGTCGACAAAGTTCCTAAGTTGTTAAGGTGCGTGAATACGTATGGGTTGTTGAGATGGGTGGATGTGCCTGTTGCAACCAAATGTACAAATCCTTACTGCTCTGGTGTGCACAAAATGAACTATGGCAAGATTCTGGGAAACTACAGCAAAGATAAACCAACTTCTCCATCTGCCGGGTCTTGGCACCAAGTTACCTATGATTGTATGATTATACGTACAATGCATACGATTAGATGAAATAAAGCATGTTTTAACAGTGCCCAGAGGCCTCAATCAAGTATTGGGACACGCGGTACCAGGACTGTATGCACATCCAGTGAAAAGATGGTCCCTTCCTCATGAAAACTTAGATGTGAAGGGCTCTGCTGCATTGCAAAACCCTTCATCTGTGCAAGTTCACAAATTCTGGTAAGTTTTTCACCCCCTCAGTCCAGTGCACAAGACTGGATGCAGTTCCTGGCAGGATCTAACAGAAGGTCTGCAGCTGTCTGCAGGAGGCAGCAGGGAATGCATTAATATAAATGGCCTCAGATCTGAACAAAGGCTGACAAATACACACTTGACTCTTACTTATTATCCCCTCGTGTGGTTTCTTTTTACCACTGCAACTCCACACCCTTGTTCAGTATTATATTATCCTATCTTCTGAAACAGCAGCAAATCTTACCAGAGGAACGTAATTGCCTTTTCACCGTAGGTAGGCAAAACATGGATAATTGGAAGTCACAAGATGTCACATAATATGAAGTCATACTCTATTTTAATAGCATTTAGATTATACTCCACCATAGGCAGGAGTAAAATCCAAATAACATGGAAGTAAAGGTTAATTGTAAATGCTTTTGCCTGGCTGCTGAAAACAGAGCAAGAGTGGAGGCTGCTGCAAGCCCAGCAAGTGATCTTTCTAGCTTGAAGAAGTAGGCTGATGGAGGCAGTGCCCTTTAGCAGGCGAGCCTAAATGAAGTGCTAATCAGACGGATGCCGGGGGGGCAGCGAACGTGCCCTGTGTGTGGAACCGATCAGCAGAGAGACGGGCAGCCAGGACTGTGTCTTAGCCCCCGTTGCTGGTGCACGAAAGGTGGAGGTGGGTGCACCTTAACGCCAGCTTGTTTCAGAGCAGACAGGCAGACCTACGGCCCAGAGCTCCCATGTAGCATACAGTAAGGCCAGCATTTCAATTAGTTCTTGTAGCAGATAGGCCATCTACGCGCTGCTGTTTCTTTAAGAGAAAACCTTGATTTCAGCTGACAAGAAAAAAAAGAAAACAACCCAGAACCCAAAGAATCAGTTGTCTGCACTTGCAAAACCCCCAGGATTCATGAAACAAAGTAATTTGTACTTTTGCACTGAGCACTTTTATCAGCAAATCTCCATCCACTTAAACACCAAACAGGGAAGCCCCACAGCCCACAGGGCAGGGCACGTATTATTCATCAGAGAGGCACGAGGGGGCAAAGGAAAACCATATGGTCCAATCAAACTTACTGGGAAAGCCAAATGCCCCAGCACCTATTCAAATATTACTTCCTCTCCCACAAGGCAAGGGTGCCATCAAGGAGCATCTCCCTGCACTTCAATACAAGAATGCGAGCTCCCGTCTGCTTGCAAGCACGGAAATCACTCGAGGAACAGCGCGGGCTGCAGCCCCAACCTCCTTGGGATGAAGTACGCTCTCAGTAATATGAATGATGCTGTGCTTACAGGGAAGATTTTTTTACTTATCTGACCTCTCCTATCTCCTATGCTGCAGATGTACAAAAAAGAAAGCACACCGCATGCCCAAAGCAAGCGCTAGCGCAGGCAGTCCGATTCACTGAGGCTGAAATTGCAAGCGGGGACGGCAACCGATGATCTCTCGTAAAGGAAAAGAAGCCCGGGCTTGCTTTGAAGACCAAGTCTTAGATGTCTCTCCTTGCTTAAGAAAACATTTGAAGGGAGCTGAAACAAAACCATATCAGTGGAAGTTGCTACACAATGAGTGTGGAGGCCAGAAGAATTTAGTAGTACATCTGGGCTGCCAGCAGGTGTCTTTCTGGGTGCCAGGGCAGAGAAGCATATAAAAAGGCAGCGTGCTGGGAAATGTGAAAAACATGGAAGAAAATACACATTAGCAATGAAGAGAGGGAGCTTGAGACTCCCCTGCACTCTAGCAAAAATACCAGCCTTGCAATTTTTCATTGTTAACACAGGACGCTGGAGCTGCAATAGCACAAATAACGTGCCCTTGTTAGAGCTGTGCCCACTAATGCCTGACTTCGGTATTAAAAAAAAAAAAAAAAAATCCCTCATGTATGAGGAAACTCCAGTTTTGCTAAGAAATGTAAACAGTTTCCAGTGGCATATGTCATCACTGAATTAATTCAGTTTGCCTTTTACTGGCTTGGAATTCATCCCAGTAGGAAGGAATAAAAATTATTATAGCGTAACCACTTCAGGAAGTCCTGCACCACATGAGCCCAGGCAGCTCTAAATCCACTTCTCCATGTGGCAAAGTGTGTAGGTCTTCACAAGGATCGCCTTCTCGAGAAGCACTCGCTCAGCAGCTTCGTCTCTCCCGGGAGCCCACACCGGGGATTGGAGAAAGGGGACAGGACAGCAAGGCAGGCTTTGGCAGAGGGACTTCGGGGCACGAGCCAGCGTGAGCAAGGGCCATTCTGCATTTGGACACATCGACGGTCTCTCTAAATGTCCGTGGTAACTTGGTATCTTTATTCTCTGTAGGAAGCATCACTTCCCATAACATGCGACTGTTAATAGGAATTTATTATCCTACCTGAGCTCTACCCCTTGCTGAAACTTTCTCTTTATCATCCTACACTGTGTGGGACCACCACCAGGGCCGGGACCATGTTCTGCCTGCTTGCTGTTATAGAGACCGATACCCAGGACAACAGCGAGCCCCCCGATTTCATGCCCCCTCCAATGGCACTGTCCCAGCCGTGCAGATTCATATCATGAAATCCTTTAAATGCAAGTCAGCTTCAACTATTCCTTTGAGTCAATGAGATGATAAACTGTTACAGCACCATCAATTAGTAAGGCTGGAGGGCAGTGCCAGCCATCCTATGCAAGTGTGGAAACTTGAGTTATATTTTTTATTGAAATATCAAAAAGTTATACTTTTTATTGAAATGAATGTCAGCACACAGACATTTCCTCTTTTACCTACAAACAGTTTTGCAGCTCTCATCCCTGTGTATTCTGAACTATTAGATGCATCTTTTCAATACCCAGTTAACAGCTGTTGATGGCATTAACCCGAGCGCTGGATAATGCAGATTCACCAAGTTCAAATGAACAAACAAAGTCTCCTTGTGCAATCCGGGGGGTCGCCGACGAGCATTCAAGCCCCTTGACTGTAGGTGGCTCTAAGATGCTGTGCAAAACAGCTCAAATTTCACAAGAAAATACAACTTAATAATCCTTGCTACCTATGGAGCAAGAGAGCATTATACACAGATGTTTAATTATCCTAACAAAGTTATCCCCAAAAGGCTTTTGCAGCTTCCTCCCTGGTTGGGCTGTTCTATAAACCAAAATTCACTGAGCACTGAATTCGTGTCCTGGGACTAAACACGATTTAGGATGCAGAGCATCGTCTCCCGATAAAGATCTCCTGCCAGAGGAGGTCAGATCACGCCGTGGAAGCTGGGGAGGAGCGGGGAGGAGCTGAGTAATGTTCATATCAAGTGGAGCCCCACTGGGCCAATACCCAGATCTCCGCTGTTTTCAATCTATGATCATGACTCAGACAGAAGCACCAACTGGAAAAAATGTTAATTTGTTCATGACAGGGAGCAGGACATGCGCTCACTACACAGGATTAAACAGAAAGGATTCATTTAAGCTTCCAATATGACGATCACAATTCTCTTGATTAGTATCTGCTACGGCTGGACCGTGATTGGGGTTGTTTTTTTGGTGGAATAATATTGCTGTAATGGCCTCTCCTCATTTCCAGTTTTAAAAGAATAGAGAATAATGCAGAGCACCTGTCTATTTAACACCCGCAGACAAAGGTACGATTAGTCGAATGCAAACAACAAACGAGAGACGGCTGAACAAGAAACTGGACTAGGAGCACGTGAGCGAGCACTGAGGAGCAGACAGAGTCATTACCGTTGGCCGATAGTACCAGACCAGCGGAGGCCAATGCCATTTGGAAAATAATGACGTGGCCTCAGGAGAGGTGTGTGTACGTGAGTGTGAAATAAGTGCTAAAAGAAAATGAGCCTTGCTGTACTAATTGGCCTCTCACTTTCCCAGTAATTTCTCATGTGTTCCCTGTTCTCCTCCCGTCACCCACACTCACATGTCCTTCCCCTTTCAGCCACTGCCTTATACACTGCTAATTTGATTCTCTATAATTAATTTTACAAGTGTACACTGTTAGGAAACAGTTTTCTGCTCTTTAAAACAACTACATTTTCCACTCCAAAATATCAAAGAAAAAAAGAAACATTGACCACAATTCTGTTTTTCCTTTGCCGTTTTACCACACAAATTAGTTATCCAAAAAACCCCCTGCTCTGCCCTCCCCGTGTGTTCCTGAGGACACCCTGAAGAGCGGGATGTTTCCCGTCCCTGGGAATTTGGCCGTGATATAAAGCAGTGATTCTCAAGCAGGGAGATCCTTTCAAGGGTGCTGCGGAGTGCCACACAATTTTAGCACTGTATTTAAGCACAGACATTTAAAATGCTTTTCACAGTATTCTAACTCCAGAGCAGCCTGGATGGAAAAAGAAAATTACCAAACATACAACAGCTTGGCAAAAGTGCAGAATTAGAAGTGGAAGCAGCAAAAAGCCTGCCAGCTCGCAGATGCAACGGTAACGCCAAGCGATGCACGGTAATCGTTACGGAAATTAACTTTACACTGTGTTAAAATTGCAGTGGGAGGCCAGCCTCCTGATCCCAGGGTCCAATCCAGAAGACCGTGCCCCTGCTAGCTTCCATGCTCTCTACGCAGTGCAAGGGACCGCGCGTGTGGAGCTGTTTGCCAGACCCAGGGCTCGTGGATGTGTGTGACGAGGAGTCAGCCAGACAGGCTCCCGCTTCACCAAGGAGAGCACTGCACATCAATCAGGCTAACTCGAAAACACACCTAGCGAGTTCTCCAGGGAAAAATAAATATATGCCAGATACAGCAGCCATTCTTCAAAGTTAATGTCACAGTTGGAGTTCGGCGTATTAATTTTTAAATCCAAAATTCCTGAAGCAGGCAAATGCATTACAGGCTAATTTCTTGCCAGACTTCGTTTTCTCATTTGGAGCATGGATTTTTAATTGGAGACTGGGTAACTTCCTAATGAAATCAAACCCCAGTGGTGTTTCCCCACCCTCCACCCCCGCAACCATTTTAAGACCATTTGTAGGCTGAGCCCAGAACCGACTTTTGCAGCACGAGACCCAACCGCTGCTAACCGAACTGCAGGGGGGTCAAAGCCGTGAGAAAATGGGTCCTTCTGTTTTATTATGTACCAGATCTGGGATGGCCGGCTGGCGCAGCTCCCCAGCCTGGCTCACTCACCTGGGTTTACGGTGATGAACTTGTTATCCAACGGATTTTCCTCTGGAAACCTGTCGTCTTTAGGAAAAGGTTTCCGCGATGCTGTCTCCGGTCTCCCGGGGATTTGCCCTAGGTAATGTTCATTTGTGAATGCTGGTGGCACTTGGGTGGAGGGGAGGGGTTGGGGCTGGGTGTCCATTTCGGTTGTGCTCCCTTCTTCGGGGCTCCTATCTGTTGGGAAAACGTTTTGGTTTTGCTCTTGACCAGGTATGGTTTTATTTCCTTCCTTTTCCGCAGTTCTATTGGGGGAAACAGTGGCGGGTGCGGACTCGGTGTTATTTTGTACCTCGGCAGCCTCTGTCGCTGCACTTTTCTCTTTTTTTTCCGATTCTTTTTCTCCCTCCTCTTCATGCTCCCTTTCGCCATCCTCGCTCTCGCTTTTCTCATCCTTTTCTCCTTCCTCCGCTCCGTCATTGTCCTTTGGGAGGGTGGAATCGCTGTCTGGTCCTGGGGAAGATAAAGCCTCCGTGGTAGCGAGCACGGGCCTGGCTGACTGTTTGCTGGTAGAAGCAGCAGTCGGAAGCCGGGTCGGCCACACAGTACTAGGAAAAGAGGAAATACCGCCACCGCTAAAGCCCAGGCCGGCAAGCAGCGTGCTGGTCACCACAGAAGCCACCGTGGCTTGGCTCCCGCTGGAGGACGGTCCCATTCCTGTTGCCATTGAAACAAAGGAGAAGGGAAGGCCAGAGGAAGTCCAGGTAGAAGATCCAGAACTGATGGGAGCCATGTCAGCGGAGGAAGCAGGAGAAGCTGTAGGCTTGAAGAGGTCACCAGGAGGGGCAAGGGAAGAAAACACAGCAGAGAGAGCATCAGTAGGGGTACCTGATATGCTACCTCGGGCCATTTTTCCTTTTGTTTTCTTTCTCTTTCTCTTTCCATTCTGCTCATTACTCTGTTCAAATGAGACAAGTAAATTTATACAAACTGGAGTAAGATCCACTCCACAACAGCACAAGCACAAGCGTCACAAAGTAAAATAATGATGAGAGCAGACTTTCCCCAGGTCCAAAATATGAATCACACCAATGGGTCTTTATTTTTATCTTCACCCTCCCACATCTAGCTGCTTTTGAGCAGGGTTTCCCCTTTTGGGGTGGGAACACATTTGAGAAGGTTTAAACAAGTGCAGCTTTGCCCGTTGCAGCTCTTTAAACCTGGCCATGCGGAAGGCTAAAGATTAAGGGTTGCGTCTACATGAGACGCTTACTGTGCATTAGAGTGTCACCGCACAAACCGTGCTAATAGCCTGCTGCACTGTGTTATCAGGCTAGTGCACACGCAGTAAGCGTCACTAAATAATTGTGTGCCGGCACTAACTTTAGGCACTGAACATTTAGTTAGTACTTTATTAAGGACGTAGTAAACCCAAGGTGCATTAATGAACATGTAGATACACCCAACATGACGTAAGTGGCCACCCAAAATAACAACGGAGCTGCTAAGGTGTAGGAGTAGGTGCTGCAGCAGCCACTTATGCTCCCGGATTTGGGAGTGAACAGGAGGTCACATGGGTGCCGGGACCCTCCCACTGAGACCTGGTCAGTGGGACTGCAGCCTCCGTTGGCATCATGTTCAGCGAGGCTGGTCTGCACCACATAGCTTATCCTAAGGTTTGGCACTACCGCCAGCTAGGCATTGTCTTCTTGGAAAAGATCCCCATTGCACGTCTGGAAGAGTGCCCGTATGGGACCGTAGGAGGGTGGAAGGGGTCTCCCTCCTGCCCCGAGCTGGGTCCCATCAGTGCCAGCCCTTAGCAACCACCACCAAGTTGCTACCTCCTCACCCACGCAGCTCTCTGCCCTCACTGCAAGCACAGCCGAGCCAGAACAAAGGGCTGGCACAACTTGCTTTCCCAGCGGAGCCGTGGGAGGGAAAAGCAGGGGCTGAATAGCAACTCGGAGCTTCAGCTCTGCGCTGCCTGCGCTCGGGCTGGACTGTAGGGTGCTGGTGACCGTTCTCCAACCCCATCACCTTGCCTATTCTAAATAAAAATGGAAGATGCATTCAAAAAAGAGCCCCCTGAGTTGAGCTGAATGTCTGGCGGGGCCTAAGCTACACCTGGGAAAAGGCAGATGGTGAAGTCATGCCCAAAGACATGAGCTAATCCTGTGGAGGAGCTGGGCTTTACACGCCCTGCTCAGGCCACACGGCCTCCCTGATTTAGGAAACATGCTTCTTGTTACTAGTTTAAGTGACAAAAATAAAGCAGGGGCTACAGGAGGGAAGGGCAGATGGGGCAGAAAGAGGAGCATCCAAACCAGAAAGCATCTCAAAGCCTAAATATCTTGTTGGAATTTGGAAGAAGTTCGGTAGTTGAAGGATACTTCCCTTTCCCTCTGCAATTCAGGCAGGCCAGGGAGCTAGAAAGCTGCAGCACAATAAGGCTGCTCTCTCATGCTATTTCTGCCATCACAAAGAACTTGAGATCTCCAGAGAAACTCTGTTCATTGGAGATTTCCAGCCTGAACTTTAAATAAGCCTCTGAATTTTGGGAGGCTGCTCCGTCTGAATTCTCTGCAGCTCTGTGAGATTTGCCTTTTTCTGGCAGACATGTTTCATCTCCGAGCTGGG
Organism: Crocodylus porosus; assembly: GCF_001723895.1. Classification (NCBI taxonomy): domain Eukaryota; kingdom Metazoa; phylum Chordata; order Crocodylia; family Crocodylidae; genus Crocodylus; species Crocodylus porosus. The sequence continues at coordinate 13,349,948 of NW_017728917.1, forward strand.
CTGCAGGATTACAATCTGACTGCACATTTTGCACATCTAGGGCACCTCTGCATCATCGTTAGAGATGTTAATCACTCTTAATCAAGAGCTGCATGCATGTTACTGTCATAGTGGCAGCTTGTTACCATTCATGAAGCCAGGACTAAAGCACTTGGGGCAAGAGCCATACAGGTACATTAGATGTTTTCAAATTTAGGTATGGCAACACCTAAAAATGAGGCCCTGGCCCTTGGTTCAAAGGAACAAGGTTAGGCATATGGGCTCCCAGCGCTGTCTCAGGGAGAGCTGGGTGGATCTGAAGGGAGGTGCAGAGCTGCCAGACGCTGAGCTATACCATAAGAAACATGAAGTCCAGGAGTTTGACTGGACACCCGTCTTTCTCAGGAGCTTACAGCTCCTTTTGCAAGCCAGCGCCCCGAGCATGCACTGCAGGACAGATTCACACGGGTCCTCGCAGCCCCTGGGGATGGCACGCTCGGCGCTGAACTGGTCACTTCTCTTGGGGCCATGGGTGGGTTGCTCTGCTGCATACTGGGATGCCAAAAAAGCTTGGCAAGCGTTACACTTGCATCTCCCAGGCTGCTTTGGTGCAGGGGTTGGTGCCTTGGGGAACCCAGGGAACTCTGCCATCCCCAAATGAGTGCAGCTGCCTCCAGGGTTAAGCATCTGCTGAACCAGGGGCTCCTAGATCCCATTTTTGGACTCAGCGCCTGGAATCCAGCTACGTGCTGTTTTTAGATAGCAAAATACTTCCCTGGATCTCAGCCTTACAGCACACGTTAGACCAATACGAGGTCAGTCTGGAAATGTGATCAGATCAACATTCAAAACACTGACGGCCAGGACTTTCTGGGGACTGAAGGCTAACCATACCCAACTCTGAAACTGCGCATGCATGCCCTGGAGCTGCACAACATCAATTCGTTGCATTTTCTGCCTTTGGAATACAAAACTAAGTGCCGCTAGCAGATGCTTACAGCTGCGAGTAATACAAATTAAAAAAATGTAAATGAAGAGCTTGCTGAGGTCTAATTTATGTGTCAGTAAATATTTTTACAGTGCTGGGATACAGTGATCACCATATGCCAAACCACTGTATGCATCTCTGTGCCTTCATTATTAAAGGAAATGGAGCACAGCCTCACTCTCAGGGCTAGGATTACATATTAAAAAAAAACAAAAAACCCCTCCAAAAACATTCCTGGACTTTTTTTGCCTTGTGGGTGAAAAGTTTCTCAGACTCCAGAGCTATAAAGTGAGAAACTTTGAATCTCTGAATTGGGCTATTAAAGCTTTTGCTTAGGGTCTAAGTAACAAAACACCTTCCAAAACCGCAGCGGTGCGGTATATCCACAACATCCTGCTGCCACCTAGCGGGCGCGATGCTGCACTTTGCCAGGGCTTGTAAATAATTTGCTGCAATGATTTATGTCTCCAACTTACCACTCCTGTTTTTACAATTCTGGTCCCCTCAAAAATTCGAGTTGTGTTAGCTGGGGAAACAAAGAAGAATCATTGTTCAGCACATTATGAAGGCAAATGGTACAATGTGAAGCTGCTGAAATGCAATTCTTGCTACAACATTTCTTGGCAAGCGGGGACAGCCTAAAACTTCGTACATTGGTGAGCCATTGCTATCAAGCCTGCTGGCAGATGACTACGGGGAAGAGGGGCAGTCACACAGGCTGGGAACCAAATACCAGTAGAAAATCCCAGAAGCAGCCTGCTTTGCATAGCTAAGTCCTTCAGCCCTCAAGTACACCACTACTAAATCCAGAGTAAGTTCCGGATTTTCAGACACAGCTGCCTGAAGATACTCACCTAAAACCACAGTCATGCTGGCATGCAAATCTGTGCATCTCACTTTACCCACTCAGCTTTTTTAGCTTTGAAAGTGGCAGCTTTAGTGCACTGATTGAGGAATGATATGATCTTGCTCAACCACACATCAGGTGAAATTATATGGTTTGCTTGTACAGGGATCATCATAGTCGCTTTCTGGCCTCAAAATATATCAAACCTTTGTTTATTGCAACTTATCCTCATACAGCAGTAATCTGAACCTGGTCCCTGGTATTTAGAATTAATATTAGAGTATCTGAGTTTCATTAACTGGACTGACATTATATTTACTTCTCTAAACAGTAGGAAGATTTGCATCCCAGAGCTGTCGGTTTGTGACAGCATGGAAGAGGCAGGCAGAAATACACACCAGGCTCTTTTGTAATTATTGTTTGTACTTAGGTACATATATCAGTATTTGGCTGAGACTGCTTTGTGTAAATGATGGATTTAGATTTTTTTTTTAAATCCTTTAAAATAGGGCCCACAATCATACATGTTTTTACATTAGTTCCTATTGATAATTAAAAATCTGTACAGGGTGCCCATTGTCTAACAAACCAAATAATGATATTTTATTAACTATTTAAATCAGCAGATTGCACCTCCAGCCCTTACCACCAGTCAGAGTTTGCTACCACGTTAAGTTTCTGGCAGGACGCGCTTCCTAGCAGCGAAGACCGTGCCAAGAAGTGAAATGCAGAATGCAAAGAAACAGGAAGTGGGATTATTTTAAAACGTTGATCCTGGCGCCAGTCTAAAATCGGAGGCACATTTCGTTTTTTGGGCAAAGTAGAGGAGCGCAAATAAACTTCCATGGTAGCATCTGCTTATCGACAGCAGAGCAGACCCCAACGTGGAACGGGCAGGGCTGGTAATGTAGAGGGGCTTTTCTGCTGCGATCTAGTGGGCATCACAATCAAGGTGCACAGGACCAGTCCCTTTTATCCTCTGCTTAAAGCCCACTGGGATCCAAATGTCTGATTCTGGCTCTCTCTCAAGCTGCCCTCGCAAAGCCACAGGCAAGATCCGGGTACCTCAGCTACCATGGTGATAAGGCAGCATAAAAGATGCTGATTAGATATGATAGCTCTTGCCTGGCACCCTGCTCTCCCCCGATGTTGGTGAGAACACAGTGCTTGCCGGGGGAGTCTGACGCAGAGTGAACTGTGTCCACTGCCTGACTTCTCATAGACTGCTTCAGCTGTTAAGGACTGTCAGATTAACCATGTCTGAAACCTCCCTGTTCTCCAAAGGTCACCCTTAAAAATGTCTCTGTTAATTTGTTCAGTAGATTACATCTGACTCCAGCGATTTAACTCTTTGCTTTTCTTGAGAGCTAGCCCTTGGCAGATGGTGCTTCACTTCTGCCTTGCTAAGTCTCTCTCCTGTGCAGAGGTGCCCACCGTGGAGGGATCTGTGCTTTCAATGCCACCCCCAAAAAACCAAGTGAGCAGTGGACGACAGTGGAAGCGTTAGCAGTTTTGCTTTAAAGTTTAAAAAAAAGGAAACCTCTGCCACTTGAAAGGCCTCTCTATGATCTCACACTGATGCCATGGCACCAGAATAACGTGGCAGCAGCTATTGGGGAAGGACTCCACGGGCACTTCTACTCCTGATTTATATTTGTGTCTCGAGAGTCAGGGAGATGGTGCACAGCGGATAGGCACAGGGCTGCCTTGGCCAGGCTGCGTCTTCTGCCATCCTTCACCCCCCACAAACACTAGCCAGGCCTCACCCTTGCTACGTGAGGAATGCAGCTGCAGGAATTCCTATTGCACAGCAGCAAACCCTGCTAGATTTGATTTATTTGCTAAAGTAATTAGCCAGGGGCTGATTTAAAAAAAAAACTGCTGCATTTTTATGCTCAGATTTCCAAAATATGCTGATCAGCACTCTCTCAGCTCATATGCACCATTTCAAAAATAGCAATTAGACCAGATTTACACACACACACACACACACACACACACACACACACAGGTTAGTACCAGGAAGGGCTTGTTGTATTCATCAAATCCAAGGTTCTCAAACTTGTGGAAAACCTGGGCTCAATAAATGGGCCTTGCAGGATTATTAAATCCAGGTTTTGACGAGCTAGAAAGGGGAAGAAATTGCAGAAGGCGACAACCTGTCCCCAAAAGAGACACTGCAAGGAAAGTCCCCTTCATCTGAATAAGAGTTTTACTAACTCCAGTGCCTGGTGTCAGGAAATCAGTGCTGTTTAGAAACACTCAGACTGCTGGTAAAATTATTCCACATAGACAGGGAGGGCAGCAAGGAGAACGTTAAACAGAGAAAAAAGAGCCGTGTCATTTGAAAAGGAATTTGTTTTTTTACCTTGGAAAAGCATTGTCTGGCTAAAGTCACTACGCATGTCATTTCGGCACACTGCTTGAACTCTGAACAGATAAAGGATGTCAGGTGAGACATGGCTAATGATGGCTTTCTGTTTAAAAAAAATAGATGTTATTCAGTTTTTTTGCCCCCACAAGGACTCTGCATGATCAATTTGTCACATATAGAGCACAGCGCTAACACAGAATTTGCATGGCACATGGGGCAAACTTATGTCTAATGGGGAGCCTTCAAACCCGTGCAGAGCACCCGGTCAAGGACGCGGGATGCCGGCAGCGCACAGAGCTCACGCTGCCTTTCCGGACAAGGGAGAAGTTGCAAAGTGCATTCGCCCCTGCGCTACCTTTCACTTCGTGTGTGCTGCTCTTCCCTTTGCTCTGAGAAACTGCAAATAAGGTACCTGACCTTTTACAAATGAAAATCGAAGTTCTGTACTGGGAAGGGGCAATTCTCATTGATCCCCTTCTACAGTAACAGCCAGCGCAGTATCGAGGCCAGGAGCTTTGTTTTGCAGTAACAGCGACAGTTGTGGCAGTTTCCTGCATGCACTGACGATCGAAGATTGCCACCCGTGGCCGCGCTGGAAATCATCTTCCAGTCCCTCCCGCAACGGAGGCATTTGCATGGGCATGCTACTGCGTCAAAGGGGCTGCTCTGCTACGCAGCCGCTCCTTCTCCATGTGCTCCTTGGCCCCCATGAACAGCCCATGCCTGCCTGAGAGTGATGAGCATCGACCACACTGCATCCCCAGGCTTGCAATGCTAGCGCACTTTTTACTACTGCACGGTCCAGTCTAGCCTAAGACATCGCAGGTAATTGGATTTCCCTAACTGTCTCTTACACAAGCCTTTGAGAGCAAATGGTTTCACTGTCAAAGGGTGTTTATCTGTTGTGGCTTTCACCCGTGCTCCTCAACTAAATGAGAGCTGTGTCCGTCACCTATGACCCACTCTCCGGCCAGGGACTTAGGGCAACTCACTTCAGGCTAGCCCTTCATTGCATTCTCTGCACATTTAATTATGTTTTTTACATAAAACTAGACATTGCATTTGTCCCTGAATCGTTTTTGCCGATTAATGCACTCTATCCTGATTGCTGATAAGAAAAAAAAAATCTCCCTTAAGAGCATGACGTTATGACAAGGGAGAGGTTATAATACATCATAACCTTGGGTGTCTTTCAATAGATTCCTCTCTGATTTCGTGAAGCACATCATTCCCTAATGTGACCCAGATAACAATGTCTAGTGGGGAAATTGAAAATATAAATGGAAATGAAGTAAAAGAATCTTCATCTAAGGGAATAAGAGAAGTATTATTCTATAACTGATTGAATGGGCCCAGAGGACTGTGTATTTCCAAAAAAAAATGATAACAGTCGTTAGGAATTTCACTCTCTGCTGCTGCATTTTTCATGTGCATATACAATTACTGATTTCATTATTGCAGAGCCTTTCTTTGATTAACAATAAACTGGCCTTTCAAACCTGAATATGTCACTTTGATTTTATATGCAGAGAATGTTAAAAGACTAGTGGAAGCAAGGCCTGCACTTGGACAAGAATGACAAAGATCCAGTCCCAAATGGAGGGGACGGCTTGGTATTTCCGTCTCTGCTGGAAAGGTTCAGCCTCTCTCCGAGACTCCTCTGATCAGCAGCTGAGGAATCTCAAACACTTCCTTTTTTGCCAGTGGAGCGAAGGCCACGGTACACTCAGCACCTAGACCTTCCCTTGCCCTTGCCTTGCTACCCAGGGAGTGCTTACTAGGAGACAGTCCCGATGGACTTCAGTTAGGTATTGCACAGTGGTAGGCTCTAGCCCAGCAAGGCACTTTTCAGGATCAGGCCTTTACTTTGGAGATCTATGAACTGAACACCAGCCAAAAGGTTTTCAGAGTGGTTTCAAGCTAGAGTCCCCAGCACATGGAAAGGAATTTGCCAACCTCCTTCCTTTCATGCGCATGCCAGCTTATTCATACAGGCGTCCTGGGGAGACTGGTCTGCAGCATTCAACAAATGCCGAGTCTTCTGACATAACGAATACCAATGAAAACCTAACCTTGCACTCCTGCAACCAACACTCTCCCACCCTACCTCTTCCTACTGAGAACGATACAGTGAAAGAGCTGCTTAAGACTAATGGCAATAGCTGATGCTGTAGTTTTACCAGGTCCTTGTCACTGTCCTTGGTGAAAGTCTTCTCCTTTTCATCTTCGTTTTTAGTCCAGCTGTAGGAAATCATATAGTTCACAATGGGAGGGTGGTAGATAATCTCAGGTTGGTTCCAGGTCACTAGCAAGGCGGTTTTGTTCACAGGCTGAACTTTCATGTTGACAGGTGGAGTACTGCAAGCTAAAAGAAAAGGGGACAAATATGAAACTCTGCACCACTCGCTGCAGGAAAGGAACATCGGGGAACCTGGCTTGTGAAATGTGTGGTCTTTCTGCAAACTAGTTAGGTTGCAAATCGTTTTGGAGCATGCACAAAACCTCCAGTCCTAACATCCGCACGCATACCCTAGCTGCATAACTTTCAGAGCTCTGCACGCATGCACGTGCGAGTCCACACACGGCATTACAAATCCAGAACTCTGCTTCCTTGGACCAGAGCTTCCTAATGTATAATCATCCTCTGCCTTGCAGGACAGCGAAGTGGGTTCTTTTCAACCCATTAGCAGGTGAGAAACTAAGGGTCTTTCACACTCCCCACTCTAGGTTTCCCTGAAAAGCTTCTCAGTCGTCTTGTCTTTCAAATACCATGGTAGAAAAGAAGAGCATGATTGTTTCAGGACCCTCATCCGCACACCCTCCCGCTCCCCCCCACAACCAACTTCTCTGCCAGACAGTGCTGGGATAGCGCATGGAGATGCCAGCTTGACTAACCCGAGCCACCTCCACCTGGAAGCTGTGGCTTTTGTCACCTACTTGGGACTTAAAGATGCTAGAGGTTGCTGTGCGCTCAGAGCAGTCTGGGGGTTGACGTGTGCCTGCACACAGGGATCGGGGGTGAGGAGACAGGAGAGGACATCTTGGGAACCTTTCCCCCAGAGGAAGAAATGCCAAGCATCTTCTTATCCCAAATGCCAACCAATGCCCATTCCAGGAAGACTGAGTCTGGCCACTAACCCAGTGAATCTGTTTAGAGCTGGAGCAAATTAAGAGGTCCCCCAATGACAACGAAAATGTTTTCAAGCAAGCAAAATGCGAAGGCAAATATACTAATGGGGAACACTAGATGGCACTAATATGCTATCAATAAAGTCTGCAGAGTTTTCCTTTTACAAGGCTTTTATATTTCTCCCCAGCTTTAAAAGTCATGATTTAAATGTGTAATTCTGGAGAGATTCTCACTCCCCGTCTTGGAAGCCGAACCCTGAGCCAAGAAGAACGGCATACAGAAGGTACCTCGAAGCATGCAAGGACCTGGCTTTCAGTGATGGCAAAGACTCCACTTCGCTAGCCGCGGCTGTCCTTCCTTCTCTGACTGCCCATTTCAAGTCCGTGCAGCTGCCATCCATTCGCTTTGTGTGCACGTGCCTGAGCGTGTGCACGTGTGTGCATGTGCGACTGCAGAAGAACCTCTGTTGTGCTAAGACTTCCTAAGTGCTGGTTTCCACCTTGTCCATGTAACATTTTAAACAAACACCTACCATCCGTGGATAAAAATAGGCTCCAAACGATTAAACGCCTTAAACACTAGTATTACCACAGTAATGGGCATGTTCGGTGCACTCTGTGCACTTGTAATCTGTCTTTCATAGGAAATCCATAGACAGAGAGAAAACAGAATAACATCTTCTCATGGAAAGATTTCTGGAGAGGGAAGAAACGTGACATTTGCCCTGTTTGTGAGTGGAGTTTGGAGTTTGCCGCATGCCCGTATCTATCCCCTGCCGAAGCCACGGGTGGGATAAACCCCCTGCACTTTCACGTGCAATTTATTTACGTACTGACAGAATAAAAATCCTATTTCTTTGAAGAGCGGTGGCCACAACTGCCCTCTCCTGGCACTGCCACTCCAGGAACCCTGCCACCCAGTCTGCAGCCAAGACGCAGCTCCTGTCTCCCTCCCCCTTGGCCACCGTCTCTTCACGCTGAGCACGTGCCTCTTCTCTCCGGCTTGTGCCCTGTACCTTCCACCTAGGAAACTGCTTGCTCCACAATGGTTTCCCACTACTGCCAGGAGCTCACACGCCTGATGCTACCTGGGGACTAATTTGGTGGACACGGTACTAAGTCTCTCCTTTTGAAGTTGTTCTCGGACACAGCAAAACCTTTGGCGGGTCTCACGATACCCAACCTTCAGTTGAGCCATCTGGCTTGTTCCCATCCCAGCTCACCACTGCGACCACCCGGGATGCGGATGCTGCAGGTCATCCCATGCAGAATTGCAGAGCCCTGGGGACCACTTTCTCTCTGCTCATGCCTGTCTATGGAGATTTCTCTCTCATCACAGCCTCCTCATTGATCCTTTTGCCATAACAGCAATGCAAGGCTTGGTTCAACTCAAAGGCCAAGGGAGCTAGGAACAGCACAAAAGCAGCATGCTCAGATCTCGGTCGGGCCCATGTGTCACGCCTGCTGCAAGCGTGGACGTGCCCTGCTACTCTTCTGAGTCTCGGGGTCTGCGCCAGCCCGCCCGAGCTCCTCTCGGTCCCAGTGCTACCCCCAAGCGAATGCAGCACAAGTACGACTCTCCACGGATATCTCTGAGGCACGTGCTGAAATGTTTGCTCTGACTGGGGCCATGGAGGAGTCTGTAAAGACCTAGGAAGGTGAGTGAATTCACAATGCCACATTTCAGAGTAAATAAGGTTCATAATGTTTATGATTTAATAGAACAATGTTCCAATTATTCCAAGGCACAAGGGAAGAACGTGCTATAATTAAGTACTAACTAGCACGCTACTATTCAGCATCTATTTTGAGGACTTCTGAATTATGAATCGGCAAAATTAAGGAATCTTTTTCTTCTTTATAAAATGAATCACATGTTTTATTCATTTCGCCAAACCTGTTCAGGACACATTGGAATCAAAAGCATTTGCTCTAATAATTCAGTGCAATGGTTTAATTAAAGCACTACATAATAATGATGTGAGCGTCGGATAGGAAGGAGAAAGTGCCGAATGATTTGGCCATCTATGAAAAACTGTCACTTTCCACAGACCTAATTTTCTTTACAGTATTTTGGGTCTTACGTGTTAGAAAAAAAAGGGTCACAGATTCTCTCTTTCTTCTTAGCAGGTTTAGATGTTCAAGAGCCGCCAGTCCTTTTGCAAAGTGAATAGTTGGATGACAAATACAGACTGGACTGAAAAAAAATGTCCAATCTGGATTGAATCAGAATAGACTGGAGAGAAACATGAAGGGCTGTTTTGTTTTTTTTCCAGGCTAAATGGACAAACAAGCTAGCAAATTCATGTTTGCTTTCAAAAACCACATCTGACATTGAAATCTCAAATCTAAGCTATTTTTAGAAGACATATCACCACTGCTGTTTTTAAATTCCAGTCCCTTATGCTGCAGCGATAAGCAGAAGGGGAGCATAGAGGGTATTATGTTTTAAGAACACTTAAAACACGAAAACCCCTGCAGACAGGCCTCATTTCAGGGCAAATTATCAGACTGGGAGAGCGGAACGACAACTAGCAAATGTGCTGGCTCTGCCTAGCCGTGCTGCAGAAAGACTCTGCATGGGACGGGCCCGGGAGAAACCGTGCAACGTGCATTTTGCAACACAGCACAGCCTCCGCCTCTGCGTCTGTGGCGGTCGGTGGAGGACAAGACGTAGCGTCTCCCCTGCACATTGCACCCCTGGTGAAAACGAGGCACACGCCAGCGCTCTGGCTTCCTTCTCTCCTACTGTCTGTTTTATCACCCCAAAATCCACTTGTCCTCTGTCTGTCCTTGCACACTAAAGCAACCCAGGGCTCTGCTTAGTCCGCAGCCCCGGCCAGGACAAGACGCGTACAACGCAGGATGACTTTGGTCACATTAGAAGCATCCCCACGGGCTGGAACCAACCAGCTCTGGGTTCATCCCTCCCATCAGGAGGATTATTCTGCACTGGTCCAGTCCTGCAGGGAGCAAACCAGGAAAGCCAAGGCTGCAACTGAACTCCAACTAGCTTTGGGCTTCAAGGACAATAAAAAGTCCTTTTTCAGACACGTGGGGAGCCGGAGCAAAAGCAAGGGCAACACTGGACCCCTGCTGAACCAGATGGGGCAACTGACGCCCAGGAAAAAGCCAACCTATTAAATGGTACTTTGCATCAGTCTTTCATCAGTCCCATGGGACACCCATGCCTGCTATGGGACAGGGAGATCCAGGTGAGGGGGATCCCCTACCCTCCATCAATGCTGACCTCGTGAAGGAACACCTTGAGAAGCTGGATACCG
>NW_017728917.1:13362928-13399998 GCF_001723895.1 Crocodylus porosus
GGTTCAAGCACCTACATTGAACACCTTCAAGAGTAAATTGGATGCTTATCTTGCTGGGATCCTATGACCCCAGCTGACTTCCTGCTCTTTGGGCAGGGGGCTGGACTCGATGATCTCCCGAGGTCCCTTCCAGCCCTAATGTCTATGAAATCTATGAAATCATTTGATTTCTGTGTTGTATTTGGCCAAGCCACCTCTTAAAGCCTAATCTGAAAGCTTTTGGCAGCTCTCCTTCATGAGGATGTTGGAAAAAAATATATACCCATACCCCTGGTTAAGCAGGGGTTAGGTACTGGTCTGTCCATAGCTGACTATTTATATGGCAAACAAATCAGTGCAGCATAGCATGAAGGTTTCAGCTTGGAAACCATGAAACATTGCAAAATGACCTAAATGGCTGCAGAGAAGCTCTGCCCCATGCTGAAATCAGGCATTTTGCTGATGCAGTCACAGGACAGGAAGCGACCTCCTGGGGCTCCTCGCATCAAAGGCGATGCAGGATACACCGTTCCTAGAATAGCTACCCTGTGACAGAAAAGACTGATGTAAGGGATATTCCTTGTATCCCTTTGTCCTGCGAAGCAGGTGTCTTGTGCTATGAATCCAACTGCACAGAGCTCAGAGGGAGCCATAAAACCTCTAAAAATGTTCTAAGTTAGCTTTTTGGTGCATTAAACTGTCACTGCATTAAAGGCAGTTATTTCTGGCTGTGCTGTGCCCTCTTTCAGGATGCCACGAGCCATCCCTTCCCCACGGTCTGAAGCTCCTGCTTCTAGCCCCGCAAGACAGATCTACTGCAGGTGAAAGTCCAGGCAGGTCTGGGCGCAGGAAAGCCAGGGCTGAGCCAGGGGAACTTATGGTTTACAAAACCCCCCAAAAAATCACAGTATGTGTGCAAAGCTGCTCCAAGGCGTGGCATTTGGATTGGGTCCCGGGGACATGCCCGCATGTGCAGACTGGAAAAGAGGTGGGCAAAAAGCTGCTGAACTTAGCAAGGGAAGTGCTGGGACAGGGAGTCCAGCTGTAACTCCTGTCTGCCTGGAGGGAAAGAGCTACCTGGCTTCGAGAGGGGGGACAGAGGGACAGGATGCTGTTTCCTCTGCCTCCAAGAGAAGAATTGGCCTGCCCTGGCCCTTCTAGCTGGGAGGTGGGTGGAGAGAAGCAGGGCTCAAGGGGGTGTCGGTGTCTGGGTGTGCACTGGGCCTGTGGACAAAGAGGATTGCTTTGCTTTGCCTAATCCAGAGGAGAAAAGCGTGTGCGGTCTGGGGCTGCTAAATGTCCTCCCCGGCAGTACGGAGGAGGAGGGTGCTAATGGGTGGCAGCTGAGGCAAGGAGAGGGAGTTTCTCCATCTCTGCTAGGTCAGCACAAAGGAAGCCGCTCGGGCGATGTGGGCATTTCACATCCATCAGGCCAGGAGAAGGGAGGCTGCCGCCACGCCGAGAGCAAGGTTTCCCCGGTGCCTGGGAGGAGGCCAGTTGCCAAGACAGGCAGAGCAGCTGCTGCCGTCACAGCCGGACCCCAGAAGGGCGCATCACAACGCTGGGTTGGCCTGAATTCGGGCAGAAAGCCTCCCGGCTGGTTTCAGACGGGCCCCAATAACCACGCTGCTGACGTTTGTGCTCACCAGTACGAACGAGACAAAAAGCAATGCTACTTTAGCTACCAGGCAGGAAGTGGAGCTGCACACCCCGACTTCTGCAATAGTCCATCTCAGACCAAGGCACCCCACAACTCGCAATCAGCAACCAGGCTGCATCAAACAGATGGGGCAGACAGAAAATCCATGCACAAGTCTGCTTGGCACAACTCAGTCCAAATGCACCAGTATCAAACTGGCACAAAGGCAGAACCGCACTATCAAGATTATCACCGATGTTTTGGGGAATAGACAGATCTATCCATTGCACTGATGTCAATCAATGGGATAAGCTGTTAGGATACAGCATGATTCCCTAGAAATATAAGTGTAACAAGACCATTGCAACCTTAATCCTGTTTCATTCGAGATTAAAGACAAGACAGTGTTGCTCCCCTTCCCCTTTAAAAAGGTGAAAAGGCCATTAGCGTGTACCACAGACTCCTGGTTCGTATCACCAGACGGAGGAAGAGGATCACGTGCACGAGCGGCACCCACCTACCTACACCGAAGAGTTCTCAGCACTGGACTTCCATCATCCGTAGCACTTTGACTGGATGCCTTTAATACTTAACAGCATAAACTAAAGTGTAGCTAAGTGCTGCAATGCTTATAAATGTCACGATTAATAAGAATAATCGCTTTTAAAAGGGACGTGCGTATCTTCCCTTTGCCTGTGCTTTGCTAGCAGGTGCTTGCAGGCTGCGGAGCATGCAGTGCACACGAAGGTGTGTGTCAATCCACATCCCTCCATAGGCAGAACGTAGTGAGAGACGCCCTGTTTATCTTCGCTGCTCCGCGCTGACTTCGTTTCGAACGAACAAGGTTGTTTCACGAGCGCAAGGAACGTGCACGGCGCCTCCAGCTGTTCTGCGCACCACGTGCCGTGGCATCCGGCATCCTCCTGGTAACTGCTGAGCCAGTCTGCACTTGCTGTATTCCCAATTTAAGGGGCTTTGGGGGAAGCACACTTTTGCCCTTCCTAAAACCAACACACAACTTGTATCCGCAACGCCGAGGTTTGATTCACTCTCGCATGGATTTTTCTGTGGTATTGGTGTTTCCATGGTATTGGCTGTAACAGATCCTGTTTTACTAAAAGGCACGGACTGCGAGGCTTGTTTTGTGTTGTTGTTTTTTGTTCGAGTCCAAATATTTTATAAAGTGCACGTACGGTGCTTGCGAAGTGCGAGCCAAACCGTAGCTGGCGTTAGGCAGCGCAGCTCCACGGACCGTGGCATTTGTGGCTGGCTGCACCAGCTGCAGACCCGGTTTGCAAACTGTCTGTGCATGTGTCCCGTCCACTACAAATACATTTCTGCATGCGCTGCTTTTTGGCTCCTAATCCTGCAGCGAAGGTGAGGGGGTGTTACAAATGTAGACTCATTCACATTTCTTCAAGAGTTTCTGTAGGCTGGGACTGGATCGCACTTAGATGCCAAAGTCTGCTCGGGCACATCAGAGGTGGAATAGCTTCAAGGGGACTGCTACCGAGTGCTCTAGCAATCTCTAACCCTGCCATGCCATGGTGTTCAGGGCACTTTGCTAGGAAGCACAAGACACACACTTGGTGAAAGGGGACCTGGAGCCCGGGTCTCGTGCTTCCCGAACATGCATTCTAACCATGGGAGGTTTTTTCTGTGACAACAATCTTGGATCCTACCTATTTTAAGGCCCTTGCTTACATTTTTACAAGTTGCTTCTTCCCAGGCTTCATATGAAGGACAGATGTACCTTCAACTGCAACAGGGGCTGTGCAATGCAAAGCGCCTACCCGCTTGTCACGGGGCACACGGCACTCTGGTTAGGGTCTAGGGGAGATGCGAATTCGCACCCCAGGGGACTGACACACAGCAGTCAATCTGTTAACAAGTTATTCATATTACTCTTTACGGCAGGGTTCATGCCTTTTTAATCCCTGAAGCATCATGAAAAGTTACGGCGCTTCGCGAATGTTTATTAATAACTCACTCGCTCCCTAGCATGCTAACAGCAACGGAAAAATGCTTCTGCCAACCAAGTCAGCAGAATGATCTAACATGATGGGAAATGGGAGGCTTATAAAATGCTCTTCCCTGCAAGACCCCCTTTCCCAGCTGATCTCCTTTCAAGACAAGTCCACTCTTACCCTTCCCCAACTCTTCCATCCTTCTTATCACATCTCTCAACGATGCTGGACCCCTTTAGGAGAGGGCCCTGCTTTCCTCTACCTCTGCATAACACACAACTCTCTGTGATGCTAAATTAACAAGAAGAGCGGAGCTTAGGATAATGACCAAGAAGCACATCTGGAAACGGCAAGAAATTGCACAGAAATGGTTTATCAGTCTTAGAACAGACCTAAGTGAGGTCAGAGAAGTTCACTGAGAGTCTGGAGGATTGAGCACAAGTTGGGGTCCCAGGAAGCGCACTCACAAACGGGAAAGGCGACAGCAGAGGACAGCGAAGAAGACAGCAGGCCAAGCTGATAAAAAGACGATGCAAAAGCTGGCGTGTTATACGTATCTACTGCCACTGACCTGAGGTTTCACCAACTGAAAACTTGGTACTAAAGCTCCTGGCAGAGTCACACATGATCAAAATACAGGGAAAATTAGATTTATCTTCTTAAGAAAACAGGCAATTAAGAACCAGTGCAACTAAGGCATACGGGATGTGGACGGTACCCCACAGAGGGCAACACACGAAGGGATCTGAGGACCAAGGGAAACTAATGGAAAGTAAAAAGAGACGGGTACCAAGGGGGGGTTCAAGAGGAAATGTTTAACACGGCCGGTGTGAAAGAGATTCGACCAAAGGCAGGAAGACCAGCTCCCCCTGTAAGCATAGGGTAAGTGAACTGTAAAATGGCTCTAACTAAGGATGCAACAGGAAGAAATATGTGATGTTGTTGTATTGTCTGTGTTAGGGACTTCAAGTTAAGATGCTTGGAAAGCACCATTTTAAATCTGTATGTCTTGTTCATGCTATGTCTCGGAGAAAAGGTTAGAAACCAGCCTTTCAGACGTGCTGCTATACAAGACTCCTCAGTGGCTTAGACTTGCCTGAAACTTTTTATTAACATTTTTAAAGAGAAAAACCCTCTCACCCGAGGCTATTTCTTCAGAGTCCCAGAGAAAAATCTAGGGGGTTGTTAGGCAGGTGTGAGCTGGCAAAACCCTAGCACGCCGAATACAAACAAATTACGGGGCGCAAATGCTGGACAAACAAATGAGCCACGTGGTTTCTTTTTCCTGTGAAATATTACTGTTAATCCTGCCAAATGATTATGTCTTTACACACCTCTCGCTTCGCACTTTCCAAAAAATTCAGCTTCTTTTGGAAAATGTTAAATTGAGGAAGGGCTCTGTGATGAGTATATGATGCCATGCAGAAAAGGCAATAATTTCAGTAGGAGACATTGCTTTCATCTGCGATGTCAGGAGCTGTGAAATACTGAATCTGAACTAAATTGCTTTGCTTGAGTAGCGCTGTACCTTTGACTTCAGATCAATATTTGGAGCAGTGCCTCAAATGCGAAACCTGAAGGGCGGGGAGAGGGTGGGGGGAAGCCATTTCTGGATAGTTTTAATGACTTGGAAGTTGCAATGACTTCCAAACAGAGCAGAGCACAATGGCTTAACCCGGAGCACCGAACAGGAAAAACATTTACACGTGGAAGGGTGGCAAAATATCCTAGAGGCTGATTTGAAGTCAAAGCTACTGGGTCCTATCACAGCAAAATGATGACTGCTCATTATTTAACTTTGGCGAGAATCATAATTAAAGGGGGCACTCGACAGCAAATTCCCACTGATGGCAAACAGCATCTTATGAGACTCCAGCGAAGAGCAATCAGACACCTTGGGGAAAGCAATCAGGCATCTGTGAAAGAGACCTCTGATGTCAAGAGCACCTCGCCTGGGATGTTTATTTAAGCGGCGTGAAGCCTGCAGCACATGTAACGAGACGGCAAGGCTAAAGGAAAGTTTTCACAATACAAGGGTCTTTGTAGGACCAGTTGCTCAACAGTCCTTCCTAATCAGCCGCAGAAAGATGGGCAAAGGCTTTGTGGTAAAACAGCGACATTTGGAAACCAACTCCTTCAAAGACGGCTCTTCTTCCAGGCACACATCAAGAGGATGCTCGTCAAAGCCTGCAGCACCCAGGATTTCAGAGTCAAGCCCACAGACTGCAACAGCTTTACTGCAAGGATCCTGCTTATTATCAGTCTCTGCAGTGCCATGAGTGTACACCTACCATGCCAGTGAATGACCAGCAATCACCCCGGGTCTGAAAGAGGAGGCAAGAAGATACACTAAATGAATACAGCACCCTGAAATCAGTGGGTACATCAGGGGGAAAAAAGAAAGAAATGATGGGGTTTTTTTGTTTTTGCAATGCAACTGTTAATTCTATTAGAGATGCTCAATTGCTTCAGATCATCTATTATGTCCATTACTTGCTGAATATTTGTATGGTGTTAAATAACCTCTGCAGCTGGCTGAAGAATATCCATCACATGATATGTTCAATGCCTAATTATAATCCAGTATCCTTATTGTACTGTAATGGTTGCACAATCTGATTCTCTCCGGTATCTGCCAGCGCTCATTCTTAAATCTGCATGCCCAATCCTGCAAAACCGTACACGCATCAGTTCCTCCAAGGCAGGGAATAGTTGTGTAACATGTCATGTACTTGGCTATAATCATTGATGGGTTTGCAGGATTAGAACCATAATCCATTACTAATCTGGGATCTTCTTCAACAAATTCTTCTCTTTTTATTTGCTGGCTGGTAGCTTGTGATCAATAAATCATGTGCCAGTTGTGATTATTCTGAATGGGGCATCGTATTGGTATAGTTAGGTACAAACAGCCGGCGTGTTTTCTTGCTACACCTTTCCACTTCTTTGGAGTCAATTTAAGAACCGTTCTTGGCTCGTAGGTTCTCACACAGCAAGATACTTAATCACGCACCTGAACTTTGTAGCATGCAGGTTAGCGACTGAAAGGAAGAACGGGACAAGGAAAACGCAACCTGCTCAGCACTACAGCTATACGGATGATAAAGCTTTCAGACTGCTGGTCTGAATGAAACACTGGAAATATTTCAGTTAATCTGATTTATTTCGGGCATTATGTAACACTTTTTTCTTGAAACGTAGGTCTATTTTTGAGACAACAACATTTCAACATTTCTGTATCTTTTCCTTCTTGGTCAAGACTATTCACCAGTTTTGAATTTATCATGATTTTGGTTGCCTTGAAAAATCCGTTTTTCATTGACTTTATTATTCACCAAAACCAAAACTGCTTCTTTATTAACCATCACCACTGATGCTGCTGCTGGCTTCTCTGCGGAAGCCAATATCAGAGGGAGGTGCAAGTAGTAAACACGTGGACTTTCTTCATAACTTGTTGGTTGTGCCCCCTAGTTACCACTTGCTTATCTGAGATAGCCTTGGTATCTAAAAAGCAGGGCTGCTTGATCCAGGCATGCATGCCTTATTCAGAACAGTTCAGGAGGCTGTAAACACACAAGCACATATTTTTCGGCGTGGATCTGAGCTTCTCTTTTAAGTGTGTGATGCTAATTCTGTATCACAATCTGTCTCCAGACACCTTTTCCTACAGAAGAAAAAGGCCTTGCAAAAATTCTGTATGCTGCTTCCCAGATTCATAACATTGCACAAATCAACATTTTCAGCTGGCAACCCCACAACATTGCACAATGTCAGCCACCAAAAAAATAAAAAATAAACATTTCTGAACCCTTCCCAAGGTTACCACAGATCTCTTTTATGAGAAGCATAAGGAGAAGGCTGTGTTAATCTCAGAGAAGAACCTGTGTTAAATCTTAATAGAGGCTGGCATTTCAGTGACAGCCCCTGGCTTCATAGGATGCCAAGTTTTTAATGTGAACTTCCATAAGGACTTAGCACGACCTAAAGCCTCGCTGCCTCGCGGCAAGTACCAGACTCGCGTCTACGTGAAAGGAGGCAGCGCTGCACTTCGACACGTCCTCACTGCGCCGCACCATCCGGACGTCACGCTCCCAGCATACTTTACTGGCAAAGTGGGTGTACCGCAAGACTGGCGTTCGCCCGCTTCTGCGCCAGCCGCACGTGGTGAGGGCACAGCCCCATCGATTCACACCTTCTGGTTTTGCCTTCCCTGGCCACTACCTAGCAGCAGAGATATTTTAAAAATAACCAAATGAACCAACAGCACTCCACCCCAGGCAAACCAAAGCAAACCACCATGCCCAAAGACGTCATTCCCCTGCACGCATTATCCTGGAAGAGGGTCAGAGAATAGCGCTTGCTTACACCATTTAATAAAACGTGGGCAGGCCCCCAGCTCCGGCGGTGTTGAGCCCCTTGCAAGAACCCACCCGCAATGCAACGTGTTTTCTTCCTGTATTTGTATGCCGGACCCTATCCGGCAGTGAAGCATTCAGTTCTACAGTACGTTTGCATGACTGACACCATACAAAGATGTCCTGTATTTACTCTCTGAAAAAACAGTGGGTTTTGCTTGCACTCGGCTATTGTGACTCCGAGCCGTTTTACTTCTATGTCAGCAGTTCTGAATGTGCGCTGGTCCAGGCATTTCACTCCCTGCTCACCTTTGTTAAGGAAGAGGCCAGAAACATTCGAGTTGCTGCATCTCTGGAGCAGATATAACTCAGCCCTATCACCTCTGGAGGGCTGTGCTACAATCTGTTTTATGTTAGTAACACTGCAGCCGCCTATTTATTTTTAAGTTCATGAAAGAGCACCTATGCCCAGTGTCCCCTGGCGCGCACAGCCTGAAAACCTGCAATGCGTTGACAGAGTCACTACAAATAGACTCTGGCCCGGCAATCAGCCTCCAAAAGCAAAGGCATAGGGAGAAAAAGAAAACATCCAGTGGCTGTTTTTCCACCCATTATAAGCCAGAAGCAGCAGCGCTGTCAGAGCAGTCGGGAGGGGAGGAGAAGGGGACACAAGGACCAACCTCCTCGGAGCTGGGAATACCCCGAGCCTGCCCCGATGGCTCGACAGCCGCAGGGCAGCATTACTTGGACCTGAGTGGTTATAAAAACACCCATGGTAAAGTTTTCTCAGGAAACCAGGGCTCAGCCATAGGGACCGAGTCCCCATTTAGTGAGAGGTGCGAGCATGAGGTCAACTTGCAGCATTTTTTTTTAAGGACTAGGCACATTTTTAAAATTAAGCATAGGTTTAAGCACCTTGTTGGCCTTGGGGTTGGATTTAAGGCTCAGTGAAGTCAGCAGGCATCCTTCCCTGCACGCCCTGGACATGGAGCAGGTGCTCCATCCATGTCAAGGCTTCACACGTCAAGACTAGTCCATTAGCTTGAGGTCTCAGCGTTGGCAACCTGCAGCTGTAATTATGGGCTTTGGCTATTCATAAGCAGTGTGTGCGGGGGAGATCCCATAAAACACTTTTTTATCATCTTCAATTCATCCGCTGAGACAGGGAATATTCAGACGTTTGGCCTGAGCAGTAAACCTGGAATATCCCATCACGTGCTACAGAGATCTCCCAACTGCACTCCAAATAAAACCAGCGTGTTTAGTCACGGTAACAGAAAGTCAACTGCGAACACTCATTACTGCCCTGGGCAAATAAAGCTCTGCTTCCGGCAAGTCCTTTCACAGCCTCTCATGAAGCGAGTCTCAGCTCACGAAAGCTATATATATATATATATATCTCGAAAGCTCTCTCTATATGTGTGTGTGTGTGATATGAGTGTGTGTGTGTTTTATATTTCTTATAGATATATAAAATCTTTACTTTGGTTAGTCTAGAAGGTGCAAATGCACCCTGCTGTCTACTTGACTTCTGACTAAGTACGTTGCTAAATAAAACACACCCAGCGCACAGCCGAAGAAATAAATATTGACACAGGATGCTGATAAAAGACCGACTGAACATTTTTTCAAACCAGAACATCATATTGTAGCATCGAGTTTTCTGATTAATGCGATCTCCTCACCTCTGACTTAAATGCCTCATCTCAGAGCTGCCTTTCAGGTTCACACGTGTGTGTGTACGTGTGCGTATATGTGTGCATGTGTATATATGCTTATATGTACATATATACACTTAACTGTACATATGTGTGTGTGCGCACACGCATAAGGTAGGTGTGTGTGTGTGTATAAGGTATGTGCGTGTGTGTGTACATAAAGCGTGTGTGTGTGTGTGTACACACTCAGAGAATAATAACGCCCTCAGAGCCCTGCCTGCTCAGAGCCCTCTCGGGAGGACGGGGCTGCAGAGCTCAGTTGTTTTGATGATTTGCGACCTCCACAAGCTACGCTGTCTGTGCTCACCCAGGTGAAAGTGCCAGCCTCAGAGTTAATCCACTTAATTGTTTCTTTCCAATAAACAGAGCCCTTCTTGTACTTCTGAGCAGGATCATTTAAGTGGCAATTGCTCCTTGAGGCTAAAGATTAATAAACACAGATCAGGCCTCCTACAAGATCTTCAAATAAACTGATCCACTAAAATAACAGAAAACAAACATCCCTAGATCTATTCCTGCTCTTGTTTTTACCTCCAGGTCTCTTTCAGGATTTCTGACGCACTCTTTGCAGCCTGGAATACCCCCTGGACCGTTTGTGATGGTGCGGTTATTACAGTCTCTTTTCCCAAAGGACCCTCGAGCTCTGTGTCTAAGTCTCTGTTGGAAGAAAGTCCCAGAAACTACTTTGTGCAAGAAGACACACGGCGCACGCCAGCAAGGAAGCTGAGAACAACCTGTCCGCAAGGACAGTCTCTTCCAGCCTCTGTTACTGAGTTGCTCCATGTCCTGAAGCAAACGAGTGCTTGCTACAAGTCCAGATATTCTTGTCATCTGTATACTGGGTTGTTGGTTGTAGCCATGTTGGCCCAAGGACACAGGCAGACATTTCTTTGCGTAGATGTGATCTCTTTTATTAGACCAACTGAGTAGTTGGAAAAAAGTTCTTAGCAAGATTTTGGGTGCTCATCTGTATAGGTACTCTCAATCCTCCCTTAAATCCTGCTAAACTCCTGCTCCCCCTGGTATCCTGTGGCCAGGAGCTCCAGGGTCCAACCCTGCATTGTGTTCGAAAGTCTAATTCAAGAACTCATAAATGTACAGCAACGCAAAGACAAAGCCCAGGCAATCCACAACCCACCAGCCAAACTTATTGTATTTCTTTAGTGTGTCCCTCATACTTCTACTAATGCTGAATTGAAGGGTCTTGGAAAATAGACACAAAAAACCCTTCTCCTCTGGCAGATTCAGTTTATAATCCTAATCTACCTTTGGAAGCCTCCGTGCCGAGCGGGTGTTCTAAGATGTCTGTCATGTCTTGGCTCCACGCATCCTTCACAGCAGACTTAGACACCACCCTGCCGTTCAGACTTTGTTGTGGCCGGAAGTTATTCCTCAAATACTCCACGGATTTGACGTGGTCTTGCTGCTCCGTGGTAAATATGGAATAAAACGCCTCCAGCTGAATGCAGCGATCGTGGCAGGGAAGAAAAAGAACATTAATTAGAAAAACAACGTGGTGAAATCCGGGGGTCTGATAAGAATGTAAAATGGCAGGAAGCGCTGATGCCAAGGCTGATAAATCAAACAGGAAACCAGGCTGCCCACTGAAATGACTGCCAATAGCCTTATCTAGCCGCGCTGTCTATCCTGCCAAGCAATAGAGAAAACACTTAAGAAACCCCAGTGAGTCTGAAACAGGCATGAAAACATTTGTTCTTAGCTTTCCTTGTCTTAAAGAATATGATGTGTGCAAATGGATACCCCGCCCCCACATTTTTGCTTCAACGGTTCTGCTTTTTAATATTCCCCCAAGAAGCAATCTGCATTTGTTCTGTCTTCTGAATGCAGCCCTTTATTCTGAGGTGTTTTGTAGACAGATCTCAAGGCCAGTATCATCCTCCCCTCTCCTTTTTTTTGAAGTGGGGAAACATCAGCATCAAACGCCTTGCCCAAAATCAAGCAGCCAGGCAGGAGCAGAGCCAAGAATAGAGCCCAGGTGCCCCGAGTCCTGGCACATTTTCCCAGGCACGGGAACATGCTCTCTCTCCCCTCAACTTCATGACAAAGTGAGAAAACCTAAGCCATGTTCCTTGTATTAATCTCATGTGTCATCATCATGCTAGGTACATTTTTTTTTATATTCTCTCCAGGAGAGGACGTAGCTGCTGCATTCAGATCTGGGCTATTTTTAAATGTAATGCCTTAACCTATAAGCTAAAACTGTTGTTATGTCTCTTATATATTTTCTGTTAAGGGAAAAAAAACCACACAATGTCTCAAAATTTCTTAGAGAAAAACTACTGGCACATTAAATGGAAAAGATTTTCAGTTAACTTGGTTGTTCTGTTAGGTTGCTGGGGTCAGCGCAGAATTTACTAATAGCTTGTTATCTTTCAGTTCCAGAACTAGAATTAAGCAGATCATTGTAAGAAAGGCTGAGCTAGACAGAGCAATACAAAAGAGCCAATCCTGTTCCCATTGAAGTCAATAGTATTGATTTCTGCGGGAGCAGGATGTGGCCCCAAGATTTAGAGAGAACTTGAATTGCTCTTATAGCTTAATGACAGACCACGATTTGAAAGCTAGAGACTTCTTCTTTTCATTAAGTGCATTTGCCCTAAGAGCTACAGAGAAGGATGTGACAGTTTCAAAACTAATGACCTGAAAAAAAATATTGTCAACCACATCATAGCTCCAAGTTGATAGCTTGGATTAAAAAAAGAGAAGAAAAGAAAAAAGAAAGAAATCAAAGGCAAAGCTCGGCAGACCCGTTAAGGGCTCCATGCTGAATCGGGGGCACCCAACTAAAATCATTTCATTTCCCTCCATTCTTCTGCTGCTGTCCAGTGCACTTGTTCTGCTGTGCTCTGACAATACGAGCTATTAAACGGAAATCTGTAAAACTTCTCCTGACCCTCGGGGCAGGACAGAGTCAATTTTACACATTTCATTTCAATAGTGAGTGCTGCTGGAGTGCAGCGGTGTGCTGGGCCTGCTAATTTGAGACGACCATTAGAATTACAGCATGGGGAGCAGCCCAAAGCTGACCAGCAAGCATGTGGAAGGGATTTGTTAAATCCTGAGTCTTGCAATTTTGGATTAAGAAAGTGAAGAACTCTGTACCCAGGAGAAGACTAAAAAAATTAAGGTGTAGGCAGCCCTTTGTACAAAGGCCATCAGATCTCAACTCCTCTTGCAAACAGTTTTTCAACTCTCTGAAATCCTAGCCTGGCTTTACAGCTGGGGAGACTTTTGCAAAGTGAGGTTGCGTGATCAACGGGAACGCGAAGTCCACACTGAAAGGTGGGACAGCACAGCTCAGACGGATCCATTCCTTTGTGGGAACGCAGGAGACGTCCAATTAGTCAAATGCACACCACTGAGCTGCTCAGGAATACTTGGCTCTTTTGTTAAAATGCTGAATCCCCGAGACCACAATCGCCCGTGGAAATGCCTCATGTCTGGTGAAAGGTTCACCGGGAAGGTTTCTCAGGTCCCAGCTGGAACTTCTGGCTGCAAGCAGGAGGGACAGGCAGCTCTCTCATTTTTCACGCACAATTTTGAAAGCACTCAAAATGTGTTCCCTGCCTGGCTCAACAATTCGGCTTGTTTTTCCCCCCACCGCTTTAAGGGACAGGTATATTATTGACATATTCAAGCACCAGCGGTGAGGAGGAAACAGGTCAGGCAAGGGGAGGATGCTGCAGTGCTCTCCAGGCAGGGCATGGGACCTGTCTAGGCAGGAAAAATTAGGTGCGTTACAGGTTAGACTTCAGGAAGAAGTTCCTTACTGTTGCATCAGGGCGGCAGTGGAACGAACTGCCCAAGAAAGGTGCAGCATCTTTCCTGGAGCCGCAAGAGGCGGATGAATTAGAAGTAGCCTTCTTGCTACCTTCCCCAAAACGGACAAACTAAATAGGACACCTCAGTTTTCTTATGGAGGGAGGCAGGGAGAAACATTTGGTTTGGCTAATCCTTCTCAGGCCCGAGACCTGCAGGGACTGACGCACCTTACCGAATCTACACGCCAGCGGTTCCCAAACTCGGCTTCTGCACCACCAATTTAAAACGATACAACCTTAAGCACCACCAGCAAATTTTTGTCATATAATTATAATAAATGTGTTAATGCGTACCACTGACAGGTTGTCTGCGTAAAGCTGGTGGTACGTGGACCGCAGATTGGGAACCGCTGCGCCAGGAGATTTCCTGTTGAAGTCAATGCAGCTATGAGTAGCGCTGGAAGCTAAGCAGTTGTGTAACTCCACTCAAGAGCAGGGACTTAGGTACCAACTGCTCACTCCGAATTAAGCCTTTAAGCTTATACTTCCTTGATGGCAAATTGATTTTTTAAACTTGAGAGCTTTTAAAATATTTTCTTCTCCTAGGCTGCCTTGGGGAGGTGTAGCTGCATTTTAACTACTGCTGCTGCAATGACAATTTCAACTTTTCTTTTCTCTTTTTTTTTGCATGCCAAAGAATGCATAAATCATTTCAACTTCACTTTTATTATAAAAATATTATCTACCACAAATTAGATTTTAATTGATCTCAGAGAGCCGGAAGCAAAAGAAGAAGCTGTGTTTAGGCCATTCAAAAAGAGTGAGAGATCTTCTTCAAAAGAAGGAATAAAAAACCAACAGGACACCACTGTTGGTAAGGGGAAACCTGTTTTAAAACCCAAAGTCATGTAATTATAAACTATTAAAACCCGGATGAGCACAGTTTTCTGAGGGGTGGATATCTAAATGGCAATTAAAAAGCTGAATCCATTATAATTACAATAAGATACTCCGAGGTATGCATTATGAGAGATAATGTCATGCTTTGGGTCAATGAATGCACTTAGCCTCACAATGATTCTGCGGGGTGACACGGCGTGTCCTGTTTTGTTGGCTAATTATTGGATGAGATGACAATGATGGAGCATTAAAGGCAAAAATGCAGAAGCCTCCACAAATGGACCACTTTCCGTACTGTCAGTTTTACAGCCAGCTCCGTTGCACAACAGGAAGGATTTAATTGGAGTTGCAACAAGGCTTAAATAATATCACTTTCCCCCTGTGGGGGCATGGGCTGTTTCATACAGCTTGCAACAAAGGAAGTTAAACTATGGAAATGGATTCTGCTATAGTGCTTCAATAAAACGAACACATCATAATTATAGTATTGGCTGTGATGGCACCTACATCTCTAAGTATATGTCTACCTTGAGCTGCTGGGGGAAATAATCCTATTATTCTATGTTTCCTGGTATTGCATTATTGTAAGCCTGTCTACAAACACAGAAGCCATACTGCTGTGTCTTTGTATAGATGAAGCAGCAAAATCCCCCAGTATGCTGCTATACAGGTGCTTTTGCTGGTACAACTATTCTTCTCTGGGAAGAGTTGAGATAGACTGGGATAAGGCTGTTATAACGATACTTGTCTGCACCATTTTAACTACAATGGTAGACACTCTCACCCCTGGTCAGAGCAGAACAAAAGTGAATAAGGACCTGGGCTGTTTAGTCGAGGAACTGGCTACTGACCTGCCTGCCACAGAAAATTAGGGTTGGACGGGGGTCATCTAGTCCACCCCCTGTCACTCCACAGGTATCGCAAACTCCAGCAGGAGGTTAAAAGCCTCTTGTGGTTCACATGCACTTTGAGGCAGCTCCCAAAAGAAAGGAGACACGATTTATTCATGTGGTTCATTCACACAGCCAACACATTCCCAGGCTGGTAAGCCTCTCGCAGCCGAGAGACCTGCCATCTCTTCCTTTCTACAAACTATCCGTTCAAAACAATGCACCGAGAAGAACTAACAAGAGCTCTTAAGGAATTAGGAGCAAGTCACCTCTCCTCCTCCGCACTTCTGCTTCGCTGCCCTCCTGAACTACTCATCCATCTGCTGCACCTCATCCTATCCCCAAAGCAGCGGTTCTCAACTAGGGGCTGCAGCACCCCGCGGTGCCTTGAGATCCTTAAGGTTAGCACGGTCGAGAGTGCAAACGTGATTCACGAGATCAATCCAGAGATTTTAAATAGGACATCAGAGCGTCGCAACCATTCTGGCCTGCCGTGGGCTTTCCTCCTCCTTTCCTCTATGGTCGTCCTGCGCTTGAAAGATGAACGACAGCGAAGAGCTGGCATTTTCTGAAGGGTGCCCTAGGTAAAACGAGAGGGGCCTCAAGTCTAATGAGGTTGGGACCCAGAGTCTTAGAGGCAAGCTCTTTGGTACAGGGCAGTCTTTTTACTGGGGGAACGATGACTGGCACTCAGCAGCTATGATGCTTAGCTAACTACACGCTACTGTAATTAAGAAGAAACCACTGATTACTTGATGGCGTTTCACTGCATTTAATACTGCCGACAGAAATATTGAGAGGCTTCAGTCATTCAGGAACAGCTTACTGCAAAAGTCTCTTTTCAACAGCAAAAGCAAAACGCCAGCAAATAAAAGGAAAGATTGATTTCAACAGAAAATCTATCTGTAAAACAATGGTTTTAAAACATCAACATGTATTTAATTGTTAAACACTGGACTAGACGGATCCTTTTTTTATTGTGGTAGTTTCTCTCGATACAAATTCCAGGCACTGCCTCGATCTACAGTAAAAGCTGTGATGTGCTAATTTTAAAGACTTGTATATCTGTGCTGTAAGTACATAATGGCAGCTTCACCCTGTTTTAAAAACAGTTAAAGATGGTGAAATGAAAGGAACCGCTTCTTTCCTAGCGTAATTAGCTCAACCTGAGGTTACTCATTTACTTCCCAAAGAAAGCTTCAGTTTGAAAGAGTAAAAGGAGGATTCTCTGCAAATATTTACACCATGGCTTATTTTTATCCTACCCAAACAATACAGACTAAATCATTGGAAGGAAATTGGGTTTCCGTTGCATTGTTTCCTAAGGCTGATGGCTCCTGTTCAGAAACAATATTATAAAAAATCTATATCTATATCTCTAGATATCTCTAGATATATCTCTAGATACAGATAACTATAGATAAAGACATATAGATACCTATATCTGTATAGATATCTATATCTATATAGACAGATAGAGATAGAGATAATCACCCATATTTCTTTTTTAGTCAACAGAACTCTCTGGCTTTTGTTCTCCAAACGAGAACGTCAGTTTTTCAGAACAGTGCCCTGAGGGCAAATCAAGCAAGAGCCTCTACGGGCGCATACACCTACCTGATGGTAAGAAATAGGAACAGGTCTGCGAAAAACTATCCACTCCACAATCTGACTACACGGAGGAGTTGTCAGAGAGCCTGTGTAGCGGTAGTAACTCCCCAGCGATGCTGGCAGCAGGTCTCTCAGCACAAAGGGATCCAGAAAGGTCTCCTTCTCTGTTGGAAAAATCGACAAAGAAAAATGGACTTATTTTTACATGACTTTAAAACTGCTGGGACATGGGCAAGACAACTTTCCATACAATCATGGCCACAGCCTTACTCTTCCTTAGCATGTAACCTCTGCAGCTTGGATGATCTGCACTGCATATGACATGGTGCCAGAAAGGGGATCAATACTGCTTTATGCCTGGAAGCTATCTTGACTGTGAAATTTCTACCATACAAGGGAAGCATCTTTCTCCCTCCCTCCCCGTCTCGTCCAGTAATGTGTATAGAGTTCGTATGAAGGCTGGCCTGCCTTGTTTCTTGCCCAATCTCAGCAGATCTGATGGGCAAGCAGATTCCCCCAAACCTAATGGTGAAGTTTGTCAAAGCCTAGTCCACCCTAAGGAGCCAAAGGACTTGGGGGTGGGTTTACGCAGCGATTTTAGGAGACCTGATTAAGTCAGAACCCCAAGAAGCAAAACCTAAGACTGCAGTATTCAGTTTTACTAAACCCCACAAAAGGTACTGTATCGATATCCACGTGCAGCTTTCCTGTAACCACGCTTTTTTTTTGCACTGCTAATGGAAAAGGCAAATATGTGCTTATTTTAGGCATCTCAGATTCTGCTGCATAACCACAACAGGTGTGCAATGTCTCCGAAACCTTCAGAGCTCCAAAATATTAATAAATCTATTAATGTCAAAATATGTAAGTTAAAAGAACTGTCAGCTTTCCCTTCCCGCAGCAAACAGATAAGACAAAAAGCAAGCCATGTTTTTGGCCTTTTAACCCATGCAAGCGTCATCCCTTTGGAACAAAAAAAACCGTGGTCATTAAGCTTACACTCTGGCTAAGCATACATTACCGGCCAGAATTTCAAAGAAGCACTAATCAGACACTTACAACCACCGTGGTGCCTCTTTTTTTTCCACAGCCAAGTTTCAATGCAATTTAAGCTCTAATTCAATTTCCACTTGCTCATTTTTTTCATGTGAAAATTTGGTCAGGCAACATATGGGTTCAGTTTGAGAGTCTGATTTTAAAATACAGCTCGTATATATATGTTTAAAGCAACTAACAAGAAATTTTCAAAAACAAGGCAGTTTTCAAAAAGCATGCCTGACTGTGCTTATTGTGTTCATCAGATTGCTTGCCTAAATATTTGTGCATGCAAATCAACAGTTATGAATCTTACAGTCCACCATTTGAACATATAAATATAATAATTTATATTATTATAAATATAATAATATAAGCAGAAATAATCTGCTTTCACAGCTAGGATCTATACATGGAAGTTAGATGGAACATGTATGCATTTTTTAAATATCTATCCACTACTATTCACCCACACTGGGATTTAAAAAAAAAAAAAAAAAGAAAAAAAAGAGTTGTAATTAACAATATGAATTTTTCACTCCTGTATCCTTTTACCCGAATCCATGAGAAACATTAAAATGCTGGACAAATGCATTACATAAAACAACATACAAGTATGGCACAGCCCTTTACCAAATGATGACAGAAGAATGAAGCTCATATTCTACTTTCAAGGATTTCTGTGCCATATGCTGACAATATTATATTTTAATAATTAATTGTTCATCAAAGGAAAAGATGAAGAACAGGGATGCTAAATTCAAAGTTATTCAAATTGCAAAAATGAATAATGCATGACTTTTATATTAAATACACACTGTATTAAGTAGTCTACATTTCATCCAACTGTCTTTCATTTTTAAACATTTTGAACTACAATATGAATAATCAACCAAGGGAAGCTTATTTAGACAAAGAAATACCTTATTGGAATGCAAACTGAAAGTATCCTACTATGATTAAATTTTAGTTATCAATTAGGCAGATTTTTTTAAGCATTTGGAAAGTCACAGTCAACTGGAAAAGAGAACATTTCCTGGGGAAAAAAAAGTAGCTTTGCTAATACACAGTTACAGAAAGGCATGATGTATGCTGTCCAAATTTTCATAGCTACAAGCAGTTTTGTAACTTTCCATTAATAAATTCCAAAGATTAAAATTAAAATACACATAATTGGATTATAATATGACCATTAATATAGAAGATAATCTGAAGATTAATTGCATTTTTTTGTTTTAAGAGCCTACTGTTTTTTTAAGAAGGCCATTCACTTGCATCATTTGGGTCCAGATGCACAATAGTGGGTTTTAGAACCTGCAATTATAAACATTTCTCAATCTGAATCCCTTAATTACATTGCAAGAACAGGATATTTATATTGAGTTCTCTAGTACAAAGATGCTTAGCCTATACAGTAACTGTTGTTGAGATATGCACAGAGTGATGCACACCAATATTCAGAGTGGTCACATCCAGAGTTGCTCTGGATAAGAGAGAAGTGTCCCTCCCTATTTGCAGCCCTCCATCTCTTTACCATTTCTGAAGGTGCACTGAAAATATGGAGATAACACTGTGCACTTTTCCAATTGCAAAAGGGAAGTATTTTAACAGCAGGTGCATGGCAGAGAAGGCTGATGGCCTGGGCATATAAATGATTTGCCCTGCAGTAAAAGGGGGCTGAGCTGCCCCATAGCAGCTACCCTTGTGCATGCTCTTACCCCACAGTAAGTGAGAGCTGAACTGCAGCAGCCTGGCCTTCAGCGAAAGAGGGTTAAGTGACCACAGCTTAGTTTCTGCCTCAGCTGCTTGGTTGTTAGGATGATGCACAGAGGTCTTGTCTAGACTTCAAGAAGCAAGGGAAGGGTACACAGAAGTAGGGCTGGGCCACTGGGCCTCTGAGATCATCTAGTCCAGCCCCTTGCCTGGGGCAGGATTTTCTCTATCCAAACCATCCCATACAAAATGTATTAGCAAAACTAGCATGATCTGTCCAGTGGGGAAGAGAGCACTCTCAGTGGAAGCTGCTGGCTGCGAGGCAAAGTCTGGGACATGCAGGGGTACCAGTCTGCCCTGATAACCTGAGGATGCTCCGAAAAGGCAGCAAGCAGGATCACCCAGCAGCTGCTTCGAGACTCTCTGAGCTCACCCTTTTCACACACGTCCCATACACTTGTGCATCCCAAGCACAGCCTTTTCTCCTGCACAGAAGAGAGTGGCAGAAGATAAATGAAGTCCGCTAGAGACCTTGACATACACCCTATTTTACATGGGAAGCGCTTAGATACTAGGGTGACAGGTACTAAAAAAATGACAGACGGATAGATGCAGCCGCCTGCCCCAGCAAAGATTCTCCTCACACCCAGGAGATGCTGCATGAATCACCTCCATCAAAACTGCATGGACCTACATATTATCTCTAGATACTCCGCTGACAGACGCCCCTCCGGAGCCTCCTTTGCTGCTCCTTGAGCCGGACTCCCCTATCAATACCAGCAGATGAGTGCGCATATGAGCAGAGTATCGGGCATCCAAAAAATGAACCCAAAGCACACAGACTGTGGCTCCAGCGTGAGATCCCTGGGCTGGACTGAAAGGAAAATATTCATTTGAGGAAGATGCTTTTCTTGATGCAATGGTTTCCAAGCAAATGTGACACTCCGGAGAAGAGCTGCAACCAGATACTACCCACTGAAATGCCACCATAATCTGATGCCATCAACTTATTAACAATTCGTACATGGTGGTTCTTTGCTTAAGGCGCTGAACATGCATAAAGGGCGTGCACACTAATATTTCCAAATGAAAAACAGCTGCATACCACAGATTCATTGTTAACGATTAAGAAAATGAACGTGACGTTCAGTTTTAACTCTGACGTTCGGAGGAACAGGACCAGCGTAGCCTGCTGGATACAGCTTTGCCTTCCTGCGAAGAACGGTGGCATCTCTTCTGGAGCCAAGCTGCAGGAGCTTCACAATGGAAGTTGGAATGAATGCACGCAAGCCGACTGCACGCTGCAAGTCTAAGAAAATATCGTTGAGTCCCCTTTTTTAATTCACCTGGCACACTGGGAAACATGCATTACCTTAGCCTTTAACTCACAGTATCTTAGAAAATGAGGGTTGAAGGGACCTCAGGAGGTCACATCTAGCCCAGCCCCCTGCTCAAAGCAGGACCAGCCCCAACTGCATCATCCTAGACGAGGCTTGGTCTAGATGGGTCTGCAGAACCTCCAAGGCTTTTTCCACTCCATGTTGTTTGGGGAGGAAAACACTTTTATATTGGATTCAATTAAGTATGATAAATGCATGTAGGTCATAACCTGGACCAGTGCCTGAGGTGACAAAGGATGTGTTTCTGCAACCCTCATAGAGACTAATCTTGAAAAATTTTACAGATCTATCTGACAAGGAAAATGCCATTGAATTTATACATTATCAGTCATTCTACAGGGAAAGTGAATACATTCTTTGTTCACGGCATTAAAAGTTCCCAGCTATTTTGCAAGGACCCACTGGCCTCAAAGCTACCCTCTCATATCTGCACAACTGAATTTTAATAGTTAGATGCTATAGCCAGCTGACTTACTTATATTATCTTTCTGTCTAGGCATTACTAAGAGATTTGAGCTGGTATGGACTCTTTGCATACTGAATCTATCCATGCATCTATCCAGAACAGTTTCCCCAAAAGAGGACAGATCAGATATTAAACAGAGAGCAACAACAGCTCTTTACCAACAACTATGGTTAGTGCGAGCAGACACCAGGGGATTACGCCTTCTTAAGTACCCTCCATGTAGCGCGCTGACTCCAAAGGCTGTCTTGTTAAAAATAAATTTGGGCAAAATGCTCAATAAAGATAACACTGAATTCAAACTTGGTCACAGAGGGAATAAACAGGTTCTTGAGATATGCAGGTAAACAACACCAGACTCTCCGCAATCAAAACCCTTTTCAAATGTACCAGAAACTTGGATCAGAGATCACAAGACAACCTCTATATACCAAGTACATTTATCTCTTGCAGCGAGTGCTCTGGGAGTTTCATCAGAGTCTTCCTGCAAGAACACAGGAACTTGGCTGGATTGCAAACAATATTTTAAGATGAGCTTCTTTCCCAAATTAAAGTATGTGGAATACCTGATCGACAAGAACCCTACCTAGATTGAGGTCTGAAAGTATTTGGTGTACCACGATGAAACTTGCAAAAAGGTTGGAAATCCTCCCAAAATTGTGAAACAATATTACTGCCACTTCCACTCTCATAATGAGCCAATTCTTTCCAATGCTTCTGCATCCAAATCTTCTAAAACCACCAACCTACAAAAATCAGATGGACACTATGCTGCCAGCCCCGAGTCTGACCCACGCAGATGAAGCAGGGTGCACAGAACAGAAAAAGGGCAGAAGGCCGGGGACGCACGAGCAGGGAGCTGAGGCCTGGAGCCAGCTACGCACCGAGAAGAAACCCCTGAGAAACACTGGAGATGCACTAAAAGGTCAGCATCAGAAAGTGCAAGAAAAGTGCCCCTGTTTCATACAAGGGTTTATTTGCCACCCTTGGGACAAGGTGCCACTGGCTTCTAGGGGCTGCATAAATTCACAGCTTCTATATATAAGTCAGGATAGCTTGTGTTACTGGGTTACACTGGGCACGTCTACACATTCAGTATTGCACCTTAGATACTGCACATTTAGTACTTCCTTAATAAAGTACTAACTAAATGTGCAGTATCTAAAATTACTGTGCAGTAGCGCCGACGCACGGTTATTTAGTGACGCTTACTGCGCATTAGCCTAGTAGCACTGTGCAATGGGTTATTAGCACTCCTCTTGACGTGACACGCTACTGCGCAGTGTTATTAGACTGATGTGCAGGACGCGTCTTGTGTAGTTGTACCCACTGTGTCCCTGGTCTCAGTATACTGCCATAATTTCAAGATGCATTACAAGCACTGCTTGGAAAGCGCCTGTGGCTTTGTGGGGAAGGTTCGGTCCTTGCTCCTGTGTCCAGAGTGACGGCAGTTTTCAGAGCCCACGCAATGAGGCAAAAGGAGATGGGAGCAAAAAAAGGGATGGGAAAACAGGGTGGAGTATTTCACAGGAATGCGTTCACAAGGCTCCAAGTTACTTAGAAACATTACGGGCAGGGCTGGCCCCATGGTAAGTGATAGCCAGGCATCCTGGTTTTCTCTGATTTAAAAAAATCCCCAATTTACCGTTAAAAACAGTAACCCCAAATCTACATTTTTCCATGATTAAAATTAAACATCACTAATAGATATATCTATATTAGTGGTGTTTCATTTAAATCACAGAAAAATATAGATTTTGGTTATTTATTTTTAACTGAAAATAGGGGATTTTTTTTTCTTAACTCAGAGAAAACCAGGATCCCTGGCGATAGCTGATCCCATTGCAAAACCTTGCTTTCAGTTGCTCATTTTTTGCCAAATCTGCATTTTTGGGCTGAAACTTTCCATGCCTGGTACCTGCCTGAGGTCCAATCCCTTCCTTCCCCTCCCAACTCCACTCTCCCCATCGAAGTGTCAACCAAACCAGTTCAGACAGACTGGGCATGAGGGCAGGAAGAGAGAGGGGCATGATGTTTCACATGCTGGTTTTTGAGATCCTCTGATACCTCTGTGCTTTGAGATGGGAACTGGGACCAGCCAGGCAAGTGGAGTGGATGCTGGGAGGGAGACTGGGAATCATTTTGGGACCCCAAAGTGGGAGATTAGGATTGGATGAAACAAGGAGAATGGGATTAGGAGGAGACAGCTACGGGATGGAGTCAGTGGTGAGCAAGAGACAGGCCTGGGGCAGGTCGGAGGAATGGCACTGAAGGACTAAGGCTTGGTGGAAATGGCCAGAAGCACCTGTGGGCTCTGCAGCTTACCCCCTGGTATATTTGGGGAAGGCATGCACAATCCCCAAATCCTGCCGCTGTCTTGTGCTGTCAGCAGCCCTGTCAAATCCACGGGCCAGGCGTGTCTCATTCCCCTGCAGCATGGGCCCAAAAGCGCCGGCAACCGTAACCCTTAGTTTAGTACTTCCTTAATAAAGTACTAACTAAAACCTTGCACTTCCAGTCGTTTCAGTCGCAACCTTCACCAGGTTCTTTTAATGCTGCTTTTAGGCAAAACTGTGCATGTAAAACCCAGCCCTGGGGCACTCCGTCAAGCCATTTTCTGAGAACAGAGCGACAGGAGGCAAGCGGGGGTTTCTAATGCTTGCTGGACTTATTCACTGAAATGACTCAGACCCTTGCGGTTATGCACATAGCCAGCATCCATAAGGTGTGAACTCATTACCTCCTCTCTCCTCCCTCTTTCCCACTTCCTTCCCCCTCCTGCAGTCCTGGCCTGAGCCCGCGCGCTAGGGGGCTGGTCTGGAGCTGCGAGGCTTCCTGTGGACCTGAGAACAGCCCAGAAAGCTGACAACACTTCCAGGTCGTCCTTAGGAAAAGGTGGTACTTCTCCGTTCTTGGCTTCCCATCCCTTTGCTCTCATCACAACGAGCTCCCGCTCTCCGAGCTCCACTGGGCACTCGCCTCGTTCAAAGCTGTATTTTAAGCATGGTGTCCCTAAGCGGCCTTCCCCCTTCCCAGCCTCCTCGCAACCTGCAGCTGCTCGGCTCGGGAGCAAGCAGCTTGTCAGGCGGCGTTCCAGCTAAAGTTAAAAACAAAAGGGAAAACAAACCTGTCACGGTGCTAATGGTGTTTTCTTGTTGTTATGCCTGGTGGTACGATAGATCCACAGGGTAAATCACACCGCCTGGATCGCTTCCGCCCTGGTGCTGATTTATTTTAGCAGGTTATTCACTGACTTTTTGGCTATGACAACTGCAGCGATACGCAGCCCCCGCCTCCCTTGAAGCTCATGAGGTCTTCTCTCTGTCTCTCCCCAACTGCCTCTGAAGTCTTGGTGGCCATTACCTCCCTTATTTCTCTCCTTCCTTCCCTTCTTCTCCAGGGGACACCAGGTAAAGCCTCTAAGCCATGTTTTTGCATCTTAGCACTGAAGTCAGGTGCAAAAACCAAGATATTGCTTAACCTCCCCGCCTTAAATCAGCATGGGTACCCTACACCTCTGCCCCCCTCCCTCCCAGTCCGAGCAGACAAACACATAACACATGCAAGTGATTCACTTTGTTTGTACAGATGTTTTTGATCTCTCTCTACTTTGATTTTCAGTGTTTGGTTTTGACAAGGAAAGGAATAAAAAAGCAACTGCTTTCTGTGACATTAATAGAAGGGTTTTCTGAAGTGGTAATTTATTTGTTCCTTTACTGATACCGTTCTACCGATCTGTGAAAATTCTTGGCACGAGAAGCAGGATGGAGTTGCAGAACGGATCTAACCATCACTGTAAAAGATTTTAGCGGGGGCTGGAGCGATCCCCGCTGCTACTCGCTTGGAGAACAATTTGCTTCGAGAGCACTGCACGCCAGGAGGAATGTGAGAAGGGTGTAAGTGTGCATATGTGCGTGCATGGGTGTGTTTGTGTGCAACAGAAACAGAGCACTCACTACCGCCGGGAGATAGCGTAATTTCAGAGAAATGACACCAGGGGAAGACTTGTTATTTTAATATTGACTACGCAGTTTGTATGAACAAGGAAAAAACAACACTTCAGAGTGTCTTAAATGCAAAATGGTACAAAATGGAGCAAATCAAAGATGCATCAGATGAGGAAAAAAGCACTGCTCCACTGCACTGGATAGTCCTCTGCCATGGGAGAGCCATGTGAAAGCTTCAGTATCCCTTTAATGCAGATCTGCTGCAAAATACATATGTAGGTATCAGGGTCCCTAAGTGGACACTTCCTGCCTACAAAAGCGGCTCATCCGCTCTCATGCTGAAAGCAGCATCGCCTACAGCAGCCAGGAGGGACAGCCACCCCTGAGCACCCCGACTGGAAGCAATAAAGCATGACTCAGAGGACAGGGAACCATACAGCAACCAGGCCCCTGGTGATCTGAGTGCAGCCCAGGTGCTAGCGACTACGGTGACCGATTTAACCTTGTTTAGTTCCTCTGTGTGTCCACAGGGCAAAAACCACCCGTGCCACTGACGTGGGCCTTTGCTGTCAGCCAAGAGCCAAGAAATGAAAGGGCTTCAAAAAGCCCCAAGAGGTCAGGAAGGAGAAAACGTTGGCTTAAATATACCACGCTGCTTGTCCAGAGCACCTCGAGGCTACGGGTCCAGCACGCCCTCCAAAAGAAATCAGTGTGTTCACAGCTTTCATAGGACCCGGTGAAGAGTGCCATGCCCTTGCCTGGTGGGAAGTGTGATGAGTCTCGAAGAAGCAGAAAAGCAAAAGCAATTTCACCAGGGGCAGGAAGAGCAGATGCTGGGATGTGGAATCAGCAGCAGCACGTGATGGGACCGCTATGCCAGGCAGGCAGAAGGGATGGCAACCTGAAAACACGGCTGTTTATCTGCAACCTGGTTTGGGGACTTGGCGCGCTGCTGTTCCTCCTTCCAGCTACAAGGCTTAGTGCGGTTCTTCTTGCAGAATTAAGCTCAATATGACATTAAGATGCTAGGAAATTATGTCTGGAGATGAAGGAAATAAAATGAATTCTGAGCAGCAGCTAAGCCCATATTGATTTTTATGTGTACATTTCTCTATCATCATTGCTAAGCCAGTGACACTGTGAAGGGCACAATTATTTATGTTCCACCAAATTAGTAAGTAATTCAAACCCCTGACAAAAATCTCAGGCAAAAATTGCTTCCACTTCCACGGAAAGTCTCTTTGACATTTAAAACGTTCACCTGCCCCTGGAAGGGCACTTAAACTGTATGAGGACTTTACAGGAAGAATGTATATCAGTAGTCCCAATATTACCCCAGTTATTTCAGGCGGGTGAGGGCTGGCTGCGTACTCTGCTTTTGTACAAAGCTTAGTACAGACGAATCCTGTTCCCTGCACTGGGATTTCTAGGGATTATCACAAGGCAAAGAAAGAATCCTGTAAATACTAGTCAGACTTTTGGTTTCCCTACAAAAGACACACCACAGTTACTCAACGGTTGACCATGTGTTGTTGTCCTAATGATGGAGGAGGGGGAAAGGGACCAAACCATTGCCTGAGGTGCTTCGACAGTTCGGTCTCAACAGCGGTGCTGGCTCCAGGTGATGCCCTGGCCTATTCTGCCCCACTTGGAGAGTTTCCTCCTCCTCTGCTCCCTTCTCAAGGAGGGGATGAGCTGGCCCCTGAAGCCAGGAGCTGTCAGGATTTCAGCGGGAAGGATACGGAAAACGGCGATACTAAACCATAACAGAACGCCTGGAAACTTCTCCGATGTGTGCATGCGTTGGTGCAAAATATCCGACTGCTGCAGAGCGAACAACGGCCCAGTGATGTTGGGCTGCCTTGGGATGACCTGTTTGAGCCAACTCCTGAGGATTGCGGCCATCCCAAAGTTAGCAGTCACATTATGCTCTCAGACACCACCTCTTACTGCTTTAGTCTCTCTTGCACACGTGCGCATGCACACACCCGGACGTGAAGTCTGACAAACAGCCCAGACAGGCAGCATCCACAGATGGCAAAGCCATTTTACGTTCTCCTTGTGCTTATTTCCTCCTTGTTGTGCCTGATCCCTGGTCGCCTTTGCTGACCTGCTTCTCTCCCCCCCTTCCCTCCCAGCAACCTGTCCAAAATACACACGTGTTTCCGTATCGGTGGAATAGCAGCGGCATGACTGAGAACAAAAGAGGCTCTTTAAGATGCTATCCTTTGAGAGTAGGTATTTAAGTTTGAAAAAAGCCCACTCAGGTAGATATATTACTCAAGTGGAGCCCCTGTGGAAGAACTGAAGCTAGCACGTATACCACTAACTCAACACAGCAACAAAATGGCATGCCTTTCTTTTAAATGAAAGCATGATACATATTTGGATTCTGTCATCATAATCTCTTACTGATGTTTCAGATAAAAGGGAACAGCTTTTTAAAACTGTTTTGTAGAAGGGAAAAAAAAATCCAACCCCTAATTCCCCAACAACAATAACAGCCTTAAAAAAGCCCTTTTATTAGCCCAAACAGGAAGGAAAACTAGAATTTCCTGCAGTTTTAACTTAATGTTTTCATAAGGAAACAAGTTATTGAAATATCTCAACCCATTTCCTCCACTTAAAATGCTAGTAGCCTTCTGTGTATTGTGGGTAAAACAAAAATACATGTTTTTTATCCACCCAGATTTTGCTGTGCGTAAGCAGCTCCAGCTCCGACTAATCATTATGTGGTCGGGGAATCACAGCCTAGGGACCGGGCAACATTTGACCACACAATTATTTTGGAGAATGGGGTGCACTTCATAGACACCAGGATGATTTGCACCCTTGCAGCTATTTCCACACCACTTTGGAGGAAAAGGATGAGATTCATTAAATGCTGCTCACCTTTGCCGGGGGGTAAAAAAAAAAAATAAAATCACAAAATAGGAGACAGGTAGGACACTGAACTAAAAAAGATTTTGTTTCCCTTAAATGACAGTTTGACTTCAACATCGAATTACACAATGGCTGAAAAATCCTAACAGCTCAAGTCATCTTTGATATTTTTTTTTTTGCCAGCCTGTTTTGTTACCCAGTGGGAACTGGATAATCACATCTATTTTTGTGGAAAACAACATAGTTTTTCAGCTCAGTGTGTAGTTTTTATTTCACAGCCGAACACTGCAATTTATAAATGGCAAAACCTATGGAAAAATTCTCTAAATTAAAGACTTTGTTGTATGTTATCATTTAACCCCTATTTTTCACTTTCACTAGATTTATTGGTGTCCCTGGCTGCAACGTTAAATGACTCTGAAAGCAGAGCAATTAATCCAAAATCCTATTTGTTTTAATCCAACACTGTCAACTAGTTTTAGGTTTCTAGTCAAGAGAAAAAAAATGTTTGTTAAGCTCTACAGCGCTAGCTAATGTCTAAAGACAATCCTCTGAAAAGGTGCAAAGATATTTTATCACAGTACTATAGATGGAAAGGAGATTTATTATGGTACCTAATACCATTTCAGCAGATGCCTTTTGAATTATAATGAGATTATTAAAACTTTACAAATCATTATATTAAAACCTGACAGGAGTACTTCTGGAACTGGAGTATCTTGATGTCATTGCTAATGATGCATTACCAATGATAAGGTTTCAGGAAAATTCCTCAGTAAAAACTGGTTATAAAAATATAAAATATATTAATATTTATTTCAGTACCTGCTATAAGTTCAAGGATAATAGGTTTATATGCATCAGAACAGCCGAATGATCATATTTATGTCAGCATTAGAAAGATGTTCATCTGCTGCAAAGTTTAATTAATTTTTACAGATAGTTAATTTTCTGTTTCATTATCAGCTCCCTAAATTTGAAAGACAAATAATTTATAAACAAATAGAAACTTCAGAGAGGAGTATTTTTAGAGCAAATGCAAGATAAATAGCAGGAATGAAACATCAGCGCGGCATTCGAAGTACTAATATGAATGATATATTGTACTAGGTTTTGATTTATAACTCGCGCCTCCTGAAGCACAGGCTGAAAAGAAACAAATTGTTTACTGTTAACCCCAACCCATTTTCAGGTAATAAATGAGTCTGATCTTTACCAATCAAATAATGGCTCTAATGCCCTTAACCATCAGCGGATGAAGAATGTACATCTCTATGTGTCCTTTGGAGGGTGACCGGATCCTTGCAGGACAACTTTCCAGCCCCTCTCCCCTTCCCAGCAAGAAGGAAGTGAATGCAGCTACTTACCATGATGTACGACGCCCTTCAACCCATGGATAATAGGATCCAGTGCCGGATTGTCCCTCTGACTGACCTACATGTAAAGGATACATGATTGGTTAAATCTATTCTGGCATCAGACAGAACAGTCTCAGTTTAATCTTCTGAAGAGAAAAAAAAAGATGTTATCTAGCAAGCTGCTTAGTTCTCACATTTACAATGGTTCCTCACCAAATGCCACAGATACACGGTATAATAAAATAAACTGAGGAAGGCTAAATCAAGAGGAAGTGTCCTCGGAATACATTAACGTATTAGAAATATTATTTAGCCTGAAAACAAAACAGCAGAGTTTTCTCTA
This sequence comes from Crocodylus porosus, assembly GCF_001723895.1. Classification (NCBI taxonomy): domain Eukaryota; kingdom Metazoa; phylum Chordata; order Crocodylia; family Crocodylidae; genus Crocodylus; species Crocodylus porosus. The sequence goes on from NW_017728917.1 coordinate 13,392,912, forward strand.
CCCAGTTTAATTTTTTTGCTTTGCTTTCCGGGGGGGAAACTTCATAGACAAAGAGTAGTTTAAAGTTACTAAACAGCCATCCATCACCTCCTGAATGTGTCCGGAGTCGGATCTGTGAATCCACCTCAACAACTGCATCCTTTTCTACCAGCAGAGCAGGCTGGGCCACAGTCCCCTTTTCTATTTATATTTTCAAAGTAGCTTCATTAGAGTCATTTGGGAAGAGGAGGAAAAGATAAAATCATGCGCGGCAGTTCAGGGGTTAGCTTCTGAACTTTGGACAATGCAATCTTCCAGATTTCCAGGGCAAAAAATTGCTTTCATGTAGCACTTATGAGCCAGGAAGTCACATTGTCCTTAGCTGTGATGATAAAGCCACGATCCAGAGGGAAAAGTAAAGTAAAAATCCAGGCAGAGGGACAGGTAAGTCCCATCCTTCCCCACTTTCAGCTCAAACACAGCTTCCAGAAGAAGCCTCCATCTGTCCCTTATTTGCAGCAAAAACCAGCCGCCAAGAATGGGATGCAATTTTTGCCCCCCACCATCCGTAAAGCATTGGTGGAATAGTTTGCTGTTTTAATGAGCACGATCATTAATTACCTGGGTCACACTTTGGGTTTGGTTGGGGGAGCGGGGTTGCCAATAGTCAATATTTGAAATCTGAGGGATGCGGCTATCTAGGATCTTGATGCTCTGGGGGCAGATGGAGTAATGCGCAGAGCCAGGGGGAAAAGAGGGAGACCAAGGAGGAGCTGCACTGGGAAGGTGATCCTGTGAACAAACAGCAGCGACCCAACATGCTGTTGGCAATCTTGGGTCCACAACAGCCAGCCAAAAATGGCACTGCCTCTGCAACTCCATGGTGGTAGGGGAGGGAGGTGTGGGGGAGCTGCAGTCCCCAGGGTGCCAAAGAGTTGCTGTGCCTGTACCAGGCCTTGGGGGTTTAAATGCTTTCTCCCTGCATTTCTGAGAAGCATTTTTCTTGGTCCTGTTGCTGCAGGAGAAAGCCCTGCCAAGCGTTCAATCCGGCGGGCACAGCAAGGCACAGCGGCGCAGCAAAGCCTGTCGACAAAATAGGGGAACGTTTGCTGCTCTTCTCTTCCCGCTCCAGCTTCTCTGGAGCTCCCCATCGGGGAGGATGGCAATGTCAGAAAGTAAATATTTGCAGGCACAAGCGCAGGTTTTGAAGAGCAGGAGAGGACATGTGGGCTGCTGGTTAGAGGACAGCAAGGGTGAGTTTTCTGCTCTGCCACAGGCTTCCTACATGGGCCAGGAAAAACGCTCGGTGTCTCCGTGTCTCAGATCCCATCTGTAGTGCAGAAATGATAATCCTTCCCCGCTTTACAGGGATAAATACATGAAATATTGTGACACTCAGGTAACAAAGAAAGAGGAGGGGCATGGAAGTACTTGACACAGAGGCTGCTTTGTAGTTTCCCCTGTTTGCACAAGCAGGCTGAAAAACATGAGCAAGAATAAGCCGATTTCCATGTAAGCATTACCTGCCATTGGCAGCAGGGCTCTGGGACACACCACGTGCGTCTACACGAGACACTTACTACTCATTAGCCTAATAACACTGCGCAGTAGCGTGTCACGGCAAAAACCATGCTAATAGCCTCCTGTGCAGTGTTATTAGGCTAAGGCGCAGTAAGCGTCACTATATCACCGTGCACTGGTGCTACTGCGCACTACCTCTTAAAGGAAGTAGTGAATTACATGTACCGTATCTAAGGTGCATTAATGAATGTGTAGACGTGCCCACTTAGTACCTAATTTTGCAATCTCCAAGCAAATGCAAGTCAGAAGCCACCTCTCCCCTGCAATCAGGGAAGGTTTTTGTTTTTTTTAACAATTGACAACTGTGAAATATAGTTTGCAGCGCTTTAATTGCCTTTTGCATCGTGACCCTAGAAGCTGTGCTTAGGTCACATTTTCAAGCTTTTCTCCCCAAACAAGGAGAGAAACTTCATTTAAAAACAAAAACAAAAAACCAAACCAGCAGCAGAGAGTCTTTCCTAGTCACAGGACTCCAGGAGCTGCAGGTCTCAGCGAAAAGACCAAATACCACAAGCCTTGCAATGAAAGAGAGCTGGCCACACGAGCTCCCAACCTGTAGCACTTGGGTGACTAATAACATGATTATTAGCTCCGTAGGCTGCAGCTCTTTGAGGTCGGAGCTTTTATATGCCTAGCGGGTGCCATGTACACTTTGGATGCTGTATAAATAATAACCACTCGCTGACCCAGTTTGTAGGCTCTTCATGGCTTCTGGCAAATCAACAAGTAAACAGTTTAAAAATACAGGACTGTTGGGAGACATGCTACTGGGTCTTTTCCATCCATTTAAATGTCTTCAAACCAAATCACTCCTACCATTGAACTACATACACATCTTCTTCTTTTTTTAAACAAGCAACTAGCAATTTAGTGCATGACTTGAGGAAAACAAACTTGAACTTGTGCGGTACTTTATTTATGGTTAGTTTAACCGTGAGTCCTGCAGAGTTTTATTTTGTTTGCTTTCTTTTTATTTCTGCTGACAGCTGCTATCAGTTTGAAAAAGGGGAAGAGATGGAAAGCATCCTGAAGGTAAAAGCCTTCCCAGATGGGATTTTTTGTCAAAGTAGATCAATTTTTTGGCCTATCAACCCTGACAACGTCCCTTTAATCTGCTGAGGTGCAGCAACTAGTAAAGATCCAGCTAAGTAAGCATTTTGAAAGCGTCTCCCAAAAATGGGCGGTGTTCTGCAATAAAATGAAATTGAGAATCTTCACGGGGGGAAAAACCCAATGTTTCAGTGTACCTGTAATCACAGTTTTAGTGTCATTTCTCTTTAAAAACGGTGCAAATAACCAGGAGTCGGGGAGTCCAGGTTTGGGCTTTGCCCTATCTGGGACACGTTCCAGCTACTCCTAGCAGAAGCTCTGCCCGGCTCTTGCAGTCACCGCCCTTCGTTTCCTGACATCGCACTGTTACCTGCTCCATGTTGCATGCTGTTGGCATAGCTTTGAGAAAGAGAGAGCTGGCTTGATTCACAGGTGAAGAGGTCGTAAAAAAAAAAATCAGCCTCTGCTTGTTTCCCATTTCGGGGGCTGGCACTTTTTTGCAGAGTGAATTATTTTAAAAAGAAATAAAAATAAAGCAGTAAATAAGGAAGAGAAAGGCTCTAGTTCGGCATGGCTTTGGGGCTGGCCTATTATCAAAGACAAGACAAGCAGCTGTTTTGGACAGAGTCAAACAGCTCCTTCCCAGCACTGGGATTCAAGCTGGAGGTAATTTGAGAGCAGCTTTGTGGCACCTAGCCTTAAATTGTCTCATTTCCTGTAATGGTCCAAGTTTTTAGAAGAAAACACATTTCACCATCTCTTTCTTTCTTTGCAATTCATTCTTGAGCCTCCTCTGTATTTTTCTTTCCTCTGACAGAGGAGTGCAGCTCTGGAGCACCAAGCCCCAGTGCGGTGTCTGCCTTGAAGCTGGTATAAAGACCGAGGGCGTCTCCGTAAATCCAGTCCATGGTTCATCCGTTGCTCTGTTCTGCCCCTGACAGTAGCTGGGACTTCAAAGAAAAGGAGAAGGACCTTTGTGGTATCAGAAGTTATGAGATAAACTACCTCCAGGAAAAGCGTCCTCCTCTCCCAGAGAATGGCTTAATGCCTTCATGCTGGGGATGGGGGGGTGGGGTGGTTATAACCTTTTCCAAACTCTCAGTTTCTTTCCTTTTCTCAAATCATTTAATTTTTATATGTATTTTGCCTTATTAAAAACCTGCACTCTTCTCCTCCTATAGCATCAGAACGTGAACTTCCGATTCAAAAGGCTGATCCTGAAGGGAACGAGACAGAGGCAGGCTTTCCTAGCACGAGCCTCCTATTCATAAATGCACACCTACTCCTGCCTTTGGTCCGAGGCAGTATCTCCGCACCGTGGATTAATGACGTGGGGATGGAAAGCATCCTCCTGAAATTGTGCTAAAGCTACCCACAGCACCGCTACCAGAAATGCTGTTTACTGAGAAGGAAGCACCCGCTGAAGTCTGACAAATGCCCAAAAGGTCTTTAGGAAAGACAGGATAGAATCTGTGCATGTATCATTTATAATTGAGCAGCGCCTGTAATCCTCCTTGACACAAATAAATAGGTAACTATCATGCAATGGGAAAATAAACACAGATTTGAAGTTTAAGAATATGAGTATGCTACTTCCTATGCTAATAGGGCTCTTTCACCTTAGGGGATAGATGGTCTGAAGGCAAACAGAAAAGCAGGATTTCTTTGTTTACCGTGTACCCTGTGCTATTTTTTTCTCCCCTAATGCATACGCCATCCTGGGTGGGATGAATGGTTTCATTGCAACATGATAAAAAAAGAAAAGCCAAGCCTTTTGTATCTCAAGAAAAGGTAATGCACAGTGACCACATCCTGCAGTCATAAAACTACACAATAACACAAGGTGCAATACATTCCCCGAGGGCATCTATTTTGGGAAGTAACTAAAAGCCAGGAAATACAGCTAATATTTACACAGGCTCCTGTCTCCAATGCTTCGAATAGGAAATAACAAGTATCTCAGTTCTCAACAGTGTGCCCATGGCTGATCAACGATAGACCTCAGCACTCGTTAGTGGCAGCTCCCGTAGTCCCCTAGGCTTGCCATGTGATTGCAAGCGTGCCCAAGAGTGCTCTGCTACCAGCCCTTGTCCGTGTGCCAATAGGAAAGAGGCAGAAAGGCACAAAACCCCCCCAAAACAACCACCCAGAAACCATCACTTTATTCGAACTCAAAAGACCAAAGGTCTGCGGAGCATGCGTAGCAGGGCTGTGATAACAGACCTGACAGCTAGTGTCAGAGCCACACTACGATCAGAGACAGCCTTTTTTTTTTAATGCTACACTAGTGCTGGTATTGAATCACAGCAAGGGAAGATAATGAACAGACAACAGGACGATGTGTTACTTGCACTTCACACAGCCTGCATTACGGCGGTGCGGTGCTAAGCATAACCCATCGTCATGTTTTCAAAAAATCAGCTCCCGTGCCCTACCCTTATGGTTTAAGGAGCAGCAAGTCTCTGCCCCTCTGATGTTTGGGGGAATAAGTCCTTAAAACAGCAATCTGGGTGGCTCTTGTAGCAACCCCCCCCAATCCTAAAAGAGAGCAGAACCAAAGAAATGCTGCATTTATAAAACCCCCAGCTAAAGCCCTACAAATCAACTCAGACCTGTCTTTTAACTAAAAAATCCTGAGAGTTAAAATCCTGGTCCATTTTGGCAAGTTGGTGGAGCAGATTTTATTTTTATACACTTGTTTATCTAATGTAACTTTTTATACTTAATTTCATAAGCGATTCTATTAAAAAGCATTTCTGCAGTGAGTATTTGCTGCATCTATAACCATTTGGCGGGGGCGAAGGACAGCAGATCTCATCTCAGGTGCCACCGCCACTGCGTCCCACCTCCTCCAAACCCGCGTTGGCCTCCAAGCCACCTGCATGACAACAAGCAGAGGCAGCCCCACCACATGCTATAAGGAAAGGCCAGGACTGCTGACCTGAAGAGTCACCTGAATATTAACAGAAACAGTAATACAGCTATAAAGAATATGCTATCCTTAAAAAACACATTTACATGAATCTCCTGTGCCTCAGGGAGGAACAGCAACAACAACAAACAGCTGAAGAAAACTTGAAGTTCCTTCCAACTGGGATGAAATACAAAGCTTTCTCTCATTTCCACCCAAAAAAATCTTTGGCATGTAGACTTGTTAAACTGTCATAAATTTGCAGCAATTGCTTTCAAGCTCATTAAATGGGCTCACATAGGGTATTACCAAGCATTTCCAAAGCAAGAAGCATGCCATAGTCTACTTTATTGAAAGGCAAAATGACATGCACTTTGTGCAAGGCAGAGGAAAATGAATGGCAACAATCTTGTGATACTCTACCTGAGCCTTTCCCCTCACAATGGCGTTATAATTTACTTTTCTCTCCCTATGCAACATTTGGCCCTTGACTTGGAAACTTAATCTTCAATCTATCAAGCCTTACCCATCTGCTAAGTAAAATGGCCAAGACAATCTGCATGCCTTGAATTCGAGATAGCCAGCTGCTCCCATCGCACTAGCGCATTAACATCCAGAGACCATCCTCTTGTGTTGTAAAGGATGGTGTTGGCCAAGGATGAATGACTACACAGTTAACTGTGGCAGCTGAATTAAGTGACAGCGGTAGAGGCAGAGAGATGGCAATGGGTCAAATTCAGCTTTCAAATACAATGGTGTAAAAGTCAGAGGTAAAATTCCCTAGACTGTGCAGCTTCACATCCATTCAGCCCGCCGCTGAGGTCTATTGCCTGTGAGCCAAAGATTCAGGCTCTGAAGCCTCTTCACAAACAATTTATAGAGAAAGAAAGTGAACAATTATAAATTAGCTACGTTGAAGAGATTAAATCATCCCGTAAACTTCCAAGACAATCAACATGGTTAAGCAATCTATTCTCTTATAATCAGTCTACTGTTATTGGACAGATGCCAGCGCTATACTTGGGTAGAAATGGTCCTCATTTCCATTCTTTTCATCCCAAAATGCCACGATAATGCACATAGGAAATTCTAAATTTATATACATATATAGATATATAAATACATACACACACATACAACAACAGATTTCCAAAAATTCAAGATAGTTGAGTCAAAGAAAACAAAGAAGTCCCCCGCCAAGAGAAAAGCGTTCCACACACTGCTGATAAAGCTGTTTAGTCTTACACCTTTTGAGCTACATTATTTTATTGCTCCAGTGGCTGTTAGTCCTAATACTCCTGAACAACGGTGCTTTAACTCTGCACTTATCTCTGCAGTAAGGGACAAGAATTGGAGCCTTATGAGGCTGGAAAGCACATCTTACTGTTTTGCACAAAGCATGTCCTTCCCCACCCTTTTGTCTCTTGGGGTCTACCCTGTTAAATCTCTGGTATCTTAATAAATACTCCATTTCTGAATGAAAGGATGGAAAAAGAGTGCAGGTGTATCAGGTGTGGGTGAGCAGATGAGCCAAATGGGTTTTCATTCAAGATCTTTCAGCAGTAC
>NW_017728917.1:13400473-13401348 GCF_001723895.1 Crocodylus porosus
CCCCAGGGATCTGTGCCTGGACCCATGCTCTTTAACATATTTGTGAATGACTTGGATGAGGGGGAGGAAAGCTGAATGATTAAGTCTGCGGATGATACTAAACTGTGGGGAAACGTGGGCACATCCGAAGATAGGGTAAAGGTCCAGGATGACCCTGACAGACTGATTTTGTGGGCGGAAGGGAATCAGATGAGGTTGAACAGGGAGAAGTGCCAGGCTCTTCATCTGGGTGGGAAGAGCCTTCACCATACCTACATGATGGGTGGTGGTCCACTGGCTGGCACAGCATCTGAACAGGACCTGGGGGTCACCATCGACTGGAGAATGGGCATGCGCCAACAGCGTGACAGAAGTCGCCAGCAGGGCAAACAGAAGTCTCTTGTGCGCATCTGCCGATGTGTAGATCCAGGGAGGTACTTCTCCCGCTCTATTTGGCATTAGTGAGGCCACAGCTGGAGTACTGTGTCCAGTTCTGGCCAACGCACTTCAGGTAGGATGTGGATAAGCTCGAGAGGGTACAAAGAAGGCACACCCGCATGATCAAAGTATTGGAGGATAGGCCCCAAGGAGAGACTCCAGGAACTGGACCTGTTCAGCCTGAGCAAGAGGAGGCTGAGAGGTAACTTGATTCCCACCTACAAGTAGGTTAGGGGTAAGCACCAAGATTTACGGGAGCAACTCTTCAGGAAGGCACCTCAAAGCAGGATGAGGACCAATGGACACAAGCTAATAGAGGGAAAATTTAGGCTGGACATAAGAAAAAACTTCTTTTCCATAGGGTTATCTAGAATCTGGAACACACTCCCGGCAGAGGTGGTGCAGTCGCTATCCTTGGAGGTGTTCAAGAGGAGGTTGGATAAGCACCTTGTTGAGCT
>NW_017728917.1:13401643-13420585 GCF_001723895.1 Crocodylus porosus
CACAGCAAATAAGACAGAAGGCCCTTTGAAAGGCTTCAAGCTGCTGGAGAAAAACAGACGGGCAAAATCTGACACTGACTCTTACCTGTCATGTCTATATAGATCTATATCTACATTTATCTATGAGACAGATCTATATATATACAGATGGATATATAGACATATAGATATAGATATACACACACACACAGGTGTTGGAGCTGGGTTACCCTATGGCAACTACTTTCAAGTTCAGTGACTTGAAGGCAGATTCTCCCCAGTCAAATGTGGCTTTCTGAGCTCCCTCAACTTTCAGGTGTTAAATAATCCTGCCATGAGTGAAGGAAACTACCAAGGCTTCAAAGCACAAAGAAGAGATGGCAGCAGTTTGGGGCCAGTATACAGGAATGCAGAGAGACAGGCTGTTTAATACGCTGCATTGTTTGAAAAGATGAAAAAAAGAAAGGAAAAAAGCTAATTGGTCTTCTAATGATTATTTTAAATAGAATAATAGGTGTGCATTGATTCTTCCAGCTAATTCCACTTCAAATAATACATCACCCCTAATGGAAAGCTTGGTCGTGATGTATTAACTCAATATGCCACTAGTTTTGTGGCTCTTTTTTCCCCCTCAAACTGTGTAAATAGGTATTGAACAGACTTAAACATTTTTTGAACAGGCCTCACCTAGGGAGGAGGCTGCAGCTGTGCCCATGCTTGTACCAAACGCTTGTGCCATTCTTCAATCAGAACTGGGAACCGTAACTAAGGTCCGGATGTCAGCGGTAGCGATGTCTGAGCAGCTCAGGGTAATATCTTATGTCTAAAAATGTCTCCTGACCAACAGCGGTCCTGGGTTTCAGGCTTTGGCTGTGCCTGTGCTGCGCACTGGTCCAGTGCAGAGATGCTGGGTCCAGCTCCGAGCGGGTACTGGACGCAGTCTGCATCCCTTGCATGTGGCTTGGCTCCCCCTTCCCAGCAGGATAAACGAGGCTGCAGGGAGCTCCATGTTACCGCGGCTGATCCGCAGCTCCCCATGGTATCCTTAGGTTAATCTTTAGGGGATTGTCCACCCAACCAGGCCGAAATAGAAGTTGTCCAATCTAACCCGCGGCTCCGGGAAACATTGTTCCAATGCAAACCACTGAGAAACAATGTGGGTCTTCCCCAGACCAAAACCCCAAAGTTTTCTGCATAATAAATAAAAATTACATCCCTCAAGGTCCAGAAAACAAAAAAAAATAAAATAAAATAAATCAGATCTCCTGATGTAGCACTTTAAAAATCCTGTAGTATCTTTGCTGAAGGACCAAACATGAAAGAAAAATTACAATATAAAGCTGGCCAAACCTTCTGAGTTTTCATTACCTCATGCCCATTCAGCTTCACATTTTTATTAGATCCAGCAGGCATATTTGAAAATGTTATAAGCACAGATAATCACTTTTATACAAAGGTTTGCTGCAATGTTAATGCATTCAGAAAAAGAACACAGGGAAGGAATAAGCTGAATCAGAAAACATATAACATCTCAATACTTGGTTGGCTTCAAGATTTCCCAAGGCAATGCACTAATGTAGGATGCATTGCCTCGAAAAGCAAGGGTTTTAGACCCAAATGTAAGGAGATGAGCAGAGCTTAATAACTCAGCTCAGAGTAATTTCTGCATCTCTACACTGGGTTTCTCTGCTGGCCCATGAAAGCATTGATTACATATCGCAGGCTGGAAAGTGACTGATCAGTTCATTATGTCAAGTGGTGCTTCATACCATCCCAGAGACTCCACTTGCAGAGACCCCAGGATCTGCGATTGCTGCCTCGCCATGACGGCAAAGCAAAGCAGCAGTCACTAATTTCACACACAAAAAAATAAAAATATTTAAAGCTGCTTAAACTACTCACTTAGAATAAATGATCTTTGTTATGCTTTTAAGTGAAAAGCACATTAAACACACACATTACTAAAAAAACCCCCTAATAAGTATTCATTTGGATGGGGGGAAGGGGAAGAAAGAGAGAAAGAAAAAGATAACAATGGCCGTAAAAGGACACTCTGATTAACAGCAATTTGGGGAGCTCAAAAGGATATTTAAGATACACCAGAGCTCTGCAGAAGACGAAATTTAATTGCAACAAAGAGAAGAGACAGTTACGGTGCTGGAGCCTCAGACCCGGGAAGGCATGATTGATAGGATACTCTATTTGCAGCTGAGCAAAAAGGAAAAGAAGCTGCAAGTTTATTTAAAGCAATTTTGGTGCACTGTGCTCCCTTGCTCTCCTTTGAGAAAATGATATGATTTCTTCATAGACATGTAGTCTACTTATTTAAGCAGCAGTGTGCAAGATCTCTCAATCCTAGCGGCAGTTCAGCTGGAAAAATGGCACACGAGGGGGTAACATTTTATTGGGATGGAGCCTATTTTATAAAAACTGCCATCAGTAATAAACTGTGTTCTCACTACTTCAGAAGGGGGTGGGGAGGGGGGAGGCCTGTAGACGGGTCGCCACAATCTGTTCGATTTAAGAGAGATCGTAGGTTAAACTAGCTTTTCACCTAAAACGGGGCAGGGAAACAGAGGAAGCCTTACAGCTGGATTCGCACCAAATGCCCAAGCAGCTTCCCCCGTCCGACAAGGCCCGAGTCGAAGCTGCAGAAATGCAGGGCGACAGAAGTTATCTGTAATTTTCCCTAGCTCCAACTCGTTACAGGGTTCTTTGTGAGACCGAGAATAGCGCTCCTGGAAAATGAAAAAGACGGAAGGTGAGAGCTAAGAAACTTGCACCCGAGGCCACGAGAAAAGGCGCAGGACACCTGTTTGGACAGGCACCTGCAATCCCAGCAGCCTGGAGAAGTCGGGTGGATTTTGGAGGGTGCTTGTGGGTAAATTGGGAACTTCCCGCTTCCTGCTAGTGAATGTAAAGGAACTGGTCCCAGCCATCATCCCTTTCTGGTGGGGAACCGGGGCAGCAGCTAACAGGTTGCACGCCCTACCCACCTTCAGCTGCCCCGTGCCGCATCCCCTGCCTATGAGCCAGCTTGTCCTCCCAGAGCTGCCTGGACGCTACAGTACTAATAGGTCCAAAATATTGGTTAGAAGAAGGAGGCAGCGATGCAGGGCGCAGAGGTGCTGATTAGGGCAATGTGGTTACACAGCCATTTTCCTGACCGTAACCACACCTCCGTTCACAATTCAATTAGTGAATTAGAAATGCAAGTCCCTTTGATGCATAATCGTTTTCTGCAAAGCAAGACTCAAATGAGGAGTTTAGGGAAAAAAAAAAAGGCTAGGGCCAAATTTCCACGTGGTGTAAAAAGGCACGGATCTATGAAATAAACCAATAAACCACACCTTATTTAAGAGATTGCTTTAAAATACACGCACCACTTTGGAAAGGCCAGCTGGGCATTCGAGCCAGGCATTTCACAGCAAGCTATCCACCTGCCTCTTCACCAGTGCAACTTCCCCCGAACTGCCCGTGTTAATGGGGGAGTTGTTAATTGTCGGAGGGGAGAGGGCAGGAGGCTGAAATTGGTGGGAAGATGTTGCTGCTTGCCTTCACTTGCTTGGAGGGAGATGCTCCCCGTCTCTGCATTAAGCATGGGCTGGATGCATTCGGCCCCATTTTAGAGCAACGGTGTTAACCAATCTTATTCCGGCACAGGAGGACACGCGGGTGTGTCGGTGACACCCTCATCCAGACACGCATTTCTCTTAAGGAAGCTCCTCTTCTTTCTTTATGCTCATTACAGTCCAGGCCGGCATTTCATCTTTTCCAAGCGCTCTCCTCTTCCGCCCCGAGTCCAGCGGTCCTAGCACAGGTACGTGCCACCATCCCACCTGTTGACTGGCTCATACAATTTTGGAGGAGCTTACGCAGAGCGTCTGCACCAGTTCTGGCGCACACCCCACTGATTCCTCCCCATGGCTGGGGGGAAGCAGCCCCCGCAGACCCTGCGGACACCGCGGGACCCAGCCGATCCCAGCGGTACGAACCGCATCCGCTTCAGCAGCACCAAGGCCGGGTGGAGGAGCGCTTCGCAGGGACAGCTGTACGGCAAAGCACGGCCTGCGCAGGTACAGCTCACACAGAAAATATGGCGTGTTGGCAAGCACAGCTCTTCTGAGCTCCCAAAATGAGAACTGGTCGGCCCCGGGACACAGGTGTCCTGGGATGCTGGCCTGCACCCCTTTGTCCCCACAGCGATGATGGCACAAAGCTAGCATAAGCCAGGCCCTGGACATCTCCCACTGCCCAAACACCTTCCTCCCGCTCTCCTCCTACTCATCCTCCCAGCACACTCTGCCGTCACACGTCACTCCTTGCCGTGCCTCCAGGCTGTCCCCCTCCACCCCGTCCAAGTCCACTTTCCTCGCCGAGGCTCCACAAGCCCACCCCCAACCAGGCTCCTGCCCTTGGCTTCCCCAGGAAGGTGCTTGCACCCTCCCTGCTCCAGTCACCTCCTCACACCTCAGCTTCCGCGGGGAGAGCGGAAGAGGAAAAGGAGCCCGAGCTGCTGCTGAATAAAAAGCCAAAACTCAGTCTCTTCTGCCTGCCTGGGCTTCCTGAACCACTGGGAGGGCAGCAAGACTTTCCAGCTTGCATAAGCAGCAAGGAGATGATGCAGCAGCTAGCTGTACCTGCTATAACCCCTGTGGAGACTTCAGGTAGCAGGAGCATCCCAGCTGCAGCCACAGGGCTCCAGGTGAGCCAATTCACCTTTGTGAGGAGCAAGGAGATGCAGTCTCAAGGTGCACAGCAGTTGCAAGGCGTGTGGCTGAAGCACAGCACTACCCCCGGCTGTAAGGCGAGGCAGCATGGTGCCCTGCGCTCGCCCCACTACGATTACGGCCACGGTTGCTCAGCTTGTGCATTAAGTGCCCTCCAGAGGAAAGTGCCGTGCAACTGCTCCTCTGGGGACCCTAGGTAGCAGAAAGTGGCCAAGAGGGAACAAACCTCTTTGGACTGACTCATGTGCCGGGGGAAGCTGCAGCTGCAGTGATGCCCTGGAGACCTTGCTTCTCTTTAAGACTGAGCCAGAGCAAGCTGCCCATCATCTTCCTGCCCACCTGGCTGCACAAAAACCCACTGTGCATGAGGCCATGGGTGCAGACAGCCCAGGATACCTGCACATGGCCCTTAGGGCCAGACTCTCCAAAGACTTCCCTGCCTCCAGCTGTGCCATCGTGGGGAAGACATGCCAGAGAGATAGAGCCAAGGTGGTGAAACATTCAGGCTTCACACCCACAACAAAACCTTTACAAAGCCATAAGCTAACATGGCACTTGGGTCTCCCACCCCTGCACCTCTTCTCTCTGTTTTGAGTGGAAATGCTTTGGTTCAGGGAACTTTAGACATCACCATAACCACCCCCCATCACGCTGCTCCAAGTCCTGAAGTCCTCAACTAATCCAGACATGAGCCCAGCTTTCAGTGCATTAAGAACTGTGGCCCCCGCCGCTGGCTCCAGGGTAGGCTTCTCCCGGCCATGAGAAGAAAGTTTCTTTCTATTAGTACAACTTTTTTAAACGCAACCCCCTGCAACTCAAACCCTCCTCTTACCTGGTGTAATGTTGCACGCAACTGCAAGGATCAAAAGTCAAGCTGTTTATTTTGGCTTGTTTAGAATGACCTCACAATTTATTCGGTAGCTCGCAAAGAAATTTCAACAAGTGTCTCACTCTGTGTTTAGAGGAAATGGGGAAATAATTGTGCAGAACAAAAAAGCACTTAAAATACAAGTGCATTAAAAGCCTGGGAAGCATTCAGTTTACGGCAGCATGTCCTTCCTCTTGAAATACAAAGGAACACAAAAGCCAACATGATGCGTGCTTGTCTCAAGACGTTCTACTTTTCAGAAGCGGTAAATCTATTTGAAGACTATTCAATCAACATGAATATCTGACAGTCACAGTACTTCACAGGGTACTGTGCACTTCAGTCCTTCCTTCCAGATATTCCTCATGGTCCACTGGCTCTCCTTGTGCCCCTGCTGACTGCAACCTGTAGGCAGGTACCGCTTTCCCCCTTGCTGCCTCTAACAGCAGCAGGCTGCCTCCCCTTCCAGGGTTTCACTTCAAAATTATCTAAGACTCAAATGGTCTCATTAAAATCAAGGTGCATTAAGGGATGGAGAGAGAGAGAGAAGAGTGATTAGAATCAAGCACTCAGCAACAGGCGCATTTCTTACCGCTGGAAAGTCTTATCTTACTTCTTTCCTCCCCTCCAGCTCTTCCTGCCTCCCAGAGACTCACTCCATTGCCTTCCTCAAGTGTTTCCTAAACCCCCAGTACTCCCTCCTGCCCTTCAGAGCGAGGACCATTCAGGATGTGACAGGTGTGATGGGACTCCTTAGCTGAGCTGTGCTGTCTCCGATCTACCTTGGATGCTATAATGGTCATGCCCCCCATTTCCGACAAACTGCTGTCCAGCTGCAAAAGAGTTTCCTTTTTCTTAAAACCCACAATTTCAAACAATCCTTTGACCCTGCCTGGAGACAACTGCCCCATGCCCAGCGAGCGACTACCCGAGATGCAAGCACAAGCAGCAATAGCATGTGCCAAAGCACCGTCACAGGTGTCCTCTATGAACAGGCTCAGAGTGAGACTTATATCTTAATTTACTGCTACATTACTCATGCAGTTTTGGTGGTATCTGCACTAGGGCTGAGGTTCACTGATGATACAATACAAAGAGCACGGCCAAAAATTTCAGCTGAGAAGTCAAGAGAGCCGGTGGGGTGACTGGAGCACAACGTATGAGGTCTCGGCTGGGCTTGCGGATGGGTTGTGGGGGGCGACTAGGGAGTCAGCAGGTCACCGGAGCCGAGAGGAGAGATCCCAGAGGCGTAATCCAAGATGTAACGTGAGGTTAGACAACCAGTGCCACGTTCCAGGGGGAAATCTGAGATCGGGGTCAAGGAAACCAAGCCGAGTCAGGATGCAGGAAAACCAGAGGGCAGAGCCTGCGCCAAGTTTCAGGGAAGATCCAAGATCAAGGTCAGAAGTCAGGAAAAGCAGGGAGAGCTGTGCATGCAAGGCTGGAATGGACTGAAGCTGAGTCGAGGCTGCCTGCAGGCGTATTTAAAAGGGGTGAGCGATGCTCTCAGCAGCCGATCTGGCTGCAGAGAACTGAGTCAGTCCCATTAGCCAGGGACCAGGGGCAGGAGGGATAACTCACCTGCTTGCCCTGGCTTGAGCAGGGTCCCCGACACAAGGCAAGGTAGCTGCAAGATGAACTGCCATGTCACAATACAGGATGAAAGGTGGGATTTCCCCAGCCCTAAGGGCCTGACCCTCACCTAGGTACGAATGCAGCACAAAAAAGAAGAAATGCTAAAGGTGCAAGAACAGTGAACTGTGAGAGACTCCCCATAACTCAGCAGTCCTCTGTACAGTCTTTCAATGGATCTGCTAATCAGGCGGGGAAGAAACCAGCTGTCCAGCACACTCACAGGCACTCAAAGTTTTTCTACAACTTGAGTGGCCATATGGCACCGCAACACATTGACCTTGTACCACCTGGCTGGCTTTCACCCCATCTACCCCACCTCCATCTGCCCTGTGAGTAAAACAGGGCACAGTGTAGAATAGATGGAGGTAACAAGCCATTTTAGGCTTAAGGATGATGGATGTCTTCATCCACAACACACAGACCATCAGCAGACTCTCACAGAAACACCTGAATCTTGATTTAATTTTGGTCCTTATCTGTATGCCCAAGGTTATGAAGAAAGGCAAGGCTAGCCATAAGGTGGGGTGGGCCCTGCATTATTATGGAAGGTAAGCTTATTAGCTGAGATCAGATAAATCTCTGTAGACATGTAGAGTAGCAGAAGGCAATAGTTTGCCTTGCCACATCACCGGTAATGAGTTGGCAGGAGTCGGATACTCCAAAAAGTTAAGCTAAGGTTTAATTTCAGCTGTATGCACTTTGAGAGAACAGTTAACAAGAACGGTATCTGAAATGGGGAGCTGGGCGTCTGCTCTGCATATCCTGGAAATAAAACAAGATATAAAAGTAAGTGTTTTAGCAGCATGGAATACAAAATGCAGAAAAATTGCTGAGAAATAGCTGATATAGTCTGATCATGTTTCCTGCAAGGATATTTCAAATTATGCTGGATGTTTTTATAGGATCTAGACATGACAAAGAAGTTAGCCAGGTGGCAAGGTAAGCAGAGAGAGGAAGGAACCAGAAAACAATTTTGCACTGTTTGCTGCTAATGCTCAGGAATAAATGACGATGCAGTACAGATCCCGGATAAACTAAAGTCCTAGCTGTTTTCCTTACAGAGTTTTGCTTTCTAATCAACATGTTGCCATTCTATCTGTGGCTGCTTTTTAAATATAGATTTGCTGGCATGATCCCGAGGGAAAAAACAGCAGTGAGATTTTATTCACTCATCCAGACTCCAACACAATACAATCTATTTCTTCTAAGATGCCAAGAACAAGTCGTGAGAGTGAAGCTTAAAGATCACCCAATCTATTTGTGGTGATAACATAACATGTTGTAGGCCAGTGGTTTTCAACCTGTGGCCTGCAAACCCCTGGGGGGTCTGCAGACTATGTCTAAGCGGTCCACAAAAAAGGATTTATGACAAATCCAAAGTATGTGAATACCTATACTTCCAATTCAAAGGGGTCTGCACCTCTATTCAAGATTTCCAAGTAGGTCCACACCTCCTTTTGAAATTTTTTAGGTGTCCACAAATGAAAAAAGGTTGAAAACCACTGTTACAGGCTAGAACGGACCTAGATCTAGAGTTAATCTATGTGGGTAACATTTTTCACACCAATTAAAACCAAATTTTAAGTTGAAAAATCCACTTTGTCAGGAGCCAGACTGAGCTTTATAATAGCCTGGCTTCGTTCAAATATAGTATATATAGTATATCATTTTCATCATAATAAGTTTGCTAACTCTATAGCTGGACTTAATTTGATATAGCACAGCTGATGTACTATGCCCATCTGGAGAAAGTCTCTTCCCTCTTGATAGTTACCATGTTACTATATGGTTTACATTATCCCAAGTGACGCATTTATTTTAAATCAACAGCTAAATATTTTGAACGTACCAATCGTTCGTCCTTTTTACACTGGCTCTTTTGTTCCTCTAACTCAGTTGTTCTCAGCCTCATTAGTCTCAGTGCACCCCTTGGACAATGCCAAGCTCTTAATTTTCACTCGTTTTATGACGACAGAAAAATACCAGAGCAATTTTTCTGTTGCGAAGAACTCAGAAAGACCACAGCAGGTCAGGATGTTTTTAATACAACTGGTTCCTAGCTGAAATCTTGTGGTTCATCTTGTGAATCAGGCTTGCAGACCTAACTGCGCTAACACTGTGTGACACCCCAAAGCACCCTTGAAAAGATCTCAAGAAACGCGGGGTGCCACAGCACCTTGGTGGAGAATCACTGCTCTATTTTCTCAAGGTAGAAGACAAAATAAGCTAACAGAAAAAATTCCCACAGCATCCTTCAAGCATCTAAAAGCTCTTCTTTCAGAGCTGTTATGAACAGGTTTTAATGCTCCTTAAAACACTGGGTACATGACACATTACTTGAATTCCCAGTGGAGAACAAACCCTTGACTGGTAATCCTTAGCGTTATTTATCTTCAGTAGAACTGAATGCACACAAATGCATACCTTTGTCTTCTGGTTGCTTTGTTCAGAGAACAAGGATATCAGCAGAACTATAAAACAAAACAAAAAAGGGAAAAAATAAAAGGAAACACTAATTCTCGCATTTTATAAAAGCAATTCTCATAAAATACTGCTTTCAAAAAAAGTGGAAAGATTTAGTCAGAGAAAATCTGGCTTAACTCAATAGGAGTTGGCCATCAATTGCAATAGGAGAAAGCGCGCAATCACCACCGCAGATTTATAAGGACGCAAGCTCATCACAACAAAACTAGCAAATGCAGTCGGACAGCTTAACCATCGTAACCTCCACGCTCGGTAAATGCTACTTGTGGCAGCACTGATTATTCGAGCATCATAAGGAAGATTTACCAGCGCTCCCCTCCGTTTCCCAGCGGAGCCGGTCTCCGAGCTCCCAGAACGACCTGCAGGAACGGAGCACGGCTCTGTACAGACCGGAAGACTTAACGCCCCTGGTTTGGAGCCGAGTTTGCTGACAGCTGCGTGAGCCTTTTAGCAAACCTGTGCCTAGTTACAATTTGGGGTAAGCTCCCAGGAAACACTGTCCATTCCTAATGGTATTGCTCTGAATCCAGGTGAATGAACCTGCAGGATCCATGCTGAGGTCCACCCTAGATTTTGGATTCACTTGCAACTGAATCTTGACATGAAAATGAACAAGAGCAGACAGGAGCAGTACAGACGGGCGTCAACAGGACACGGACCTGCCAAGTACTACGCGTTCTAGCCTCGGGTCAGCACAACGATGAAAGCTTCGCTACAGTACTGCTTAATTTTAAACCTGTAAGTAGCGCCGCAGGACTCCACGGGACTATTCACCCACGTGTAAAATTAAACATAAGCTCGAGGGCTCAGCGGAAGCAGGACTCAAACTGTTAGTCTCATGCAGATCGAAGGCCTGATCCAGTGTGATCTGAAAACATGGGTTCATACATGTGCTGTTTTCTAAGGAGAGGCAAGTTTAACTCACATTTCTCTATCAGACCTTGTTTCGTACGGACCATTTCAAGTTGGCAGCCGATAGAGAACTCCACCTGTATTTGTGCATGCTTAGTTTGCACACGGGTCCAAACTTCTTGTACAGGCCCTTATCTAGCTACGTTCAACTATTGGTACAAAGGCATGCCACCCCCAAAAAATCTGTCACACTACAGGGCAAAGCGTATAGAAAAAAACTACTAGAAAGACAGCGCAGTACAATGAGATCCACAGTAGGACCTGTCCTACCCACGGAAACCAAAGGTTGGTGCATTGCAGTCTCACCGGGGATACAGCATCAGACAAACGCCCCCCTGCCCAGGGACTTCTTTCACTTACAGAATTGCTTTGCTCAGTAAAACAACGAGCTTAAGGGAAACAAGAAATTCTACCTGTGGAAAAAGCCCAACATAAAGCCAGGCTACAGTCTTTTATCTACTTTCAGTCCCTTTCATTGACCACTTGAAAGAAAGCTACGGGGATCAGAAATCACACCGACAGCCATCCCTTCTACAGGGGTAGAGCTCCAGAGAAACCACGGGGAGGCCAGCAACCAGCTAAAGGGAATACCAATTTGACACTTGCAGTGAAAAACGTAACCTCGAGCAATATATCTGAAATAAAGTAACACAGGCTGTGCTGGAGTATTTCCTGCAATGTAGTCCTTCACTCTCCAGCTTCGTATTTCATACAGTAAAACTTAATTAAAAAACAAAACTATGCAGGAAAACATACTTGTGCCTTTTTGTGACGGTTTAACCAAGTCCCCAGATATAAACCAATTATATATTCTCTTCTTATGTGAGGTGTATCACTAGCTAAAGAGTCCTTCGCCAGACAAACAGCTTGGTTAAATAGATTAACCAAAAATAAAAACAATACATTTTCTGTATGCTGGGTTTTTGGGTGTACTATAGGGATCGAAGTGAAGCAGGACTAAAAAAACTAAGGGAATGTTTTATTCACATTCAACAAGCAGATCCTGTTTTCCAAACGGGGTTTTATAACATTTCATACGTTACCCAGGAATTTCCATTTGAATTGTGCATTGTGTATTATTGCCAATACTAACAGAAACCTGGACCCTTATATTTCAGAATTGCAGTCATAATTCTTCAGCTTAAATTTAATAACAACAACTTTCTCATTTGAGCCAGAAGATTGCCTGCTTAAAATCTAAGAGGAAAGGAAGTCCCAATGTTACTGATCTCCTTAATGGACTCAGACTTTACAACCAATCTCTCTTTAATGGCACAAAGTAGAAGCAGGCAATCATTTATGAGCAGATTCTGAACTTCTCTTGACTTAAAACGTACCACTGCGCGCTAACCGGTAGCCAGAGACATCTGAAGCCTACTTTCTTTTTTGCCTGCAGATGCAGAAGATGAATCTGAACCTCGTTCACAGGGGATCTGCGGTTTCCTGCTGGAATAGAGGGATTTCACCTCCCCAAATCCTCTTTGCTTCAGATGCAGGAAATCTAATCACTTTGGCTCGGTGTGGGGCCAATTTGGGTCAGAGTTGGGACGCCTGTAAAGAATAGCTTTGCAGAAAGAAGAGGTGGGGAGAGAGGGAACCCGCACCCCGAAGGATTGAAATAGGCACACACGAAACAGCGGGTTTCCTGGAAATGGGGCAGATGGTTTAGGAAAAAGGGAAAGCACTCTTCACAGGGCAGCTGGCCTGTGTCCGGGATAGGGAAGAGATCAAAGTGAAAGGAGATGGACCTGGTCTCTAACACTTCCTTTAACATGTGTATCTAAGGCCCACCCTAGCCAAGACCTGCCCAGGCTCCCAGAGCAATAAAGACACTTCTTCATGGCCAGGTTAGTACCTGGTTAGAATTGGTATCTGTTCCCTCCCCCTCTTGCTGAAACAGGTTAAAATGCAACTGTGATTTGCAATTTGCTATTAATACTGAAGGAGCAATGCTTGATCCAAGAAAGGCCTTGGAGGAGGGAGAACAAATGCTGGAAAACATCGCCTCTGCAGTGCTGCAGACAGACAGACGAGAAGAAAAAACAGAGAATGAAAAGGGTTGTGGTCCCTTCACTAATTAACACTGTGCAAGGAGTTCCTTGCCATAAGGGTTCAGAGCATGACTGCTAATGAATATACATGCTCACGCAGCATTTTACATTCTTGGTTGTGTGCATTTTGTAACAAGTCAGAAAAATGGTGAATTTTAAATACCTTTCAGCTAGACAAAAGCTGAAATGGAAATGGAAATAGAATCCAAAACAAAGCACAAACCATAAGCAGCATTAGGAGTTGCTGTAGTTGGGGAATATCTAACTAATTTGTTCTTTTATTCTGATCACTGTAATCAGCAGGCATCCCACTAATCATCTTCCCTAAGCCACGCAGGGGGAGATAATGACTGCCAGGACTAACTACTGTCATTTTTACATATTAGACACCAAAGTATCAGTTGCAGGAATCTGCTAATGAAACATCCCATAACATTTTTTTTCTATCAATTTAACGATTTTTACTGTAGGGCCCCAAAAATAATTTATTTTATTAACGGCAAGGCAACATTTTTGATTCACAAAGAAACAGATTACTATGTTTAGGATGCTGACACAAGATACTAAAAATATTCTGACACTGACTATTTCTAGGCATTGAAAAAGAGAGGCAATAATACCCAAGCCCATGCTGAACAAGTTTTTCAGAAACTGCAGTCAAAAAAGAAGTAATTCAAAATGGAAAATTAAGACATAAGGGGCTAATTCTTGAATTCTGACAATATAGTATCCTTTAGTGACACAAGTCTGAAAGTGAAAACCAAATTAATAATGGAGATCAATAATATTACTCAATTAATAATCATTTAGAAAAGCAAGGAAGCGGCAAGAAAAAAAACCACTTAGGCGCTATATAGGCTGAACTACTCTGATTGTGACGTTCAAATGGGCATTAAAGTGTAAAACCACAGAAGTCTATTTGCCGTGCAACACACGCGGCTAACTCTCACTAGCATTAATGGGCATGAGCACAAGAAATCGAGAAGAAAAGATACTTCATAAAATGCTGGGCGGGCTTTGAGTCAGCACAGCTCTGGAATCCGCTCGTAGCAAAACCACTCACAATTTGTTGTTCCAGCCATCGCTGATTTGGACATTTTCATGACATTACCAGAGGGAGAGGACACGCTAGGGCACGTAAAGTGGACAACCGCTCTACAGCCAGCCACTTCTTTTTTCAGCGGTTGGTGCAGAAAAGGGGAAAGCCTAGGTAAAAAGAGTCATTATCCCAACACACAACTCAAGCACTAGCACCTGAGAAAATATTTACAGTACAATTTAGGAAAGCTCGTGGTTTACTCCTCCGTAACTATGGGAAGCTGTGTAGAGGTACCTGTGATGACAGTCAAATCCAAAGATGCGCCTGTGTATTCTGGCATTTTGCTAACTATCATCATCAGCCCCTTTCTGCGAAGAGTATGCTTTTTGAAAGCCGGACAGCGTAACGGGGCTTTAATTGAAGGTATTACACTTTACAGGTCATCTGGCCACGGTCTCAGGTTTCACACTCCTGTGCCTTATTAGAAAAATCCCACAAAATAGTTTATAAAGCAGAGAGGAGGAAGGGAGGGGAGGACGACTGTTTGGGCTCTGCGGAAGATAAGTGCACATAAGGTAGATTATCTTTCTGCACTGCACAGTCAGCCTGTGGATAGAGAAGTTTCAACACAGCAGGTTGCAGCCATCATGATCTAGAGACTGCAAATGCCTGTTGGCAGAACAGAGGCGAGCGCAAGCGGAACGTGTGGAAACGATCACTTCCAGCGGCCTCGTCAGTCCGCCTGCCTCCGAGTGAGTCTGCCCTCCCCCTCGTGCCTACGCGCCACTCCTTCACATGCGTGATACTTGGGACTCTCCAGCGTACACCTGCACGAACGCCGCTTCACCCAGTCTTGCACCACGCTGCCCTCCACGGTTCATTACCCTGGGCTACTTCTAATTAGAGGTGCACCGATACATCATGGATCAGCACCGATATAAAAAAACGGACTGCATCGAAAATCGGCCTGGTATGTCTGATAATGTGGGCGATAAACGCCCCGTGCAAGCGCTCAGCCGCGGCGCGGCACACAGGCGGTGAGGAGCGCAGCTTGGCAGCACGGAGAGCTGTGTCCAGCTGGGAAGCCCGTTGTGACGGGAATGTGCAGCTATGTGAGCAATGCAGCCTAAATCCTCGCTCCCCTGGGATTGACCGGAGTCCTGCTTCTGCAAAGGATCGCGCCCTGCAAAAATCCAGGTCCAGTAACTCTGGTAGTGCATCCTGCAGAAACGATTGCCCTCCTGAGCTAGCTGAATTCAGGGTGGCACGGAGGAAAGGCGAGTGATAGCTTCAGGTGTTTGCCCGATGCTTTTCTACAGAGAACAGGCAAAGCCCCATCTCCTGAACCCCTCAAAAATCATCTGCCCCCCATCCCAAACACCCTTTCCAGTTACCACAAACTCTTTCGGGTTTTGGAAGTCAGTGCAGTGACTTCCTGGTTCCCTTCTCTCCCAGACCGGCCAGCCCTTGCCACAGATCTGCGTCCTTTCAAAGTACACAGCACCGCTGACCCGAGGGGCCTTGGCCTCAGGTGCCAACGTGTGCCTGGGTTTGAGAAGGAGGCACTACTATTTGAACCACCTGGCTCCACGGGCAACCTTTTCATACAGCTATCCTTAAACCCAACCCAAAGCAGCATTTTACGTTACCGCAGTGGTGCTCACAGTTTTGGCCCCGCGGGCCAGAAGAATGGTGCTGAGCCCCTGTGCCACCCCTGCCCCTGCCTGGCCGAAATGGCACATGTGTGATGGGATCAGACCCCGGCCCCCAAGCTGTGCTGGGTATATAGGGTGGCAAGGGGCCTGATCCTCACTGGCAGGGGTAGCCCAGGGCCCCCAGCTGGGCAGGGGCAGCAGGGGGCTCTTTCCCTGCAAAAGTTTTAAGTTAAACGTTTAATTAGCCAGACTGCCTAAACTGGGACATTCTGGCTCTTGAGACAACTCAGTGGAGTCATCTGGAGCCGTCTACCATGGGATCTAGGCAAAATATCAGCCGCTCAGTATTTCTCAGGTTCTGGAATTTAAACCGGATAGCAAGATCTCTTGAAGACCTGGAGTTTAATTATTTTGCCTGCAACTATGCGCCATAAATTTAAGAAGATATTTTTTCTTCTTCAGAGATATATCTAGTAATTTATTATTACAGTATATCACAAGTTGCTTTCCAGAAAAATATGCCTGCAGAGTTGTATTAAGAGTTTCTATCTTCTATGATTTTCTGCCCTTTACATGCAAACATAGCTACTTTGCATTTTTCAGAACTATTTAAAAGTTCAAACCTTACTTTTTCCAGTTACAGTTTTACTCCTTTAATTGTTTCTTCAGGGACATGCATCCACATTTTTGTTTACTGTACACATTACTGACTAGAAAGTTAACGATGCATCTCTATCTGGACAAATGCAAGCACACTGAATTTTTCAAAAACCAACTTAAAAATGTGTCTATATATATTCAGATGCAAAGTTTTAGCTGCAATAAGAAATAGATAATTTAAAGTTGCGATGAATAAACCAGGTGGGGCAGATACCGGTGGCGCAGTGTTTTTGCCACTGCTATCTGCACCATCTCAGCCCAACTGACTGCTTCTAGGACCATCATCAGGATTCACTAATGCAAAGTCTGACAAAAGCAAAGCCAGAGTTAATGCTTATTGCACTCAATAACACATCTCTGCCCTTGTGAATATGAAGTTAATATCCACAGTAACTCTTATTTTGAAGAGCTTCATAAAAAATACCTGAAAGCCATTTTTTTTTTTTTTTTAGGAGGTTCTGGGTTTTTGTAATTAACATTTTAAAAAGAGAGAGGAATTTGGAGGTCTGCAACTAATGAGATTTAGACCCTGGGCACTTATTTAGTCTGCTTCTATATGCCTAAACACCTTTAAAAATCTGGGTTTGCATCCCAAACACAGCTGATGTTATTTGAGATGTTATGACAATTCATCATCATGGAGATGTTTTGACAGTAAAAAACATTTCTAAAAATGTTTCAAAAACTCATTTTCATTGCATTTTCTTTAGCAATTATTTCTTGGGCCAGCTGAGTTACAATAATTAATCACTGATGTTTTATTTTTAAATAATAAAATGGATTTATATACCCTCCCAATTGAAACAAGAATTTTGTTACCTCCTCTGGAATTTCTAAGCTATCGAATATTTAACAGGTGCTTTGGGAATCAGTATTGTGTCTTTTCACAGCAGTAATCAAGAACTGAAGTACCCTCCACTGTAATGAATCTACTGTATGCTTGCAAGATGAATATTTCAAATGCAAAAGCAATATGTTTGTTTTGAACACATTTAAGTTTGGCTTTAATAAAACAACCAGTGAAGTGTGCAGTAAATTACATTGTTCTACAGTTCAAAGAGCTGCACACAACACGTCTGAATGCATTTAATCCAAGTAACTATTTATTTTATGTGTAACCTGCAAATGTGTGTTACAGGAACATATGTGAATGGGTGGCTCAAAGGACTGGTAAGGGATTTGGGGCCCCTCACTTCTAGATAGATGATTCAATCCTGGATCATGTCATTATTAACTCAGGCCCTATTCTAGGAAAACGCTTAAGCATGAGCTTTCACTTTCTGTGCATACACTGTCGTGCTGAATTTCAGCACATGCCTAGCACCATTTAAGTTAAGCTTATGCTTAAAGCCTTGCTGAATCAGGGCCTAGATGCTGTTGACATGCAATACCATAGATCAAAAGCAGCAAATTCATAAGGCTCTGCAGGCAAAATACGTGGTGCAGGGCCAGGCCAGATGAGCCTGAGAGAGGTCTACATACAGACACACCATCACTGACCTCCAGCCCCCCCTGGACAAGGATGCCCGTGTCAAAGTAGTCATGGGGGACAAACCTGCCCTGGCTTGCACACAGGCCCCCAACCTCAAACAGCATCTCTCAAGCAACAGGTTGCCTAACTCCCAGTCTCATCGAGGCACCAGGCCTGCAACAGACCCAGATGCCTTCCTGTGCCTCAACGTCAAGACAGACCATGTCATCACTGGACCAGATAACACAGATGCTAACATTGGAGGTTCAGTCACCTGCAAGTCTACCAGTGTCGTACACGCCATTGCCCGCTCACAGTGCCCCTCTGTTGTCTACGCCAGACAGCCAGAACGATCCCTACATGGAGGAATGAATAAACGCCGATCTGACATCGGCAGCAGAAAGACGGACAGGACTGTGGCACAACACTTTAACTTCTCCAGACAGTCCGTCACTGTTTTTAGGCAGCAAACCTTTAAAAACTGATTGGCATGGAACATCATCCACAGACTGGGCTTGTTCAGTGTGGCTGAAACAGGGACTATGGAGTCTTATCCCATTCCCTGGGTGATCTCTTGTGACTCCCTTGTTCCTGTGGGGTTGCTGCTTGCTTGTTTGCTTCTTCCCCGTCCTCTTCCTCCCTTCCTGGCTTTTGCACTCTAATCGCTCTCTCCATTTAATATACTGCTCTATGCACGTTCCTTCACAGCACATAATGAAGTCAGCTTGGGCTTACGTAGGTTTGTACAATATAATAAACATGTAATACTTTGGTTAGCGTACGAGGTGCAGATCAACCCTGCTTCCTACTTGACTTTAGACTAACACGGCTAACTATTAATTTGGGGCTGGTCCTGCTTTGCGCAGGAGGTTAGACCTCTCATGGTCCCTTCCAGCCCTCGTTTTCTGTGAACTATGCATCTCTCTCAGCTTGTCAGGTCCGAGGTGCAGTAGAACGAAGTATGTGTAGCCACTGCCCAGGGCTGGCCTGTTCTGCAAAAATCAAGGGTTTCTGCCTGGAAGAATAAGAAAAACAGATAAATGGAGTGGAGCATCCCTTCATTAGCACCAGAGTTGCTTTGAAATAATTACAGGGTCATGTGCTGAATGACCCAAACAGCAAGGTAAAAGGACATTGAGCGCATCATGGCTTTAACACATGCCTCCTCCGCCCTGCCCTACTCTGCTCCCTTCTCCACTCTCAGGCTTAAAATGGCACATGGCTCAAAATACCTAAAGGGCAGAAGGCCCCTTTTACTGTTGCTACCTGATTAATTCAGCACATAACCCGCAATAAGCTCATTAGCAACAGACACTTGCAGGCCACCTCTCAGCTGCGATACAGAAATGAAGCGCAGAACAGCCCCCGCTTCACGCATCCCTAGAGCGAAGGGGCACCCAGCGCTGCCAGCAGCTCCCCCCGGCGCACAGGGCGGCTCTGCGTGGCTCAAATAAAACT
>NW_017728917.1:13420950-13449397 GCF_001723895.1 Crocodylus porosus
CAACAACAAAAAAACCCCCTCGTAATGAAAAAGTTATTTAAAATGAAAAATGTGGACCAGCTGGATTGATCCTGACCCCTGGCAGTTGAGAGCAAGGGCTCCCAGTTGTTCTCCCACCTGGTTCTGGGATAAGAGCCATGGCAGAGCTCTTTAAAATAATCAAAATGAAAAGAGATCCAGCTCCAAAGCCATCTCTCTCTCCACCCACCGAGGCTGATCCCCTCCATCGTCATCTTGAACTAAACAGGAGCAAGTGGCCTCACAGAAAGGTCCAACTGGCCTGGCAGGGTGCGAGATCTCTTCATCACTGAACAACTTGCGGCAGAGTTGTCATCCTTTGCACCGTGCTGCAGCCTGTGTTTTGCTCCGTCTAAGCTGGCACTGGTACCGACACCTGCAGATCAGCAGTCTGCGGGGAGGTTCAGCTGAGCCAAATCTGCCGTCGCGTGTATATTGTCACTTGCTTCATTCAATCACATCTACAATATTTTTCTGGAATGCCGCTTTAACTGAGATTAGGGTCAGGAGAGTGGGTACAGAGGATGACCTCTTCTTTTCTCTCAACATATCTGCTGCCCGTGAGTCCTAGGAGATAAACCTGCTTGTTTTTGTGAACAAAATGTGCTATTCCTGTTTGCGCTCATTCATGGGAGAGCGAGCTGGAGGCTGTCCTGGCTTGTGCATTATAACCAGAATTATTTACCAAGCAACAAGGGTGAAATGCACTGTTGTGCCGAGGCTGACGTCAAACTCATCCAGCACGCAGGCCTCTCGCTAACCTTCTGCACAGAGGTGAGTTTTAACTCAAACGCAAAATCCTGGCTTGCAGATCCCTGTTTGAGACTGCAGGTCTGGCAGTCGTTAAAGGCATCACTCTAATACCAACTGGGAAAATCAGATACGGAGCTCTGGAGAGACAATAAACTTGGTTGGAGTCTCCATGATACAATTTTAATGAAAATCCTGTAGAACCGCACTAGAAAATCTCATGTTTAGCATACACAGATGCATGCCGTTTGCACCTGCCAGAAGTTTTCATTCTGTTAAACCTTGCAATTTTATTCATTCATCAGTTCAACTGTCCTGACACCATGTACAAATATGACTTATCAATACAGGTTACACTGAAAGTAATGAGAAAAAGCACACAGGCTTCATTAGCACCAATTACAACAAAGTTACAATTGCTTCAATTTAGTCAAGCTCAGAACCAATATACTTTACTTGGTAACTGCCCTTGAAACATAATGAATTCAACAAGAAAAAATTTTATACCGCCTGTGTTAAATCATTAAAAAGGAGGAAAAGAGGGTTCTTAATTATTTAATGTTTCACCAATAATTATACAGTTCAACATAATGTTCACTTCTTGGAGAACCTGAGTGGAAAAAGTAGCATTTGTGAATATTCGTCAAGCTCAAAGCACCTGCCAGACCACAAATGCAGTCTAGTACACACAGAAATCCTTTCCAACAGCATTTAAAACATTAGGAATAAGTCAAGCATTTGTTTAATGGCAAACCCTATCAAATCAGTTTTGTGTTAATTAATATGTTTGTGAAACAAAAATACATATAATTTAATTCCATTTTGTGTTTAAAATACCTTATTTCTCCACATTCATTCACAATTTTGAACTATACTCCTGAGTAGCGGAGAGAGCACAGCAAGTATTCACTTGGGAAAACTCAAAGATCTGGAAAACTGGAAATTGCCAGTCTCCTATCTGAAGAACCAGAGCTATGAAACGAAAAGCAAGCAGGGATATCCTAGGGCTGTCTGTTCCAGAAATCACCACAATTCTTAAAAGATGACTTATCAGAGTTATTTTAAATGTCGGCAGTGGTAAGGCTATGTACACAATGCCTCCAAAAAGAAATACTGAAAGTTTATCCAGTACACAGGACAGCCTTTTAATATATTTGTATTCATAAATCTATCTAGATATCTATATAGGTCTTTCCAAGTCATGCTGCCCTAGCTCCCACTGCAGCACGCTCTGGCAGAGGATAGACTGCAGAGCAGAAGGTCACTGGAACAGAAGCAGCATTCGGTGAGTCACCACATCCACATTCAGGTGTGCAGGATGGTTTGCAATGATTTTTTGATTATTATTTGATATCCCCAAAAGAAGCAGCTTTAAGTTTCCTGGATGCTTCCTCTGTCATCTTAAGTCAGACCACAATGGGAACCTGAAGTCTTTTTTTTTTCCCTCCAAACTGAATATACAGACGTCCGGCATTTCTCATCCATTATCTAGCCGCTAACGTGCAAACCTGCGGAGCGGCATGCGGTCATGCAGCTCGCTGGCTAACGAGTGCTGTGCATCGCTGACCTGGTCCTGCCCACAGGTACCTACCATGGCTCCTCACCCAGGCAGCAAACTCAGGCTCAGCTCTGGAGGACCCTGGTATTGGAGTTCCTTCCTCTACTAGATTTAGCAAATCTGCACAGGCGACCTGCCATCCCATTAGTGCAAGGACTCAGAAGGTGGCTGTCAGACTGCTCCACAGTGTGATAGCTTAACGCTGAAAAATGAGATGAAAAAAACTCCTGCCAGGCCACAATGCCAAAGAATCAGCTCACTCTCGATCTCTGGGAGAGTGGCCTTGGAGCTTAGAGCTCCTGTGACTGCAGAGCCCCACTGTATCACCACCCCGCAGGATAAAAATGCTGAAAAGCAGAGATGCCCACGTTCCCTCAGGGAGCCTCAGCACTCCATTCTGGCTTCAACAGAGCCTGACATACTTGAAAATCAGGATGTTTTATGATATTACAGCACTATTTTAGGTACTCCCTTGGAGACCTGTGAAGTGGGATTCCTAGTGCTTGAGGCACCTGACAAAAGAATAAATGCAATCTATTTTTAAAGACTTGCAAAAGTTTTCAAAAAAGACGTGGCACCGACAGAATCTGAAATGCTTTGGGGTGGGACATCCGTTTGCTTTGTGTAACATATATTTATGTCCTGTGTTTGCACACACTACGGTAACAACCATATTATTGATCCATGAACTTTGTTCTTGTGGGGTCAAAATCCTTTGTGCAGTGTACACACACACAGACAGACACACACACACACACACACACAGTGTTAAACTGCACTGTATTTCTGGTGACCAGAGCCCAGCCTCTGGCTTCTTTACTCTTCATTCCATCCAGGAAGAGCACACACACCAAGTGCAGATGTTTCCTTAGCCTGATGAAGGGTTTTTAAGCCCGAAAGCTTGCTAAGAACGTTTTTTTCCAACTACTTAAGTTGGTCTAATAAAACAAATCAGATTCACCCAAAGAACCTTGTCTGCTGACGACCAGGAGAGCATTCTAGGCAGCTGAACTTCCATTGACTTCAACCTTAACATGCAGCCCGGTGGACTTCTCTAGTATTTAATCATGAGAATTATATATGTGGCTTAATGTCAGTGACGGTGTAAGCATTTACACCAGTCAAGGAACATCCCATTCATTTTTATTGTGGCAGCTGGTCAAAAATCAGCGAAAAGGAGAAGACCAACCTCATGTAATTTGGGCAGGTGAGCCACATCTGCCTATTTAGTGTTTCAAGCCAAAGGCAGAGGTTTACTCGCACATGTCTGTGCACCGATATTCTCTAATCAAGGGTGATCTGCTCTCATTTGACTCCCAAAAGCAATTAAAAGGTCAGTTTTCTGCCCAGTAAGAACCCCCATTCTGCAACATGGGCAGTACCTTTGAGACCTGGGAGTGGCACGAGGCCTCACGATGCTTCCCACTTTTTCCAGAAGAGGAACCCCTTCGTTATTTCAGACTGATCATTAGCCATCGCTGTGCTTGTGACAGCCTGGTGGTATAAAGTTGCTCCAACAAACTCTCCTCAATTTACCCTCTAGTCAGAAAAGGAAGACCTCTTTTCTGATGCAATGTGACAAAAAAGCCCACACCTTAACGCAGCTGCAATTTGACTGGACCTGCCAGCAATCAGAAGCAGGCATCTCTGCACTGTACCGAAGTTCAAGTGTGTCGAAACAACAAATGAAGTAAGTGAACATTCATTTTCTCAAAAATATGTTTTTAAAGAGGATGCATAAATTCATCAAGCTGGAAGCCTGGCCCACTCAAGAACTTGTTACCATGACAATTTAGAAGAGGATACCACTACAGAATAAACTAACTGAAGTTACTGATTAACCTTCTTGCAAGCTGATCTCCAGGTTTAAAGTTTTCGGCAAACAGAACCGCTTTTCCATTAGTCTGTTAATATGCTGAGAACCTGAGCAAAACGCTTCAGTGGCAAAGTAACTTCCATGATAAATGTGGTTTCCAAGCTGTGCACCAGTCACGCCGCTATAAAATCAGAATAATTCATGCAAAAATTTTCATTATGTTTCTAAACATACTTATTTACATTTTAAATCACACATTAGACAATATGAAGCATCCTTCACTTAGGCAGGTGTGAACAAGAAAACAGATGCATCCATTAAACATAAAACAATTCAATGAATTTTAAAAAAAAAATACTTGCCAAACTCTTTGGCTGAAGTACTTTAGCCCTTGTTTCACTTACTTGGAAAAACACAGCCATGGCACCTATTATCCTGTTTTCTAAAATTGCTGCTCCAAAGCTGTCAAAGTCATCAGGATTGTAGAAGTAAATCTGCATCTGTAAAAATTAACAAAAAAATCAAACTGTCATTTCAGACCAGTTTCAGATACAGTTACATACATAATACTGTACTTAGATCAAATGTTACCAATCCAAGATAAACATTATTGCAGAGCAGAAGTCCTTTAACCAGCATCTTGATTAATGGCCTGACTGCTTTGCTGGAACAGTAACCAGGAAACAGATTCAATGCAATGCATTTTAATAACAAAACTAATGGATAAACAGCACAGCCGGTCTGTTTAGATGGCAAACTTGGTGCTTTCTGCCACCTTACCCACAGTTCTGTGTTCTAGTTTCATAAATGTTAGGTTTGTTAGGGACCTCAGCAGGTCATCGAGTCCGACCCCCTGCCCTGGGCAGGAAAGAGCACTGGGGCAGACGATCCCAGCCAAATGCTTGTCCAGTCTCCCCCTGAAGACCCCCAGGGTGGGAGCGAGCACCCCCCCCCCCTTGGAGCCCATTCCAACTTCTGACAACCTCACCATAAACAAGTTCTTCCTAATGTCCACCCTAAATCAGCTCGCCGTCCGTTTGTGGCCATCGTTCCTAGTTACTCCAGGGGTGCCCTAGCAAATAGAGCATCTCCTGTTCCCTGCTGCCCTCCCCGGAGGGATTGGTAGGCAATCACAAGATCACCTTCTCTTGCCAAGGCTGAAGAGATCCAGGTCCCTCAGTCTCTCCTCATAGGGCCTTGCCTGCAGGCCTCTGACCATATGACTGGCCTCCTCTGGACCCTCTTGAGGTTGTCCACATCGCTCTTGAAGTGCGGCGCCCAAAACTGGAGGCAGTACTCCAGCTGCGGCCTGGCCAGTGTTGCATAAAGGGGAGGCATCACCCCCTGGACCTGTTCGCCATGCATCTGCTGATGCATGATAAGGTGCGGTTAGCTTTACTGATGGCTTCGTCACATTGACGACTCGTGTTCATCTTTGAGTCCACTATGACTCCGAGATCCCTTTCTGCTGCTGTGCTGCTGGGAAGGGCATTCCCAGCCTGTAAGTGTGTTGGTGATTCCTTCTCCCCACGTGCAGCACTTTGCACTTGGTGTTGTTGAATTGCACCCTATTTCGTTCTGCCCACTCTTCCAACCTGTCCAGATCTGCCTGGATCTGTTCCCTACCCTCTGCTGTGTTAGCTGTGCCCAATAATTCGGTATCCTCTGTGAACTTGGACAGGGTGCTCTCCATGCTCATGTCCAAGTCACTGCTGAAGACGTTGAACAGCATTGGTCCAAGGACCAAGCCTTGCGGGACTCCACTGCCCACGTCTTTCCAGGCCGATACCGACCCATTCACCACCACTCTCTGGGTGCAACCCCTATGCCAATTTGCCACCCACCTGACCGTGTCACCATCTACATCACAGCCTGTCAGTTTATTTATGAGGACAGAACAAGACATGCTTCTACTGGCTCGTTGACACCCAAGTCACATCGAGCTTCCACAAAACAAAAAGAAAAAATATATATATATAAATGATCTTCCTGGGATAATTTACAAGACACATTTACTGGTGCCTGGCTTTTGGCAAGCAGCCACTGGCTCTACAGAAGCAGCTGCACACCCAATAAAACACTGTTATATGAAGAACAAGAAAGGTTGGTGGGAGATCATGGTGGATCATGGTAGAGACGATTTCTGAGAGTGGGAGGGGAGGACAAAAGAAAACTGCATGTTGGATGGGTCACAAAGAGCACGAAAACCCACTGGAATCCCCTCCCACATGGCAGAGGTGGGGGACTTCAGCAACATCCTCCAAATATTAGGCCGACAGGTTTGGACAGCTTTTGCCTTGAACAAATATGAACTGAGGAACATCCGCTCTTTGATGTTGAAATGTAAAACATTTATATTTAAGGTCAAAGTGCTTGAGGTTCGATTTCATTAATAGGGGAAAGAGCTCACTGTACGATGGTAAGTTACATTTTACATCCCTTTAAAACAAACAGCCTAAAAATTAGGTATGCCTGACATAAAATATTTTTATGTATAGCCCTCGTAAGAATTTATGAAGGAAAGTCTCGTTCAGTGAGTTCAACATATGCCAACATCATTTTAAACCATTTTTGCTCACAGTGTTTTAAGGAAATTAATTTTTACTATACACTCTTGGATAACAGTACAAAGGGCTTCGGTAAAAAGGGGTTTAATTGAGATCCTGCATCTCAGCACTGCAATTACAGAGCCTAATCAAGAACCACGCTCTGCCCTGATTACCATGTGTGTTAAAACGTTCTCCGAGAGCTCCCCGAATCCTTTTTTTTTTTTGCACAACACGGTTTTCCTAGTTGCATCAGTCAAATCAAGGGGAAATGTCTTGAATGAAAAATTATCTTCATCTGTCACACACTAGCATCTGTATACGGTAACATGGCTGGAAGAAATGTGTAAGAAGAACCTTCCAAGAAGTGCCATTATATAATTTACACATCCATCCATCCTACACACTTCCTTGTTGCATGGTTACATACTAAAAAAATCACACACTACTGTTTGCAAACAAAGTCTTGACCCTGCACCTTTCTGCACTTGTAGTCTGATACAGCCTTTAATTATGGGATTGTATACTATTTCATCCCATAACACAATATCAGACATTTTTTCTGTAGTTCACAATACACCTCAGTTGCATCTTTTTATTCTTTTATATTTAACGCACTCTTCATTATCATAAGGAGCAAGCCACGTACATTTTAATATATTTTCTTCCAGTAGCACAGCCTTCGTTAGCTGCAAATCAGGGGTGAGACAGTTAAAACATAAAGCTAACTTCACTGCATAATTAGGTGGCCTAAACATGCCAGCAAATTTTCATTATTACTCCTTATGATATAATTAATATATACAACGTGCTGAGTACTTTGCATACAAATGAGCTTCATGGACTCTAGCATACACACAGCTGTACTACGAAATACTGCAAAAGGGTGTTTAAAGCTGTAGAAAAAGTGTATCCTGTTAGAACTGTAATATTTGAGGAATGGCTCAAAGTAGTAAATGATAAAATTGCAAATGCAACTTTGGGACATTTCTTGACTTTTGAGTGCTCAAATAAGTCATCCTGACATAGGTTTTGGGGTGCAACTTCACAACGATGTTTGTTCTGTTTTCCAAAAATGGAAAATACACACTCACTACACACATGCACACTACCACAGGCACGTGGTATTCTGAATGATGAACCTCTTGACACTAACATGTGTAAACCCCATAATCTGAAGCTATTTGCCTGGACGCTCCAAGACCATTGGTCCCATGCCCCTGCCCAAGCCCATTCAGACTGCTGTTGATGACAAACTTCCCTTGGATTGACATCCACCTGCTTGAGCCTCAAAACAGGGCCTGCTGCATGCAGTTGACTTGTACCCTCAGCCTCTAACCAGAACACAGCAAAAAACACATCTCTGATTTCTTTTTGGCTGCGATGCCTGCAATCTGTCCTCCTGAAGAGCTATCGGAGAGACATCCCCATTGTTGCAGCCCGGGATGCTGTGGTAATTTGCTAACACGCCAGGAGACCTAATGCACTGTACAGGTTCTCAGCTAAATTAATGCAGTAGATAGGAAAGAGAAGCAAAGATGAAGATTAAAATGGAGCCCAAAAGATTTGAGGGAGTTTAAAGTGCTGGCGAAACACTGGAAGCCAAGCAAGGATGCTCTGCGCAGCCAGATGCCAAGCATTGAAAAACGGAATAACTGAGGCTTTTCAAACTGAGCCGCTCTCACCCCTGAGCAACCTCTCTCAACAGCTTTCTCTTTAGATTAAAAAATGAAGGAGTCATTGTGGTGTCACAGATGCAGAATACAAAAATATTCAGTGATAGCAGGAACTCTGGTGTGTGGACAGGAAAAGATCACTGGGATTAGCCTCCCGCTCCTTCCCTTCCCCACGCACTCCCTGACTACCAGGAACTATAAAGCACCTTAAAAAAATGTTGCAGGCCAGCCAATATTCTGATTAATCAACCAGCCACGCAGCAAGGTACAGGGTTATATGGGTTTATTGTGTACTGCTTTGAAAACCCAGAGTATTTTTAGAAGAACTGAACACATTCAGCTAGCAGGTAGACAGCAGGTCTGCACAGTGCTGAAACAAAACTCCTGAACGCTTTGATACAGGGAAGTTAATCACTGAACATACTAATCCTTAATTATTACCTTTTGCTGCTTGAACTGTAAGGAGAAATTATTCTCCACTGCTTTTACATCTGGATTTGAAACACCTTCCATAAAAAACAAATTGTTTGCTATGATTATGAATCATAGACGATGATGATGATTCTTGGTTATTGAAAGTCTGTAACACAGTTCATTTAGCCGGTTTTAAATAGGCATGCATATTTTTAGGAATGGGCTGATGTGATCCATTTGATTAAACATTTAAATGATCTAGGATACTCTAATCCCAAATCGTGCTGGGGAGGTCCCCTATAATGGCGGTTCTCAACCTTTTCCACCAACCATTTTGTCAAAAAACCCTGGTCCCACCATGGGAAAAACAAAACCTCACTTCTTCCAAGAAGTGTACTTTTACGTCTGCATGCATTTTAGTATTATATTAATCACTGATGGAAATTTTAAAGGACATTAAAAATTAAAAATTGCAATTAAAAAGTCCCACCTACACAACCTTTGCATTGAGAAACACTGCCCTATCATTCGACAGCAGTTGGTGGAATTGTTTTACTTTACTGTAATAAAAAAATTGGTCCCTAGTCTTATTTCTTTTCTGAGTGCATGTAAAACCGCTGATGTTGCATATTCTACATCTGGTTGGTGCTGGGGGGAGAATTTGATGCAATAAAACTCTTTTTTCCCCCCAGGAAACAGTTGCATGGGAATGGACGGAGGCCTGGTGATTCTAAAAACCCAGCAACATTTTTCACTTTATTTTCATAGACGAAAGGCTGTCTCTCTAACACTATCACTCTAGCGTTTTGCAGAGTCTAAAATTGTGCTAAGCAAATTACAAAACAAAGAGGCAGATAAGGTCCCTGGCCTGAAGCCTTTGCAATCTGATGATAAACATGATACAAGGCTGCCAACTGCAGTGAATGAAAGCAGAAAGGAAGAACAAAGATCCCACAAATGGGGTCATGTGGTACTTCACTTCAGACACGTGCGCATCTCGGGACCATGACCAACGCTACTAGTTTTCCTTATTTTTTAATAGTCAACACAATCCTTGATGATCACCATCGTTATCCACAGATAATGCAAGAAAGATGCCCTTGCTATGCAATAACTGAGATGAAATAATTTTAATGACCCCTTCTGCCCCCCGCACTTGTAAGGTGCTGAGTATTCTGACCCCAGTCCAGAAAGCACTTAAAAATGTGAGCAGTCCCATTAAAGTCAGAGTAAAAACAAAGGAGTCAAAGCCAAATCAATAGGATTACTCATAGGCTTAAATGCTCTGCTGGATGAGTGCCAGGCAACTCAGTAACTCGAGGGTTAAGTCCTGAATTGCAGAAGAACAGGGCTCTGGCAGGCCAGATATGATCTTCCTCTCCATTTCTACAGATACTAATATTCTTTAGGTCTAGATCCCCTCCCCATGCAAGGCAATCCTGCTCTCATGCCACATGCTATAGGATATGTGCAAATTGGCCGCTAAACAGCTGCATATGACATTCATTTGTATTTCCATAATGCAAAAATAACGGGCTCAGTGTTTATGCTTTCTATAACATGAAACTTTTTTGAAATTGCTTTGTACTCCAAGTAACAGCCATATGATTCACCATGAAATGAAGTCTGGAAAATCGTTTTGGATAAATGGAACTATAAATTCAATAGAATTTCCATGACAACATAGATTGCAACACTCTGCCACGAGTAAAACGCTATAAATCATTCAAAACCAACAAGAAATCAGCAATAAGTCTTCTATTTCAAAACACACAACAGCCCTGAATTATAGTGTTGTGGCTATTACCTCACCAGTCAGTGCTTCACTTTTTTGCTCGTCTCCCCCTTTACAAGCACTGCTTTATGCTTGACTTATTATTTTTATTCCAATTGTAGGAAACGCTAATAAAGTGTCTGCGGAAACAAAACAAAAAGCATAGTAAACACGGGCCATGTGAAACTTGGGTTTCCTTATGCTTCTTTCCCAAATAATCCCCTTATGCAGGAAAAAAGGTTAAATGACGCTCATCTCAGGGTATTTATTTCCTGTACATCGGGACATGTCCCATTACCACCTTAGACTTCCATTTGTCACGGTCTCTTTGGAGTCACAGGAGCGGGAAGGGTGCGATTTGGGTCTGAGCAAGGGTGATAAAATTATGCCAATGACATGCCAGAGAGAGAGAGAAGAGTTGCTATTATAACAGGGAAAGCTATTTAGAGAAGGGCGTAAGACTGCAGTACTCCATGTTGCTAATTCACCCCTTCACTGCTGGTATCCTGACAAGCTTTGTCCCCATAAAGGCCCTGCTCCTGGAGTCATATGATCATCTGCAATCTCCAGGATTCATTTAAAAAGTTGAAGTCTTTAGCCTGTGCAGGATGAATTGAAGGTGGAAAGTGAAGTGGAACCAACAGGGGATTAAAAAAACCCACTATTAATCGTGTTCCTAAAATTCATGATTTTGGACTGTGCAGCTCTGGCAGTGCTAACTGTTGTGGAAGGATAGTCTCGTGACAGGACCAAAGTCTAGGACTTGACAGATCTGGGTTCAAGTGCCTGCGCTGCCCCCCAATTCTAGTTTGACTTGGAAAAAGTCCCTTAGGGCGAGATTCATTTCAGTGGGAAGATTGATGGTGGACGAACTCATGCAACTGGGCCTTGGCGCTCCATCTGTCAAATATGGCAGTCGTACTTCCCAGCACTGGTATTTTGACCCCATGCCATGATAATGGGCAATGTCATATATGAGAACCTCAGACAGAACATGGGGTCCTCATTACATCCGTGGGACCAACCTCACATTACAGCTCAGACCTAAGGCACCACTCACATCACAGCATCTGGCCCACAAATAGTCACAGCAATTGCCTCCATGTGCACTTAGGGTTGAATGCAAAGCCTAATGCAAGAAATACGTTTTTTTTGGATGAGGCTGTTAGTTTGAACTCTGCCTACTGTTATATCAATTGCTGGCTGAAATATCATCCCTTCACTATATTAAAGACCAGAATCTGAACCCAGAGGATGACGGAAAGCTAATGGGAATAGACACTCATAGGGATAACATTTTAACGATGGACAAAAGCCTCTGACTTGGAAAAACTGGAAGTGGGAAATGCAGATTCTGTGCTTATTTGCTATCCAGGGTGAAAACTGAAACAGGTCATTTAGGAACTGGCTGAAAACCAAAACACCAACCAACTGTTGCTGTATTTAGGCTCCCCTTTAAAAAAAAAAAACACGTTTACCTTCCTCAACATCAAGAAGCTGCGTAAGCTTTACTAGAACAAAGACAGCTGAAGGATCTTGACAGGCACCGCAAAAAGATCCTCCAGATACAAGACCTATACCTTTAAATATAAAAGATAAAAATCCATAAAGTAGCAATCTTCCTGGAATGAAGGCTTAATACAACTGAATACAATATTTACTGGATGCACGAGTCTTAGAAGTCCTCCAAGAGATCATGGCACAGCATAGTTTATTCTTGTTGCAATGCAATATTCACAGCGTCCTGCATGGTTTATTGGGAGGGTCTTTTAGGGCTATGAGCGTGGTCCCTCAAACTTCACTGATTAGCTCTGAAACATGCTTTCAAAAAGCTGACAATATTTATAGTTTTGCTGCATCTTTTCAGCCTGATGCAGGCAACAGATGGGACAGGTTTTCACTTGAATTCAACTGCGCTGACAAGGCCACTCGTATCTCGGAGGGGAAGTGCACTCCTTCAGGCAATTCTGTTACGAGATTATTCGTATTTGCTGAACTGCAAATTGTCTGGGTGATAGCAGCAGAGCCAGCCCCCAAGAATGACTCACCTTGAGTGCCCCCATCACAGTGCTACGCTCTCCCATTTTCCGCTGAAAAACCACCTCCGCCCTAGACAGCGTGGTAATCCAAAAGGCAGCAATCCTCTGACGAAGCATGCAACGGTGTTAAATATAATGCAATTCTCCGCATGCATTTCTGGCATTTCCCCAGATGCCTGGGGAGAGGAAGGCTGCCCAGACTGGCAGTTAAGGTACTGAACTACAGTTCTGGACATCTGGATTCACTTTCCAGTGCCTCCGCAGTCTTCCTCACACGATGCAAAAACAAGAGTTTTCATGGCTAATGTAACCGAGTGCTCAACTCCGGACACCTCACAGGGTTGCAGGCTGATTTTCTAGGAGTGGATACTCCGGGTGCTTCAAAAAACAGGCTCCTTCGAAGATGTCTCAGGTTGAACCGTGACCCCAGAAGCACTAGTCTTGTTGGAAAGTCTTGAATGCAACTGCTCTGAACGCCCGTTTCCGATTCCCTCCCGTGCTCCCGTCTTCCCGTCCCATACGCACACACTCCATGCAGTCGGCTTCTAAATCTCAGCCTAAGAAGTTTTTAAACTTTTGTGCAAGGCACTAATTCAGAGGCGGAGAAAAGCAGGAAGCCAGCTTCCTAGAGAGACTGCAATGGTTTGCCTCTGTGTTGGATGGCGATCTCACTTTAAAAGCATGTTTTGTAGTTACTAGGCTGCAGGACCAGAAGGTTTATGCATATCTGAATCCTAAATGAATTGCGATGGTGGATCTGTTTGGACAGATTCTGGGCCCAGTTACACTGCAATAAATTCAGAGCAACTCCCATGACTTCTGTTGAAAGAGTCCAGATTTGCACCACCTTGGCCAAGAGAAGAATTCGGTAGCTGGCTTTGTCGTAGCTTCCATCGCTGCCCCATCCGACATAACATATTACCTGGCTGAGGGAGGGCAGAATTTCGTAAATGGGGAAAATGTGGTTTTCAGCAGCACTTCGATGGTGGCCACTCAGGGAATGACACGGGTTTTCTCTTTTTGGATGAGGATGTCATTGCCAGGCATGTCACAACACTGCCATGCAACGATACGCTCCGTGTTTCGCTGGATCCTCAAATTTTGTACTCGTTCAAGCGTTAGAAAAGGTATTTTGTCTTCCTGCTCGATCCCTGACTCAAGTGTCATCTGCTCTCCAAATCACTGTTAACCCATCAAAAGAATTTACGCTCTAACACTTGTATGAAAAGCATCCTGAGTCGCAAAACAATTTCAGTAAATACTGACACTGAGTAAAAATGTAAAGCTTCTGGAAGTTGCACAATTTTCTTGAGTGATGTTAGCACCTGCCCATCATCACATCTGCAAATCCATTTGCAAACACACTCTCTGTAGTGATCAGCTGAAAATTGTCAACACTATCCTTCCAGATACGTGAAATAAAGCACAAA
Organism: Crocodylus porosus; assembly: GCF_001723895.1. Lineage (NCBI taxonomy): Eukaryota > Metazoa > Chordata > Crocodylia > Crocodylidae > Crocodylus > Crocodylus porosus. The sequence goes on from NW_017728917.1 coordinate 13,434,972, forward strand.
TCTGACTCCTGCCCCCCTGCCATCGCACACTTGCACCTTTCTCCAAAAATTGTCAGGGAGCTGCATCCAACTTCCATCTAAGCACTCTCATTACTCTGCTCAGGTCCTTAACATTTGGGAATTTCAACAAAATAGCATCTTTTTTTTTACCACTCTCCATTTTTCTAAGGCCTGGCCCAAGCCCTGCTGTTCCTGCAGGGCAAGACCCCTGTTGATTTCATCAACTTTTGTTGGACAAAACAGCGCTATCCAACCAACTACTTGGTTTACATTTCATTTTATAGGACCCGGGTCATTACAGCACTTAAGCCTGTGCCTGATTTCCAACAGGGAATGTTCCCTTCCCAGCTCTGAAAAGCACTACAGCATGCACTTGGCCTTTAACTTAAGCTGCATGAGACTTTCTCCTAAGAAGAAATGAAATGCATACTGCAGCAACTGGCTGAATCACTGCCTGCAGAGAGGAAACCATCTGAGGCCAAATCCCACTGCTACAGCTGGAAATGAGTAGAGGCAGCACAGTTCCACCAAGGAGCACAATCTTCACCGATTTCACAGATATTAGGGCTGGAAAGGACCTCGCGAGATCATCGGGTCCAGACCCCTGTCCACGGGGAAGGAAGTCAGCTGGGGTCAAATGACCCCAGCAAGGTGAGCACCCAAAATCTTGCCAAGTTCTGTTCTGGGCGAGAACCAGCAACCACCACGACTGCCCCCGGGGTGCAGAGCCAGTGCCACAAAACTGGGGGGATGCTTGCAGCGAACAATTCAAATAGCTCTAGCAGTCTATCTGCTGCCTTTTGGGCAGGGCCCCTAGAAAGGATAACATCTGCGCGGGGAGTGATCCTATCTGGAAAGGCCCCTACTGGGGGTGGGAACTGCCCAAGAGCTGTCCCTGGCTGGGGGCAGGTGAGACGAAACCAAAAACCCACCTTCAAATCAAGGGGGATAAAAAGCGTTTGGGTGAGAGGCAGGAATTTGATGGGGAGAGGTTTTATCCCTGGGGTTCCTGTGGATTGGCAGCGCTTCCCCTCCTGAAACCTGCTTTCCTCCCTCCGCGCACCTCATCCCGCTCCCCTTCCCTTCCTCCGCCCCACGCTCCCCTCTCCCTTGTGTCGTCCCCCTGGACTGGCAGTCCCTCTGCGACCTGCTCGTGCCGGTCCCCGCCCCTGGAAGTGCTGCAGGCCAAACCGATCGCATCGCTGGGCACGGAGTCCAACAAAGGCAGGACTCGTGGGCTCGTCTCCTTCGAACAAGAGCTCCAAGGATGGGCTCCTACCTACTGCAGGCAGACAGGGCTCACCTGGTGCAAACTCAGGCGGGCAGGATTCGGCCTGAGCTTTCAGACTCTCAGCTCCCAAGCTCCTTGCAAACATCCTCCTCCTCCTCTCGGTCATGCACCTGGATGAATAACATCACCCTGTCTCCATCTTTCACAGCAGAGAGGGGCACTTAGCGAGGTCTCTCCGAAGCCAAGATATAGTTGCACATTCAAGACCAACTGAATCACAGCTGATGTCATTTTGCTAAATTGTGGGTTTCGCTGACTTAAGAGATGCCAAACCAGAATAACCCTTCGAGTATACCGTTTGATCTGCGTGTCTGACGGCTGAGGCCACCCATGCTCTGCTAATCTTTGACCTGCTCTCGAATCAGCCTGCCTCAGCTAAGCCGGGTATGTTTGGCTTGGAGAAAAGGAGATTAAGTGGTGCTGGTGAAGTGAGGGGGGTGGGATATTTTCAAATATCTGAATGGCTGTCGTGAGAGCCACTGTTCTCCCTTGCCACAGAGGGCAAGGCACAAAGCAAAGGGCTTAGACTGCAGCAAAGCATCTTGAGATTGAATCCCAGAAAAAAAACTTCCTCACTGTAAGAACCACAGGACCATGAGGCAGGCTGTCCAGGGCAGCTGGACAATGTCCTTCACTTCAAGAAGGGGTTAGATCAGCATCTACCTGGGATGGTTTAGGAATAGAAACTCCTGCATCAGTACAGGGTGCTGGACTAGAAGACCCCCGAGGCTTCCCAACCCTGTGACTCTAGGTACTTTCTTCAAGCGATCTCTGCATAGCACGAGTCTTTCATATAAACCTCATAATCACGTAATCAGCATGCATGACTAATTTTTATTTTTCCAGCTTGCACAGTTTAGAATAACCAGCCTAGGATGTCTGCTGAGAAGGAGCTGCTATATTTCATGTTTACCTTGCACAAGTATAAAAACTCGGGCTAAAGGGCCCGCAGAGTCAAATTCCACATAGTTTCAACAGAGCGCCCTGAATAATACATAAAGCAGCTACACTCTTATCCCTAAAACCACAGGTGCGAACCAGATGTCATGCTTATCTTCTCTTGAGATTACAGCAAACAAATGCATGCCTTCAGAATATAAAGTACGCTCTGGATCACGAAGTCTGAAATATATTAAAAGCATGGCGCTGAAGTTCAAAGTACAAATATTACCTTACAAATCACAAGTCTCCTTTGGAGGGTGGTTTATAGAATATTTTATATAGAAGTTATAGATTTTTAAAATTTATTAACTTCTATTTAGGACCAGATACATTAATATACCACAAAAACTGAGGCAAATGTTGTTCCTCTGGTATAACTCAGAGACTGTAAGTTTAAGTCAGAAATACTGCCTATAATCCTCTTTTTATGGGCAAGGTACTGCCATACATATTGCACAGCAAGTAGCATAAACTGTTCTCAAGCCACTTCAGCCTCTACAAGCAGGATGAAAGATGAAGGCTTGGCCTTAATTTTGAGCTTGACTCCTATTGTCACTTTAAATTAAGGCATGCAAATTAGCAGGCAGACTGCACTTGCATATGATTAAGGAGACTAAGCCTACCTGGGTTATTTAAAAGAAAGATTTGTAGAGCACATATTGAGGGGTGTTGGAAATAGTGATTTAATCACAGACCATAGATCAGAATTCATCCCCCCAATAGTGCACACCTGTCCTTTCCTGTAGTTTGGCCAACCCAGTCTTAAAAGGTAAACCACCTTGATTTTTGTGGAAACGGAGTGCTGTTTCAGAGACGGGCAGGTGTTTCACCTAGACGCTCTCCTAAGAAAGGCAAAATATGGAGAACAGGACTAAGTTTGAATGTCGGTGTCATAACCCAATACTTATTTTTTCCCTTAAATTAGGCCAGGCCCCACCTTTCAACTCCAAAATGAACCCTCTGGGAGCAGCACCACCTGTGAGGGGCAAGAGCTACAGGGTACAACAGCCACATCTCTCTCGACCATACTCACTCTCCAGTGGTGACTGGCGTTAGACAACTAAGGACGGTGCTCTCGTTAGAGAAGACTGCATGGCTGGTTTAAGGCACCGGCACTACAGACCTGCCCAGTGCATTAAATTCATGCCATGCTGTCTCATGAATGCCCGCCAGCTCTAACCCAAGAAAGGACCCTGCATGAAGCAGGAAGGGATAAGTGCACGTATTGGCACCCGTTACGTTAAATCAGTGGAGCAAAAGTGCCGCCAAAGCCAGGCGTGTCCACACGACCCTGCCAGGGTCCAACATGAACTAGTTCAGCCCAGTGCTCGGGGTGGAGCGCAGAGACCTGCCAGCTACACCCACGGAGCACTACAGTATTTAAAACTTTGCATTAAGAGTATATGGAGTATTAATGTGGAGCATTAAATAAAGCTTTCCTTTTCTCAATGTCCCTTATTCCCCTTCTCTCTTTAGGCGTAGGAGGATTTTATGCCAAAGTCTTGTGTTCAACAGTCTTTGTGATGGCATTAAAGATGGTAATAACTGCCCTTTCCGGGCACTTGAGATGGTCTGCGGCTTGCGTTGTTGCTGTTATTGCTGGCGTCTGATCTCGCTTCCTTGGAGACAACACAAGACGCGCACATCGAACGGGGGAAAGGACCAGCACAGAGAGATAAGGCCACTTCCATCTCTGGGGCTGGCTCCCACTCGAAACGCTGCTGTTGGATACCGCAGGCATGGCCCAGGCTCTTATCAGCCGCTCCGAGACCCAGCCAACATGCACCAGGCTGTCGAGGGCTGGTTTTTACCTGCCTCACTGGTCACAGGCTCAAAGCAGTGTTGAGAACGAGTCCGTCTTGGCTGGCTAAGCCAGGCTGTTATGAAGCAGAAGGCAAAAAGAGATAGGAGAGAGAAGAAATAAGATGCGGGGGGGAAGAAAAAGTTTGGCAGCAGGAATTCATCCGCGTGCTCTGCAGGTTGGCCGAATCCAGCGGGAGCGCGGATGTCATGAGATCCCTTCCCTTGGGGCTGGACTGCTCAGGATGCCTTTCAAGATCAGGATGGTGGCGGTCCAGCAGCGTCACAGGGGATTCAAAGCTGGGCAGAGCAACCTCATTTTTCACAGGCCACGTTTGGTTCATTCATTATCCTCTTGGTTCCTTTCTCCTCCTGTTTACCAGACGTGCTCTCAACACAATCCTTGGGCGGTCTCAACAGACTGTTTTGTTTGGATTAATTGAGCCTGTCTCCGATTCGTGCCGTCTTCATTTTATAGAGCAGTCTGAGCTGGAGCTTCGTTACCCTGGACTCTGCTGAGGGCCCCGACTGTCTTCACGTGGCCCCAGGAGTCTCCGGTCCCAGAAGCAGGGCTGTCGCGGTGCACGAAGACGAGCGGAGGGCAGCGGCAGGCGCACCCTCCGTTTCCTCCGCACCACGCAAGTGCCCATATGGACTAGAGGTGGGAAACCATCGTCCTCGCTGCAGGGGACAAGGAAGCCCAGTGGCTTTGGCAGGAGCAGAGGAAGGGAGCTTGGCAAGAAGCCGTTTCGAGTACGGGATGCCTCAAGTTTCTTTTCATGGAGCACTAGGAAATTAGGGGCTAATGCTCAGCTGGTGCAATGAAACAGGTGTTAAAGAGTCTCTGTACCCCCTTAAAACAAGATCCGTCCATCCTTCTGGCAGGGAAAACGACCGTGATTATTGGCAGCTCTGCTGGCCTCACCAGGGCCGTAGCAGGGCCAGCTTGGGCATTATTTTAGCCTTGAAAGTTTTGCTGAATTACTTTTCAAGTGATTTCTGCATTTTGTGAGACAGAGTCATTCCCCTTTGCTCAGTGGAGCTGACATTAATAGGTGTTGAGTCTCATGAGCCCCCTCAACGACGCTGGAGCTGGGATCTAAACGTGCACATTATTAATGGAAATGCATCATACTGTTAAATATTGTTATATGGGAACTTTCATCACAAAGCCCGTTAGTGTTTAAATACTTCATGCACTGCAGACATGTATACAACAAGCCGTAGATGAATTTTCAAATAGATACTTTTGAGTAATTACCCTCTTGAGACAGCACCAATTGCTAAATAATGCCTCAGTTTAATAGCACATAGCTCTTAAGATATGAACAATTCTGGGGACTATTAAATCTCTCACAAATGTAACAAAGATGATGATAAATACCTTGCACTCTGTTTTAGCTCTCCTGTGGATGAAGAATGGGCCTTTTTTTTTTTTTTCCACGTGCTAATTGGACTTCTCTTGAAGCAGTCCTCCAGAGAGAACTACCAAGAAAACTAGCAGGTAGCCCCTCTCCGCTCGGTTTATGGGACAATTGTATGCACCTTTTCCTCTCCAGTACTAGACCCAGGCTCTTCAGAGCCAGTTTGGTACTCAAACACCCAGCGACCGCTTCCACTGCTGGAAGGACACAACAAAAGTAACCAAGAAGACCATGCATAGTAAAAGCTTCAAAAATGCCAAACGATTCATGGAAAAGCAAAGCAACAGCCACAACTGTTCTTTCCGCCTTGGAAGGCCCTTTTCCAATCCAAAGAAAACTGCTGGGAAACATCAAGCAGAAAACCAGAGAAAGGGCAGTAAACAGAAAAACTATGCAAAGCAAGTTGACTCATAAAAGCCTTGGCTGGGGACTGTGCAGCATGATAAATGGAGCTGGAGAGGGAGGGGCAGATTACGTGATACCTGAATCTCCACAATACTGGGAAAATGCATGCCTCCAAGTACATAACGTTGGCCTGGCTCCCAGTGCTCTCTTTCCTAGAGCTTCACATGCCTGCCATATTACTCACAGCTAGCAGAGCGGCCTGGAGAAAGAGATATGCATATTTCAACGTCCAAAGACAAGTGGCTGAAATGATCCAATCGTTTCCTTCACCCTGGCAGAAGGCTGCTTTTTTACTGCCTGGTCGAAAGGAGTGGAAATGAAACACTTGGCCTCTCATTTCTGCATCTTGGCGACCTTCTCTTTCAAGGCCTCTAGGAAGTTATGAACTCCACAGTGCTACTAATGTTGTTTCACATACACCTTCACTTCAGTTCACTTGACACGCCATCTGCATGACAAGAGGAACAACACAGCTGAGGCATGGATAGGTAGGTATTCAACTCACTGGAATAATACCAGTTTATATCAGCGAAAGATCTGGCCCCGAGTGTCAAGTAGCTTCACTGACAATTACCAGTATTCAACAAAATGTTCCTTTATTTAATTCTGCTTTGCATAACGAATCAATGTAAAACAAATGGCTGGATTAACGGAGCAACTGCACTTCCCACTGAAGTTTGGTTCTCTTTGGGGTTAGGAAAAACAGGGCACCAAAAAATAAAATATAATCCAGGCGCATTCGACTGTAAGCAATGACTGAGGCCTTAACATAAGAAGGCTGGAGAAATGGGGATGGTGAAATACTGCACGTATTTTTTCAGTGCAATAAAACAGAGCATTTTAACATTGATACACCTCACATCTGGTTCAGTGTGTGATGCATTTCCTATTACTATTCCACCCACAAATGGTGGTATTTGGTGGGCCAAATCCTCACTACAACCCGCTGGTTGCTTCTCCATGCTCTGTAGTGTTAGAGACTATCCCAGACATGGACAGAGAGTGTCTCCCTCCGGGGGAGGAAGTCGCAGATGATGACATACTACTTCAATGAGCAGCGTGTGGCTGGGCAAGTAGGAGCCATCTCACAAACACACTTGGTCTTTGTGCAAGTGCAAGTGTCAGGCAATAGGAGCCATGGCACACTCACTTCCTCAAGAGCCTGAATTTGGCTTTCGTGCTGCACCTTGCCCTCTGGAGGATTTGCTTCAGCTGAGCTGAGACTTATTAGTATAGTTTCTTTGGCTCAAAACACGCTCAAGGAACAGAAATTGGCCACTCTCCCAGTACTGCCCCAAAACGAATGTGGATGAACATGCAGATCCCCCACAAACACCGTGCGTGAAGGAGGCCTCACAAGACATTCGTGCTCACAAACTGTGTGCGAGATGCGGGGACACTGTTCGAATGAGGTCTGTCGTGGCACTGCAGTGCCCAGGGATGTAGGACTTTGAAACATGGAGCCCTGGGATGAGGGTTTCCAGGGGCTTCTGCAAGACAGCTAAATAAAGCTGACTTGTGATATACCACCAGGGCTTCTGCCATGATCACAAAACTGTGCTTTAAAAAGAGGTAATGATGACTGGATAGCTTAGATTTCTTCTGTCGTAACTGGCAACGGTTGCAGGGTTGCGTTTGTTTTTCGGGAGGATGATTCACAGGTGCCTGAATGCACAGCATACGGCATAATCGTAACAGGCTTAGCCAAGGTGATATCCTCCCCCTCCTTTCCAGCCACATCAGAGCCTGATTACAGTCACATGCAAATCTAAGTTAATACACACTACTGTGTTACTCATTTCCATGTTAACAGCAGCAAGGCATAAATAAGGATGAGTTTTCCTCTGCAGGAATCATGTCATGCCTTTTACTAAATCCAGCATAGACAGGAGCCTCCCCCCTGTTGATAAACCCCTGAACAGGATCAGAGTTTTGCTACATCCCACCCGAAATAGTGGCTTATGTGAATGATTCAGAGTAAGCGCAAGCCAACCACATGCACAAATAGCTTGGGGAGACAATAGCAGGATTCTCACAAAAGCAATGTTTATGTCTCTCTCAGATGCATGATATACAACAATAACAGACTGCCAGATTACCAAGGCTCCTTTCTAGAACAGCAAGCAATTTTAGCTGTTTGCAAAGTAGTCTTGAATGATTTTTCGGAGCCTTTGTTAATGCCAGTCTCCAGGGGCATGGGAGGTGATACAAGACTCCAGCCTGCCGCAGGTGCAGATCAATATTTTAGCATTCTTACTGCACGATTGTTGATGCAGCCTCCCAGAAGAGCCATCAGTAAAGTTAGCTACAATCCAATCTACGGTCTTCAACCACCTAACAGCAAGCTGCATGGTAACTTATTACTTAGGTTATTTTTGCCTAGATTTTTTCCTAGCGTGGCGCCTTTCTTGCTTTGGACTTGTAAAAACCTAGATCGGCCCAGCATGCAATGTCAGCAACAGGACCACCATGGACCAGATGATTCAACAGACTTCTCCCAAAGTTGGCATTTTAAAGGTTGTGCCTTTAAAAACAAGGCTTTCCAGTGACTGTAGGGCAGGCTGTGTTGCCCCAAATATATAAAGACACACCGTGTTTAACTGGAGCAGAACCGAAGTGGGACACCCGATCCACACCTACCCAGGTGCTAGGGGAGCCTGACGCTAAGCTTGGATCAGAAAGCATTTCCATGGCAAATCATAAAAGGCTTTTCAATTTGACTCATTTGCCTACTAAAAACAAAAAAATGAAGTGGCTTTCCCTGGATGTCATACCCAATAGAGGAGGAACAAAGAGGGTGCTGTGTAGGCTTCATTGCTATGCAAACTCAACAAGTCATTTATAAATTGCTAGTTTTATCACACCTGCAATCTGTTCTTACAGGGCCTGGCCCGGAAGTCCTCTCATGCGAATAGCCATATGGAAGACAACAGGTGTAAAGTTTGTACAGTCAGAGCCACAGGACTCATTGTCTCCTCTCCTTATGCAAGCTGAACTCCCCAAAAATGGGACATTTGCCTGCATATTGAGTGTGGGCCTGAAGCCATTCAGCACCGTTCCAAAAGCTGAATCATTACATTTCTAATCCATCACAATTCAACTTAGCAGGTCCCAGTTAGGGAAAAAGCCTTTTTCTTTTTGGTCTTGTACATTGGCTGAGGACTCCAAAACTATCTGACATGATGGTAGCTTCTGAGCCTACAAGTGTGGGTACGTTTAAATTTTCCTCAGATAAATGATTTCCCAAATGTGAAAATGCTGGTTTTAATGAAATGAAATAGCCTTAATTGGTTGTGATGGGAAGTAAACTCTGAGATAAGCACTGAATAAATAATTCACATTTTTCCATCTGGGGAACTTCTTCCTGAATTGGAAAGCGAGTCTCCAAACTTAGATGTAATATGCATTATTTTAGCAGCGTCTCCCTAAATGAAGAGCTCTTAAAATGTGGAGCGGGGAGCAGCTGCCATTACTAATTTAATATTCTATAGCAAAATGAGCTAAAACTTTTGTGATCCAGTGCTCAGGTACCATTCGCTGTCTGGGCTCAGAACACCTCCCACTTAAAACTGGTCCACATGGTGTAACCTATATGAGAAGCTTGTGCTTCCTCAATCCAAGTCTTTATTAGGATGCTCAGCTCTTTCCTTACTGCCATTGCTACTCTCTGAAATGACCAGCAGTGAAAAGCAACGAAAGGGAGAATTACACAACTCTCAGGTCCCTGGCCCTAGGGGCCACTGGCTTGAGGTCCTGCTCATTATAAAGGAAAGGGGGCATCCAGAATGGCCCAGAACTGTGGGACTTGTTTATAGCACTGGTCCCCAGCTGTGAAAGGCCACCTAGTCATTCAGACTGGGGACGCAAAGGCACGCATCGCTTTGTGTCCCGTTGGCTACAGAAACGGCTGCACCTTAAACTCAATGGGCACCAAGACTCAGACAGACCTTTGGTTAATTTACTGACCGACTTCATACGTGCTGCCCACAACAACGAGGAGATGAAACGGAGTTTCTGTCGGTGGCTGGCTGAGCTCCTGTTGAAATTCATTGTTTTCAGTCCAGGAGGGATTTTATTGCATGTATAACAACATTTTATGGTGCTTTGGATATGCACCTTGGACATTATCTACTTGCCTCTAAACTAAACAAATACCTGTTCTGCTGGCTCACATGACCATCCTAAACGCTCCCCAGTCTGGATCCTCCAAGCTACCACGCCACCTTCAAGTCGCAGGGTCATCTCTGTGGAACGGATATCTGTAGAAACCTCAACTGGATGCCCACACAAGTCAAAGACAAACTTGCCAAAGTCTTTAATGCAACTGAATCGAGTCCTTATGAGAGGAAGTATGGCCATGAATCTGATGAATTCAAAAGAAACAGACTTCTTCTCAGACTTCTTCATCCGATTTGCTAGTCCCTTGACAAGTGTTGAGATTACATCTCTTATTCAGGACAATTACTGAATTTCCTTCTGCGCCCAAAAGAAAGCCAGCCAATTCCATGTAAACAACTAAAAGTTGAGCTTTCATTTAAATGTAACACTCAGAAAAGATGGCCATCCTTTGATGGAAACCGTGTTGATTTAAAACATAAATGTGTGAAATGCATTCCTCCAAAAGGGAGAAATTATCTCCATATAAGAGTGTGTGTGTGCGTGTGTGTGTGCGCGCGCGTGTGTAGATATATAATCAAAACTACCATTTTAAAAAAAGAAACTGCTAGGGATATCTCTATTTTTTCTTGCTTATTATACAAAATAAATATAGAAGCATAATGGAAGAATATATTATGCTGCTTGTGTCCTCTGTCACGATTTTTATAGGATCAAATCAAACAGACAATGGAAATGAGTTTTGCAGTCTCACTATGCCTCCTGGTTATCAAGTGATAAGCTCGTAGCTGATGACCATTTTCACCATCCTTTTATGCAGACTCTGACATAAACAGATTCTCACACCTGAAAATAAAACTTTTAAAATAATTTTTTCTCCTCTCATTACAGTGGCAATCTGGGTAATGTTGGGAGATGTTGGCTCTTGTAGCACTGGGCAGGATATAACTCTATTTACACAGAATTCAATTGTGTCTTTTGCTTTTTCTCAGCCATACATAGAAACCACATGGGCAATAAATGTGTTTAATACATTTACCCAAGCACGCCATGCCTCTACACATATAATGCTACTCTGGTGTCTACTGACAGGTGTAAACAGACCGTGAGCCAGGGGTGGGCAATTATTTTGGCTAGTGGGCCACTTTAACCAGTTCTGGTGAGTTAGTGAGGGCCGCACACATGAAAGCTTTCAGAAGATATCATTTTAACAAATTATAGATAAAAAAACAAACCATATACTAAAAATCAAACAGCTACTGTAACATATTTTAATTTATTCCCCCCAATTTTTGTTTTTTTGAGCAGTGTATATACAGGCAACTGCATAATAGCTCAAAATAAAATCTTACTCTTATATACAGTGTGTGTGTGTGTTGTGGGGGGGTGTTCACATGTGTCCAGGAGGTTTCCCATGTGCTAGGTCCCAGGAGCTGGCTGGGGATGGGAGGAGGAAGAGGGGTGCATGCAGCAGATCTTGCCTGGGCAGGGCGGTGAGGGGCAGGTGCAGTCCACCCCCACTCCTCAATCCGGTTCGTGGTGCTCCATGTGGGGCTGAGCCCTGCCTCCTCCCACCCAGGGCGGCTTGTGCCGCGCTCCCACCCACAGCTGCCCCCGGCCCTGGGCACAGCGCTACTGCTGCAGCTGCCCAGCGCGATGAGCAACCACCTGCAGCGCAGGCAGCCGAGTGGATGGAAGGTGGTCAGAAGCTGGATGGGGGCAGGAACCGCCCCGGGACAGCTTCCCCCTGCCTGGCTGGGCATGGGGTGCCCAGCCCACGTCCCTGCAGCCGCCTTGGCTTGCCTGTGCTACCTGCAGTGCAGCAGGACCGGGAGGACGAGGAGGAGCCAGGGGAGCCAAGCAGTACCCTGATGGCTGCAGCAGATGCTATCACTATCCAACCCACAGGCCATATTTTTCCCGCCCCTGATTTAGGCTGACAAAGCAGCGAGGTCATGAAGCAGCCCAGCAACCAGCTGCAGGGCCAGAAAACCTAACTAAATTCAATCTCAACACTTTAATGAATTAGTTGAGTTCACAAATGGGACTACATAATGTGACCGTCTCCAAGAGCAATGGCTTAGACTCGCTCACGCCGGAAGTCTCTTCCGGTCCTATGTTGCTAAAAGATGGACAGAAAGCAAGGACGTGTTACTTCCTTGCATAAGCCTCCATTGCTTTACGGCACTTCTCAGACTCTGGGCTCTAGTAAGGGGACAGGACACGTGGGATTTTAAGCCACCTTAATGTCAACAGAATCAGCTCTCACAAAGTTTGCCAAGCCCACAGGAGTACTGCCACTGCATCATCGACGCCTAAAGCAGTACCACGGTGCCACCACAGAGAATATAGAGCTGAATATAACCTCCGGTACAAATGTTTAGACTGAGCTACCTAGAGGGTCAGCGTCTTTCCCACAGGCAGCTGGGGGCTGAGCTGGGAACAGAAGTTAGGAGATGTAACTCTCACTTATGTGGTCTGAGCACTGGACAAAATTGCTTTTAAAAGTTAAAGAATACATTTGGAGCTCCTGGAGTACCATATTTAGTGGAGGTGGGTGGGAAGGCAGGGGGAAAAAACCCTTAAAGAAATAAGAAAGCTGAAAGAAAAGGGTATGTGAGCCATCTGTTTCTTACGCCAGCTGAGTATGCTGCTACTATGCTTATTAAACTGAGAATTTATTCAGCCCAGTGAAACTTTAAAGCTACTTACAGGAGTATATGTGGGCTTGAGTGTAGGATATTAAATGTGTGTGTGCATGTGCACATCTGAGACTGCATGTATTTGTGCGTTCACAAACACACACAGAATATGTGCCCACACTACACCCAGATCCATAGATGTAAACCTCTGCATAAGCACAGAATAGTCCCCATATGTTATAAGGGCACAGGTGCTTATAAAGACAACTATGTCTCTGAAAACATTTACCTATTAGGTTAAGTAGACATGAGAGGGAAAAAATGGCGCAGTGGTTCCAGCTGGATTGGTTTCCACCTCTGCAAGGACTTTGTGCATTATCCTTTTCACTCTTTCCCCCATGCAGTCTCAGCATCATTCCCAGCCTGGCACAGAGGCTGTGTGGGCAAGCTCTGGGTCAACCGGTTTCCTTGTCCTTGTACGGGCCTCTCTCATTAATGAGGCTGGGAGACAAACAATTTAAAAACAGGACTGCAGAACTACAACAAGGAGCATGAAGCACTTGGAGAAGCTCCCTTTTCTAGATGGTTCTTTGGAGCAGACCTGGATCCAGGTTCTGCATCCCTTCCGTGCCATAGGAGAGGCTTTGCTCAGCTAAGTAAAACCAAAGGAAAAGCTATTTCACAGAGCACCACTCTGCAGCTGAGAAAGCAACTCTAAAAACACTGAACATTAAGACTTGCAGAGTAACTACCTCTAGAAACAGTTAATGCTGGGAGCCATCTGGAAAAAACACAATTTCTTAATAATTACGTTTAATGTTAAGAGCTGGTCAGGAAGTGGAATAAGTTTTAAAAATATTTAACCTTACAGCCATTCAGTCGCTGAGAAAGCATTTCTTATTAAACCTATTTAATGGTTACAGTTACTTTGATGCTGAAAAAGCAACTCCTTATAAAATATGCCTAATATTTATAGGCACTGTAGCTCAGGAAGGGACCTCTTTGCAAGATATATTTAGAGGAGAAACTGCTGCATCTGAGTCATATTACTGCACAAAGCAAGCTTTTATTAATGCACTTTGTTAACTGACAACATGCAAAGTTCATTTCCTTTGAGAGTAAGTGACAGTCGAGCAAGAAGCCCCATCTTGGGAGAAGCTGATGTCTGCTGGGCCCCTCCAGCAAGGTCAAGAAGTAGGAAACACTGCAAATAGCACAACTGCATCAGAGCCAATAGAGTTTACAGAACTGTATGAATAAAATAATGGTCTTCAAATATAAAAGTGGGTTGCTACGCAGAAAATAGCGGGTGATTGTTCTCTGTTTCCAGGGAACAGGACAAGCAGTAAATGGGCTAAAACTGCAACAAGGGAGATTTCGGTTAAACACACAGAAGAACTTCCTCGCTCTGAGGAGTTCAGATCCTACCTACAGCAGGGGTAGGGAGGTCCTGGCCAGCCCTGGTTTTCTTTGTCTATTCTACGACTCCATGAATGGCTGAAGCGTGGTTACATCCCACTTCTAACTGGGACCTCTTGGTGTAAAATAACAATAGTAACTCCAAACCAAGATAGCTGGGAGAAAAACTGTTGCTTTCAAATGCCAAATGTGGAAGAGACAGATGGCATTTGGGAGGAGAGCTAGCCCCTGCGATTCTGCTGGTCCTGTGCTACAAACCACCAACAGGATTAAGGCAATGAGAACATGCACACATTCTCCCTGCCCAAACCCTGCCCCCTCCCATGCGCTGGGAAGAGCCCAGTGGTGTCCCCAGCCCCAGCCCACAGCTTTAGCCCACCCCACCTG
>NW_017728917.1:13449497-13502668 GCF_001723895.1 Crocodylus porosus
CCTCCCAGGGTGCTCACAGCAGCAGGAGCCCCCAAAATGAGTTGCAGCTCCATCCTGCATCCTGCCCCAGCTGGGCAGTCCCAGACCCACTCCCTCCCTCACCGTGGCAGCCTTGATCTGCCCCCCATGTCCCTTCCTCCTCTCCTGTCACCACAACAGACTTACTACTTGCACACAGCTCTCCAAGCTGCCGCCCTGTACTCCTCGCTTCGGCTGTGCGCATGCATGGGAATTTATTGACCCAATTATCCGATATAATAAATAGTCTTTCTATTGGTGCCGATCCAATATTGGATCAATGTATCAGTGCACCTCCATTTATAAGCAATGCCTAACCTGGACGCACAAACACACTGCACACAAATGGATGGGACTGTGTTTTGGCAGTTTGTTCTTGATGGCTACTTGACCACCTGGCCACAAAGGCAGCCTCTGAAGCCTCCACGCCCGAGAAGATCTTAGGTTTCATCTCTTAGGCCATGCCTAAAATGGAAGACCCTACTACAGCCCTACTAGGAAAAGTTACCTTTCCAATGACATGGCCTGATGTGTAAAACCCAAGGTGTCAAGGTCAACTTTTTGTCCATACAGCCCGGGCAGAGTCCCCAAGATAATTTTCCCAAGCTGTATGCATTCAACAAAGCTGCGGTTTAGGGTTTAGCAGGCAAGCTGTTCCGTCTATCAGAATATCTTGCAGATGGTATGCATGTGACACAGCACATTCATCATGCTGTATTCTTAGTATATGCAATTTTCCCTATTGCTAATTTTCCCTGAGTCAGGCAACAGCCATAAGAAATTGCTGGTAGCTCAGAAGGGATGCATTCCTGGGCACTGTCCCTTTTAAATTAACAGAACAAAGAAAGACTATAAAGGTTGAAGCGAATCACTGTCCTGTGGTAAAACAGAGGGGATTTGATCTTGTACCTTAGGTACTAATTTTGAACTTCCATTTTGCAGCTAATGTTCGATTCCTCCTCCTAAGCTCTCAGCTTCTATTTTCTTTTCGCTTGAAGTGTGCCATATTGCCTTGGCTTTTGCTCTTGCTTCTGCTTATTTACAATCCTTTCTTGACCCAAATCTCAATGAAATTGCTTTAGGGGGATTTTTTATCTTTTTTTCCAGGTAGTTGCATACATAAGTGAACCATTAAAATTGAATCAGTTCAGTGAATCAAGCTGAATGACAACAAACTAAAAAGAGTAAAAACATGCCTAAAGCAACAGGCAGATTACTTATTTATTTTACTTATTTGTAATGTTTGTTTGAGACACCGCCCCCCACTAGTTATTTTGATGGAATATGCGACCAAAAAACTAAGCTCTATCTGGAGTGAATTTTCCAATTCTGCATGATAAAGAGATGGCATCAGTGGAAATGGATCCACAGCTACTCGTACAACTAGTCTGCAGGCAGTGCGGGGTGCTAGTCCAATTGCTCACTGACGTATTGAAGGCCTCAAGACCCAGCGCACAGAATTATTAGCTCCAATGTACGAGTCAGAGCTCATGAAAATGAACTTCCAGCTTGCAACTTTCTCCAGTTCCTCTTGCATCCATCATTTCCCCCCTGTTTTATGTTCTTTTATTTTCAAGATATTTAAGAAAGCAACCTGTCCCTCCACCAGGCCTGCATTGTGTGCAGTGCTCCTGTGAGGCATCCTCCTCATTGAATCAGGCTGAACACTAAGATAAAAGAAATTGAAAATTAGGATCTCTGCATTGGAAAGAGCCAGCCAGCACCCGGCGCAGAAGCAACCAGGCTTTCCATTATAGAATGATAAATGTCACTGTCATATTCCAAATTTTTCTGTGGTTTTCAATGCTTGAGCTTTTATGCTGAAAGCCAAAACATTAATAAAGCAATTGAAGTAGTAGGCATATAAGTCTATGAATGTCAGTAGCAAGGTTTCACATATGTCACTTTGCAGTAATAAAAGACTTCATATATAGTGCTAGGGCTGAACGTTACTATTTTTATTTTTTATATGAGGTAGTGGGGACAGGAACGCGAGTAAATGGAGGAGAAAAATGAAGGCAATTCCAATTAATCATTTCCCCCAGTGACATTTTAATGCATTATTGTTACAATTATTCTAAAATGTCCTCGAAGGATCATCACACCAGCTTTTTTCTAAGTTCATTTTTCATTGAGTGAAAGTTTAACAAGCAACCTCCCTGATTAGTTCTGATCTCTGATGGTGCAATATCCTTTCATCCTAGTCCCTTTGTGGGAACCTGGGCTACTTCGCGCTCTGAAATATCAGGTACGCTAAGTGACAAGGGCCTCCCATTATCTCTGTACCTTGGTACTGCCCTTGGTTTGTTTTCTGCCCGCTCATCAGTGCTCTCCTTAAATTCTGCATTTACAGGAAGGTCTTGTAAGATCTGGAGGCACCAAGTGCAATACGGGCTTGTTTTTAAAACAATAAACAGCTTTTTGGGGCTCGCAATGGTTTCTCCTTTTCCAACTTGATAAAAATATCTGCCCACCTTGCCTCATAATTAGTCCCCCAATCCTGACAAGCCTCAGAGCTGTGAGCGGGTTGGGGTGTTCGCGCACCAGGGAATCCTTAATATTCTCATCCATCCCGTGAATCAATAAAATGCAACCCTGTTTTTCACAAGGTGGCAGTGTATTAGGAAGAGCCATATGGACTAAGTTAATTTAAAAGTAATAGAGTGAGATTGTTCACATTACTTTTATCGAACTGACAGTGCAGGCTCAGTGCTACTGGAGTAATTAATTCCATTTCATGGAATCATAGAGCAAGGCCAGCCACGTTATTGGGCTTATTTTGTGAAATACACTAAATCCAAGCTCTGCTATGCAAGTTGCACTGTATTTGGATTTTTAAAGATTATATTAAGGACACAGGGGAAGAATAAGCAGAGTAATCGCATCTTCCACTCTCACAGTGCAGGACCAGGAGGCTAAATTCAGGGCCAGCAGAAAGGCTCTCTGCTGAAGGGATAACGCTGAAACAAAACCAGTAAATAAGACCATAGGTGCAGATGTATGGCACATGCACAGCTGACTTTACTACGTTGTAAAGGAGGACAGGATACACAACACAGCCCCACTCTGTCATAAATCACTGGGATCCAGTATGAAGTCACCCTCTGAAAAATGCGTATGTGTAACGTGGTATCGTACGTACAATGTCACCTCGGGGACACAGACGTGTCAGCGCCTGCCGTGGGCAGTCTGCTTGGAGGAATAAATCAACTGTAGAATAAATGTCACAATGATTCACTCTCTAGCAACTGTGTCATGCGTCTGCACCCCAGGTCCAAGACCCAGGACACGATCTATCAAGATGAGCCAGGCACTGGGAGGATCCACAGGACAGATCTGGAGATGCTCCACTATGGCTACATCAGATCCTTTACACCCCTGGCCCTGGGGGAGGAATGAGAGCAGCATGGATGCAGGGCAGGATCAGCTGCCTCCCCTCCCCTGCAGAGGAACAGAGCTGCTTGTGTAGCACATCGCCCTGAAGTGTCACCCTGCGATCTCCCACACGGTTGAGTCCTCAAACTGACAAATTCTCCTCCGATGCGAAATTAAAAACTTCAGGCCCCAAAATATATTTGCATCCAAGGATACATGTCATTTCTAAGATCTTGCTATTTAAATCATGTTAGACTTTGAGTGAGATATAGGCAAAATTTAAGTTTCAGTACATTTTAGTTTCCATCATGTCAAATTTACAGCCCTGGAGTAAATCACGCTGCCGAGACAAATGTCTTCACTTAAATCAGATTTGTTGCTTCCTTCCATACTTTAGAACATTAATAAAATTGGAGCCTTTCTTCATTATCACAGTCTCATCCTTACTGGGCAAGCAATTCAGCCTCCTCCTGCATACTTTGGTGGGTTTAACTCCATACACGCATCTGCTGCAGGCAAACACACGCTAGCTGCACATACGTGTGTACACAGCTGGGCCAGGCGTGCTAAAATTGGTCTTTCACTGTCTCATCACAGGACACTTGCACTTTGCAACTCTCTGTAGTGTGGGGTCCTATTGCAATCAATCAGTCAATGATTGTAGACAGAGGCAAGGACAAGTTGATTCAGGCAAAATGACACGCACCTTCTTTTTGTGTTTTGTGCTGTCCTCAGACACTGCACGCACAGCATCTGCTTTTTAGTGGGGCACAGGCATGGGGACCTCTGTCAGCACAGTGCTCACAAGACTCCAGTTTTTCAGCCCATTTAACATCTCTGCAGAGCCCCTGGAGAAAACGGGGGTGTTGCTGACTCCAATTCTAACGATATAACAGACCTCATTTCCAGATTTCACTGGCTTCTGATGCCGATTGAACTCCTGCCCACCCATCTCGCTTATCTAGGCTTGGCAGAATTAGATTTTTATTTTTTAAATAATTTTGATGGATAATATCAATGTTTATTTTTAAGCATTTATTTCGATTTTATCAACTTAAATTTTCAGGATTGCCCCAAAGTAGAGTTGTGGGGGTAGACAATTTATTAATGACACATAACTAGTTTAGGTTTGCTACCAGCTGAGCGGCAGAGCTGCCCTGGAGCCTCTGAGTGGTTTGGGGTGCTTGCATACTGGGAAATCCTTAATATTCTCATCCATCCTGTGAATCAATAAAATGCAAGCCTGTTGTTCACAAGGTGGCAGTGTATTAGGAAGAGCCATATGGACTAAGTTAATTTAAAAGTAATAGAGTGAGACTGTTCACATTACTTTTATCGAACTGAAATCAGGCCCAGCTCTGCTCACCCGTAGCTCCCTCGTCAGCTTTGGCCCTTCCTCTTCCTCTGTTCCCAGTCCCGTGGGGTTTCCGGGAGATGCGGTCCACGCTACAAGTCAGCACAGCTCTGGAGATGCGCGCTCCATCAGCCACCATTTTTCTTACATCCCCCCTCTATAGATTTTGATCATTAACAATGGAAATATTTTTCGTGGGTCTGCGAGTGTGCGGTGAAATCGATGTTTATCAATGTTTCCCGATACAAGTCGAAGCCTGCCAAGCCCACACACCACAGAGAAGCCAGTGCCTGGATCAAGCTGAATCTGAGCAAGATGGGAAGGGGACAATAACGGGAAGGGTTTTAAGATCTGGCCAGTACTACAGCATCACCCTTTACTTCCAAGTAGCCCAGTCACTCCTGTACTACCTGCTGGGCACTCAGCCGGCCACATCACGCGTGCCCTGCCTGCCATTGACTGAACCTCTTTTACTCCTGCTTCTTTTACGCTGCCATGAACTTCAAGTTAAGGAAAAACGAGCACGTGCCAAAGTGCTCAATGCACGTGGCCCAATGGACTGCAGGCCTCGGGCAGGGCTCCCGGATGCTGCTACCATCGCTGCCAACCAACAGTCATTCTGAGGGTAAACTGATGCTAGCGTTGGTGTTTGGATGTGACAACGCTGCAGCCACGAAGGTTATCTTTCCCAATTTCTCCCCCAAGAGGGGAAGTCTCACAAAATCAGCTTTCCCATCAGATTTCCAGCAACAGGCTTCCTTTCTGGCGCTGAGCAGAGGTGCTGCTCCAGACCCAGTGTTTTAAAGCCAACCCCTCCCAAAATCTGAAGGATACTATCATTTTAAAACATCCCTGTTGTGGCTGCACCCAAGGACTCCAATAAGCGACTGGGGGCCCAGCGACGGCGTATGAAAATCGACCCACCGAGAAAACAACAAACTTAAAAATTGTACACAAATGTCCATAAGCAGACAGGAGTGGAAAGGAGGTGGGCGGGCAGGATTATACCAGAGCAGGGGTGTCTCCAACATATGTAACAGTGATTGTACGTGCTGAAGATGGGTGCGTGCCAGGAATTTGAAAGGGATGGGACTGGAGACCTCGGTTTGGGCCCGTGTCTTGTTTAATCACGGTCCCTAAACTCAATGCAAAGATCAGCACAGATGGGCTAGTAGATATATACCCAGATTTCCACTGTGGATGAGACAAAAAATGAACTTGTTATTCTACCGCGCCACCCCCTAAAAGCACTTCTGACATACGGGGCCAGAACGTCCCACGCTGCTTTGCAAGGGCGCTTGGTCACGGGTGTCAGCGGAAAGTTACCAGGCGCGCCGCGCGATCTGAACTGCTTAGTGCAGCATTATTACAGCAATCTTTCAGCATGCTTCTGGTTCCCACCCCCTCCCCACTTTGCCTAAACAGCCCTAAGACCGTATTAACAACAGGAGTTAATGAAAACCATACATTTCGTGATGAGCGTTCGGTCATGCATGGGAGATTTGTTTGGAATCAGGATCACTTCTTGCTAGGAATATGACAGGAGATTAAATCATTAAAAATGTATAGTCTGTAATTAGTTTATCATTGCGAGAACTGCAATATTTTCCAACGTAAAGCTGATGCCACCGGCAAGAGATCATTTTGACAGATCAGCATTCCTAAGGTAACAGGAAACAGAGTGATTAGGAGGCGACGCACACAGCGATTCTCCCCTACAAAGGCAAAAAGCACAAAAGAAAAACCTTTAAAACAAGAAGAAAAGGGAATCCTCCTCCGCAGACTAGTTTCTGTGATGTGCCAACCTAGACTTCGCGGGAAACAGAGGGCGCTGGGCCTCACGCAGAATCTGGCCCCAGAGCCAGCTGTGATGTCAGGCTATCCTGAAGCACCGTCTTTCCAGCCGGGAAAACGTATACTTACTGCAGACTCCTAGAGAAAGCAGCACAAAGCACTAGTAACAGGACCTCAGTATTAGTTAATTATGGCACTGCAATATTTTCACCTGAGGCATTTTAGAAATAAACTGCACTACAGTGATGCTATTTGTATTGCAATAGTTAAGGTGGTTTCAGGCCATAAATCAGAAACCCCTTTCTTCAGAACTTGGGACATGAGTGTTTAAAAAAAGAGAGAGGAAGCAGCCTCAGCCGGCTTGCTTTTTACTACTTAAAAAAAAAAAAAGCTGTTTCTGACTATACAGTTACAGAAGTGGTTTTCCTCCCCGCTTCCTCCTCTTACACAAACGCACACTCGCCGCCCCCACCGCCCAACTCCATCCTAAAACACATTGGGGTGTCCTGGGTCATTCCTCGCCTCGCCACACCCACCCTCTTCCAGCCATTCCTTGATTTGGGAGAATCTGCATGGGCAGGAATGAAAGCAAATGAGGACTGGAAGTGTTTCTAATGGCTAACGGTACGAACAGGCTTTCTTAGGGGGGCTGACAATCGCAGCGGGGCTGGTGGAGCTCCTGGGTGAGAACCCGTTCAGGTCCCCGGTCCCCCTCTCCATTCCTCCCTCGTCGTGCCCTCGCTGTCCTCTCCACCCTCACTTCTGCGACTGCCCAGGAGACTCCAGCCGAGCTCTCAACCTTTTTGTTCCTTGCATATATGGGAATAACAAGAGGTAGAAGATGGGGCTTCTCCACTGATTCAGCCAAGCATTGCAGTGGGTTTTAAGGAGTGCAGAAGCATCTCCTTCTCTCTGTGCCTGTACTCACTCTACTGCCTCGCACACTCCTGGATCCAATTCAGCAGACTTGTAAGCCTATGGATCCAAATTTCACAGGTATTTCAGGGCCAGGCTTTTCATTGCATTTAGGCACCAGGGAGTCAGGCAGTGAAAATTCTTCTACAAATCTGAACTTTGGTGAAAAGTCACCTTGAAAATGACACTTGAGCTCTGAAGTCACTTCTGAAACGTGAACCATTAGTTCATTAATATTTGCAATATGCCCCGTGGTCTTCAGATGCAAAATACAATATATGCACAATTTCCTAAAATAAATGGGCAAGAATTTTACAAGACTGTTTGGCTTTAAAGGGTGCTTTTTTCATGCTCTTGGTGTTTGTAGGCTCTAGGCAGTAATTAGGCTGTTAAAGATAAAACAGTGGGTAGCAGTGAAAACATAATCACCACTTTGTTCTGACCCGAGTGCTGCTCACAAAAGAAAACACGTTCAACCTGACACCGACACAATCCTCTTCACCTGCCCAGCACCAGAACGCAACACCTCTCTCTTTGCTGTAACTGCAGCCAACGCCATGCGCTCTCGCAATCGCGGCATGCTCAGGCTAAATTAATGCACCTGAAAACACGCAAGTGGGCACCAACACGCAGGTCTGTCTCCTCGTCCATCCCACTGTTAATGGGGTAGTTTCAGGGTGCAGCAGGAAGTGTGATGCTGTGAATAAGCAAGGCAAACGCATCACCATGAGAATATGTTGCACCTCCTCACTGTAGCAGCAAAGGCTCATGTCGTCTTGCTTCATCTGCCTTTCTGTTCCCTGAAGACACTGAGGTTAATATGGGCACGGTGTACACTGGGAATGGCCAACACCCAGTCCACAAAGTCTGCCATGCACCGACAGACCCCTGTCTATCTGCCTGCAGCCCCAACACAGACAACAAGCACTGTGGGGGTGATGAGATCTGCTCACGCAGACCACTTACAGTCACAGATAACCAGGGTCGAAGCGAGGTCCGGAGGTCGGATCGAGTCCAACCCCCTGCTCCAAGCAGGACCAGCCCCAACTACATCGTCCCAGCTGAGGCTTTGTCCAGCTGGATCTTCAAAACCTCCAAGGATGGAGACTGCACCACCTCTCTGGGTAAGTTGTTCCAGTGCTTTACTACCCTCCTAGTGAGAAAATTTTTCCTAATATCTAACCTAAACCTCCCACACTGCAGCTTGAGCCCATTGCTCCTTGTCCTGTCATGTGCCCCCACCGAGAACAGTCCAGCTCCCTCCTCTTTGCAGCCCCCCTGCAGGGAGGTGAAGGCTGCTATCAAATCCCCCCTCGGTCTTCTCTTCTGCAGACTAAACCAGCCCATTTCCCTCAGCCTCTCCTCACCAGTCATGTCCCCCAGCCCTCCAAGCATTTTCATTGTCCTCTGCTGGATCCTCTCCAACTTGTCCACATCTTTTCTGTAGTGGGGGGCCCACAACTGGACACAGCACTCCAGATGTGGCCTCACCAGTGCAAAACAGAGGGGAATAGGATCAAGGTCATAATCTCAATTTTCAAAAGCAGTCATGCTATTTCCACTCGCATAGAAATATCCTCACAATTTTCCAGGGAATGCACTAACAGAAACAATGGATCTCCACAGCCAGCTGGAGGAAACCCTTGCAAGGAAGAAAAAGCATTATGCTCAGCAAGAAAATTATCTTCCCATTTCTGCACACGCACCACTGCCATTAGCACTAATGAGAGTCACGCACGCTTGGAGACAAGACTGGGCCCCCAAGCATTTCACAACAGCAACATCTTAATCTATAAAGACACAGAGCAGTCAAAGACCACCTCCCCCGCACCTTGAATACGCCCAAAGCTCACACTAAATTTAACAGGGCTCCCTGGGTACCCAGAACAACCTTAATGTAAAAGACACTCAGGACAGAGAGAAAAGTCGTAATTTTTCAGACATCAGTCAGGGCTCCTATAAAAAGCAATGATATTTCTCTCCGAATCAGTATTTTAAGTACCTTAAATTGAGATACAGAAACTTCTTCAACATCATTAACCTAGACTGAAAATAATCAATATATAATCATTTTATGTGTAAGTATGAAAGGCAAATGTCCAATACATTAATTGTCAAATCCCTTTCTGCACTAACGGCTGCCATCATCTGCAAGATCGATTCCATTATGGATATTTACACAGTGATCTATTAGGAATACACGGAAGTATCATTTATTATATTGATTATCCATCCTTAAAACAGATAGTAATGTATACTTAAATGCATGGATTGCAAAAACCATTTTTAACCTTTATAATGTACTCTTTGTTGAAAAGGAAATCATTTGGGCATCGCAGTATGAAGGACACAATCTCAATTTATGTCTTTTAAGAATGGAGGGCAGGCAACATGCTTATGGATGCACCCGGAGGGACAGAATCAGGAAGGGTTTAGCTTCTTCGAACACACAGGGTCACTGCTAAAATTCACAGCACCAGGTGCAAATCCTGAACACACACAAGCAATCTTCAGATCTGCAAGTCCAGAAAATCAATTCGGATCAAAAAGTGACAACAGGCCTCTCAGTTTACAAAGGGCTAAAGTGAAATCCTACTGCCAAATACTCCTGGGTGCTAACTTGTTGGCCAGGCAGGCATTTCCCAAGGGGAGAGCAGGTGGGACATAAGGCTGCCCAACTGGTTTGCAGTGTTATTAAGTGACTGGGGGTTGGCGCTGTGCTCAGCTTCCATTATGGCAACATGGAAGGGGATTGCTGGGAACTAGATATGGATTTCACTTTGTATATCCCCAGAGGCAGATTAGAATAGCCCAGGGGTTCCTCTGTATGTACTAGTAGGAAATGGTTTCTTAGAAGACTAGCTGGGGATTACCAGAGCATAGAGGCAGCCCCCAAAGTTTTCTCCAACCACTTGTACATGGGAAAATGGGGAAGGAGGTACAAGAGCTATTGCACATAACTGGTCCAGCTGCATCTCATGGAGGGTGAGGGCACCTTACTTATATGCAACAGGCTGAGATACAGGTGACAGAGGGATTCTGGGTGAACTGCTTGGGGCTCTATTTGATGATGTTTGCTAGACTTTTATGGCTGGTGAAGAAACAGGAATCATCGGAAATAGGAAAGAAGCACACGGCTCACCTGTGAGAAGAGGAAGTCAAAATGTACGCAGTGTAGTAGCTCACCATGACTTGTAAAGGAGTTGGCACAGAGGGAGAATGAGAACAGTGGGCGTTACCATATATCTTATTCAGTTGGGATGCACTAACTTATCCTTATGGTAGGCTCCCATCTGCATGTTTGCCCAGTATGGACCATGTGTTTTATAGTCATGCTCAGCGCTGGCTGCATTTAATCAACTTCATAGTTGGTTTTCATTACTGAGCACATGCTGCCTGCGGCAGCAGTTTAATGACAAACAGTGTATTTAATGAGGTTTCCTTGTATGTGAATGCAAGACAAGGAGTTTTTTTCCCCCCATGTTGATTTTTTTTTGGGGGGGGACTTCATCTTATATTCAAGTAAATACTGTATCTTCTTTGCCACCAAATAGGCAGAAGGGAAGTGCCAAAAGATTCTCCTCTTTGAATAAGAATCACAGGAAAAGCAGTTGCCTACAAAAATAGATGGCAAAGGAGCAGGAAAGTAGAGCAAGTTTGTCAGTAACAGCTTCCGGTGAATCATAGGCTGCCAACAGAGTCAGTGCATTCAATTTATACAGCATGACAGTGATGAAATGCTACACCAATTTGTACGTTAAGGGAAAACAAGCACCATAGGTCTGGTTATTATAATTAGTCTTATTTGTTTGCATTAAGGCAACGTGCAGAAACTCTAACTGGGTCTACGGTATCACAGTGCTAGCACTGTACAAGCACAGGCTGGCAACGTTCACATAACACTGACCTTTTCCCCACGCAAAGGGAAGCAAGAGGAGAATCTGGTCTCTCCGATTTTGACTCTACTCTGTGCAGAACCACTCAGAAAAATTCCTTCAACAAGAAGCAGGGGATACAACAAACTACTGCCACATTTTAAACAGGCTGCTGCTGGGTGAGTTAAATACTACAGAAGGTGTGTTGTATGGGCTTTTTGCAAATCGATTCACTGATTACCAAATCGCTTCCCTGATTCTTGGAAGTGACTATCATTGCTGAAGGAAATCTCCATACCTCTCATCACAAACCAGGGGTCCATCTCCAGTCATAAGAACATTACATGAGTCAAATGAATTGAAGGTCCTATTCAAATCACAGCTTCCTGCCAGCTCTGATCTCCCGTTCCATCTTTCACTCCATAATCTGTTTAACTTGAACAAAACCTACGACGGAAGAAGTGCTGAACTTTCCACCCTCTTGTGAGCCCCCAGGAGGTGACAGGGATCATACCTGCCACTCAGTAAGTCTCAGCACGGTACCTGTCAATAACAAGGGGGGGGGGGGAATTATTCTCCACTCCTCCACCTGAAGCTGAATTTTTTAACAAGATAAATAGGCTTTTGTAAGCCTGAGCCTGAGCAGGAAGACAGGAGGCATACACCGTATGTTAAACAGAAGGGAGATGAGCAGAGCATGCCAGCCTACTGCACCATGCTTGGAGTTCACAGCCATGCTCATTAAAAATGGCATTTCCGCTACAGTTTCTATTGTTTTATATACTGGGGAACGCAATTCTCTGTAGTCCAAGCTAGTGATATAGCACGGCTCTAATACTATGCAACTATAGACGTATGGCCCAGCCATTGCTTCAGGTATGCAAACACCATTTCCAGAGTGGGGTGTGCCTCAGACCTCCATAAATAATTCCCTGTGATGAGGAGAATGATGTAGAAGAGGAAGGTATATTAACAGAAAGAAACAGGACTAGCTTTAACCCCAGAGCATGATTAGCAAGCTGGGCGCCTGGGCAAAATCTCAATTTCTAGAACTACACTGAATAACCAGCACACATGGGCTGCCTGCTTTGCTTCCCTTCACAAGATTCGTGTCATTAGGATCTTGAGATCCTTAATGCTTAAAGCATCTCTTCAACACAACTTCTGCCCACAGTAAGCACCACTGAGTCAAATTTATCCTCCCTATGGCACTGATTGAAATCTTTTAAGTCTTCTCTTTTTATGAGCAAAAAGCACAAGGGGAAACAACTCCGAAATTTAACTCTGTGAGAGTCCGCCACCAAATTAGAAGATGGATACGGATACATTAAAAGGCAGGAAAGAGAGGAAAGAACTGATACCTGCATTTTCACAGCAATTGTTTCATTTGCGTGACACTACCAAATGTACGGTCTCAAATTCTGGATTCCTGGAATTTCACAAGAGCAAAGAAATAAACTCAGGACCCATCTTTAAAGACCATTTCAAGGATAAGGCATCGATGTATTGATTTCTGAGTGCTATAATCAGAGGACTATCTCTGGTTGTCAGGCAAGGCTCTGTTTCTTGCAATAAGGACATGCCAGGTCTTTGCGGTCTGAAAATCATCCTCGTTAATTATGCTTCTCCCTCTTCCTCCTCCAAATCTACAGGTATATCTGATATCTAACTGTAGCCAAATTATGGCTCTCCCACAATCACAAAAGCCAGCCCACTTCTCGTAGCACTTTTCTCACTGGATCACACTGAACTACATTCCTGGATTAATTCTCCCAACAATGCAATAACATACCCCACCAGAGACCCACAATTGGGTTTTTTCTCTCCGTCACAGCAGGTCAAAACTGAGAGAAAGCTTCATTGAATTTTCTTGGGGAAACAAATAATTCTGCAGAAAAAAATCCATTTCCTTCAGTACCTTCCAGTTTTCAACCTTCCAAACTAAATCATTTCTGGGTTTTGCTTCGCTTGGCTTTTCCACTTCTTCGTTTTTTGAAAACTAGATGGAAAACACTGGAGCTTCAATTAAAAAGTGAAAATACTCGGTGAATTTTTTTTGCAAGGCATATCTAATACTTTACATTTCTATGAAAGCCCTTTGTGGAGACAGCTGTTTGGTCGGCACCAACATCAGGAGCAATGGGAAAGCTCTGCTTTCAATCTCTGGAAAGGAAGGGTGATATACGCTGGTGTTGCACCTCGCACGCCATTTGTAGCAGGAACCTCCAAAGGTAACTGGGTTAGAAAATGTTACTGGAAGCCGATTTATGATGGAGAAAATGGCAGCGCAAGTTCACTGCAGGGCAGCTGTGTCTATATAGCTCTAATGATTATTTCAAAATCAGCCAGTGGCAGCTGACCCTACCAGCATTTGAAAGTACATGTGCCACATGATCTCTCCAAAATGCACAGCCAGAACGTTGCAAATGGCATTAATATAAAAATACCAATGGAAAAGGTCACCTTTCATCATGCGCGACAAATAAAACACCTCTGTCAAATGAAGAATGCTCATTTTTAACCCTCGGGTCTTGATCTTGCTTCTGTTTATAGAGGGTGAAAAATGAACAATGGCTTCAGCTGGAGAGGTACTCAAGCCACTGGTGACTAGACAGTGGCATGCAACTTCTAACGTTAATGAGCTGCAGCAGGTTATTTACATCAGAAGAAAGGTTTAAGGCAGCGTGCATGGGAGTTTGCTGGAAACAAACACTTCTCACATCCGTTTTCCCTAGCACCGTGGAGACATTGAAACGGGGGGAGGAGGGAGTCGCCACTGTGAAGTCATGGATGGGTAGTTCCATTTATGCTAAGGAAATAACCGTTTATATTTTTACTCACTTGAAGTTTCATTGTGTGAATGTGATGCGTCAAGCGAATGCACACATCTCTGCCTCTCAAACAGAACGACGCCTCTCAAGCAGAGCTTTCCAATGACTTCTGTATAAACCGCTATTATCTGCAGTCTTTTATTCTGAATGGGATGTAATGACATTTCTTTTTCTTATGGGATTTTATGGGACCTCCTGGTATTTGCTGCCGCAAGATTAGACGTGCCACTCTGGCGGCCCCCAGAAGCTGGTGGCAGTGCCTGCCTGAGCACAGGAGAGCTCTGCCCAGAGGAAGGCCAGGAAATACTACATCCCCCTGCGATGCAAGAGCGAAGGGCAACTTAGCAGAGATGACTCCAGCTTCTCTCTCCTTCCTGGATGATTTCACTGTCACCTTGGCACTCAAGGCCCTGCATACAGGTAGGTCTAAAAAGTCGAGGAACAATGCTTTAGAAGCGAGGCGAAAGGAGAAGACGACATGAGCACGCATGTCTTCCGGCACTGACCGCTCTGGTCCCACCTCCCAGAGCTGCAGAGCAGAGGAAAACCTAATGCGGGAACAATAAATTTCGATGTGAGGATGGCGCAGAAGGATTCCCACGTCTCATCCCAAGGTCGGCTCTTAAAAATCCCAAACCACCAGCAACTTACCTCGTGCATTTAGTGAGCTAGAAAATTCCTGGGACCAAGAACATGGTGCACATTGCAGGACCCAACTTTCCCCTTGCATGAGCTTTCTTTAAAAGCTGAATGCTGTATGTTTCCAAGCAAGTTCGTGGTTCAATTCTTTCATCATCTCTGAAATTCTTTCGAAACCACCGTTTCTTTCTCCTCCCCTCTGAAGATCCAGGCATCCTTGAAGGCCTTGGAAGCAGGGACATTGCCTTGGCATTTCCACTTTACCTGCACGGCAGCCCCGTCAACCCAGGACTGAATCCAGCCATTTAGTGACGCAGCAATATCACGAAAGTAAGCAGAACTGACACGCTGCACTCAAGACTCCCCAAAAGGTCACAGCTTGTAAATGAGAACACATTTTCACTCGCAGATGACTCAGTGCTCCTCAAATGACTTTTTACTTATACTTGGCTAGTTTGTCTATAGCTTGTGATGCATCCGAAGGCCATTTGCTCGCTCTGGGAGGATGAATATGCCACATCCTGCCTTGGGGTGATCTGTTTTAGGGCAACCAAACTGACAGTGCCAAAAAAGAACAGCTCATCAAATTACAGGAAAGTAGGGCTGGAAGGGACCTCATGAGGTCATCTAGTCCGGCCCAGCCTGCTCTTCCCCACTCAAGGCAGGACTGTCCTCAACTAAGCCGTCTCAGCCAAGTGTCCGTTTAACCCACTCTTGAAATTTTCCAGGGATGGAGATTTCACAATCTCCCTAGACAGCCTGTGCCAGTGCTTAAACCACCCTCCTAGTGAAATCTCCAACCTAAATTTCCTCTGCTGCAGCTTGAGGCCACTGTTCTTAGTCCTGTTCCCCATGGGCACAGAGAATAATCTATTTCCATCCTCTTTATAATCATCCTTCAGGTATTTGAAGACTATTGGAGGCTTTAGTATCAGAATTTCTCTCTGTCACACAATGGCTAAGCAGTCCTCTGAACCAGGGTGCAAAAAAATTAATTAATAAAAAAACATGGGATGTGTGATTGAATGAATCCTCCTTTCAAAAAACGATCCCTATGAAATGAAAATTGAAATGATGGCAACCCGAAGGACTAAACTTGGTACTAAAGTACTATGTACTAAAACTTAGTACTTAGTACTATACTAAGGACTAAACTTAGTACTAAAATAATTTAAGTTACATCAAAATAGTGACATTCAAGCAACATACTGGCAAGTTTGCTGTTTAAGTTTTACAAAAAGTCAACCCACTGGCTAAGCAGCTGAACCTAGAACTGCTGGGACACCAAAGCAGCTGTGGACACATCTTCTGCAGGACACAGAAAATACTGTCTTCATTTCAGTTTATTCAATTTATTGTGCCTAATGGCTATATCATTCAAAGCCAAGAAACCAAATGGAAGTTCAGAAGCAGAAACTTGTTTGTGTGTGTAATCTATGAACAGAAATTAGGTGCGAGGGGATGAAATGAACCACTTCCAGGATCTGGAAGGACATAATGATCAGAAACAATTAGCTCAGTTCACTTCCTTATGCTTTCTAATACCTCCTTTGTTTAGTAAATGAGTTTCAAATGCAAAACATGTTTTGATTAACCTATTTTTCCTTATTTATCGAGCACAGTTAACATATTTTTATTTAACAAATACAAACAGTTTAAGAAGCTGTTTTTGTGCATTTTAATTGAATTCCAATTTCCATCCAAACTCAGCTCAACACAAATTGCAGGAAATGTGTCTTTCAACATTTTCTAACATAATAAAAACAACATAAAAATTAAGAATCTGGGGGGAAAAAATATCTTCAGCTATACAACTGTTTAAGTAATGTCTGCAGATTATTTACAGTTGGTCCTCCTAGTTAGCAAATTATCAAGTTATACCACCTAGAAAGAATGAATTTTTTGTTTAGGAAGATAACTGAAAAGTATAAAAGCAAAAGAATAGTAAAATCAATTATTTCAATCAAGGTTTTTTGCCTAATCATTTAAATCATGGTTAAAATTGGTGGTGATTAAAAAAAATCCCCAAACCTTGGATTTAAATCTACCCGGTTGAAAGCCCTAATAGGGCTGTTTCCATGGGAAATACCAGACATAAAGCCTCCAGAACCACCTATTCACCATGCTAAGCTTTTCACATAACAAGCATACACCAGTTTATTCATATAATAGTGCCCTGCTTTCCTTGAACTGCCAAAAGCTATCGGTCTCTGGTATTGCTAGTGGCCCTCTCAGAGCAATAACCAAGCGCCATTACATTTGAAGAGGATAGAGTACCACAGCTGGACTATTTGAATTTCTACCTCATACCTATCTATTGGAAAGGAGCAATGCCAAGTGATAACTAAATACCAGATGTTTTTAACCCTTACACACGACCTGACCTCACTGCAATGTACCGGCTATATAAGGTCCGCACCTATAACCTCTGACCATGACGACCAACGATGCCGTGACCATTGCAAATGCCCTGCATACGGCATGCAGCCAAACGCCCGCCCGCACTGGACAACTGCTGCAAGCCACAGGAATGTCCTGACTGGCAAACTGGAAGGCAAGCTCAGCACAGCTGCGCTTAGGTCTCTCTCTAAGAAAACTCCCTCCCCTCCGCCGGCCGTTTTTATTTTAAATGTGGAGGTCTAAATTACCAGCTGCTCGTTCTGAACTTCGCTGGTGAAATTCCAACCAGAAAGAGCAAGGAGAGCAGAGATGTCCTCCTGACCTGCCTCTTGGGACCTTACGTGCAGGCTTTGTCCTTAGCATTAGGGTAGGGAAGAAGACAGGAAGGATGCCTTTTCTCCCCAGCATTTCCTTTTAGATTCATTATTCCAGAACATGAAGACGGAGAACGCCGGCAAGCTGCTGGACCTACCAAAATAGTCTGCCATTTTTTTTAATTATCCTTGATGCTGTACTATTAATATACATAGCCTGACACAGGGACCGAGCAAAGTCCCCCTAACACTGCAAGCAAGATTTTCCCATTCCAGTTTTCTAGCTCCAGAGCATCAAGCAAGAGTCCCACTGAATCTGCCACCTTCCATTAAAACAGCTTTTATAACTCTGTCAAATTCTCCAACCTCTGTATTGATTTTTTGCCTATTCAAAATAACTCTCCTTTACAACAGGAGTTGGCTGTCAGCCTCTTATCTCTTACTTTCACCTCCACCTGATCCTTCTCCTCCTTGCCAGTCTTCCAGACTCCAATTAATCATGGAGAAAATCAGGGATTTATGTTAAGAGGGAATGTACAAGTCTTAGCCCATCATTAACATACTGTAATTGCAGTGTAGTGCTTCTGACTCAGACCTTTTCAATAAGCTAGGGAAAATCCTAACAGGCAAGCAGGACATTCCCAGCAAACCCTGAAGGAGCTGTATCTGTATCATGCCACTGGATGGCTCCTTTGAAATGAAACTCTGCGTGCATCTGTAAGCAACTGTGCATTGCTGGAGTCTGCCAGGCAGCAAATGCATAACACCATAAAACAGACTACTCATACTTCCCTAAATTTTGTCCTGGTCTCAGCACGAGCAGTCCCATGATGCATTAACACCTCCACCAAGCACATTTTAATTTTAGGCCATCCTCTCATGTTTTTTCTTAATTATCACAGGACATTCATAGAAAAGATCAGCCAGATGGAGATTAAATATTTCACTATGAGAGGAGGAAGCATTCTGCACTAAACTGGAACCTTTATTGCAATAAAGGCTTTAATTAATGACTCAAGCAATTCCCCTGTCACTATAAGGGAAGCACAAACAGTGATCGCAAGGGGAAAGTGCATCAGCTCCACTATAGAATAGAAAAAACAATTGATTGCAAAAGGCTCTGCTCACACCGATCATGGGAGTGGCATCGCAATGCCAGGGAAACCCAGACAATCACACGCTCAATAAACTCAATATTATGCCTTGAAACCAGGCCACGCTGCATTCCTGGTGATGACAAGCCCAATATACCATTATAAACGGAGGAGGACTGAGGGGGAGAAGCAGAGAGGCTGGAAGGGTGCCGCGTCGCCGGCAGTTCCTGGTGTTGCACCTTTTCTCCATCATCTTGGGTCTGGGGGGTAACGTGGGGGAAGTGTAGGTTCGAGCTAACAAAAAAAAGCCTGCCTGTAAATATCTTGTTTGCCAAAAGAATGAGATGGGGCTTGGCAATACTTGAGCCATCTCTTCCTCGCCTGAAAGATGAAGTTGGAAATGCCAAAGCAGATGCAGAGCGAGACAGCAACCAGCAGGTGAAAGTCCCCGAGAACTGCTTTGCACAACCAACACACAACGGGAGCCCTAAGCACCAGCCCACGACTACAAGATCATCGTCCGAGAAACCGCTACAGAGGAATTCCCTTGCCCAGCTGAAGTCTCCTGCTGTGATATATTCCCACTGGTCCTTTTTTTTGGGTCCTGCTGTCATTTTACTGACTTCTACATCCTGCCTGACGAACACACAGAATTGGAAGAGCAACTGCCAAGTGACATATGAGCACATGAAACTGCTGCTGGCTCCCTGCGTCTAGAAATCTGCACATCTGCTGACAGCCCACTGCAAAGAAAACCTTAGCAAAATTACAACTGCTCAACGACCAAGGCAGCTTTAGCATGGTGAAGTAGCCTAGGAGCTACCCCACTGGTCTCTAGAAAATATGTCATAATATGCTCTTCTCTGGGCAAGTGCAGAAAGCCTACAAACCCTGGACAAGTTCACCCAAAACCGTTACGGACCCAATATTAGCAGTAGACATGACAGTCAGAAATCAGAGCCAGAACCCAATGTTAAGTACGAAAAGAGACATCCCTTCCCCTCATTTCACTGAGAGGCTCCAAGACTTTAGAATCATTTTTGATAAATGACCTCAGGTATGGCAGAAGGCATTAATATTACTGGTAAAGAGAGACATGGATGATGGATTTCATTCATTTGCCATAAAAAAAAAATTCCATGCTTTCTTTTTTTTATTAGGAACATAATGCTTCCCAATGTATTGGTGCATGATATATGGTAGCACAATGTGCTGCACCAAGGTAAAGGGATTGTGTTCGCCAAGGAGCAACCCTCTACAGATCTGGGCATCTAGTGTTGGTCTCGCTTGGTACAACTGGCAACAGGAACTGCTCAAGACAGCTGAGCGGTGACACAAAGGATCATCTGAGATCCTGAAGAATGTCCTAGGTACTGGATTTCACGAGGAGCAAGAACTGCTTGTGCAAATGATTGTTTGCGAGGGTCCTTTAGGGAAACGGGTCAGTTGACATAGGGTGGAATATTTTTCCAGAGAATCAGGCTCATCCCCAGGGAGGGAGACTAGCTCTTCCATCACCCCTTGAGCTCTGTGCTGCTCAGCAACAGATCTCCTAAAATGCAAACCTAGGAGCTGATGTGCACAGAATTGCAGCTGCAATCTTAGAAGCCAAGTTGAAGTCCCAGTTACAAATTTGGCCCAGACAGTACGAGTTTCCTCATGTAAGTTTAAAGGGATTAGGTCTCCATGGCATGCAGCGGTACGGTCCTTGGAATAAAATTCTCATTTACTAAATAAATTACTGTATATTACTGTATAATGGTGTTCACATTATAACTGACAATTAGAGCCATTAAAAAGAAAGCTCATAAACAGCCGAAGCTCACATCAAATTAACACAGTCATGATTAAAATCACTCTTCTGATTTCTGCTCTTCACAGAAATAATCAGCATTTTGCATAAAAATGAATAGGAATCAACTTAAAATCACAGTGGTGCTGCAACAGAGGTGCTGCCTACGAGCTGCGGTAACGGTGTGCTTCCACCCTGTGCCTGCCTCCCATGTTCGACCCTCTTCATAGACAGGTCTATTAAGTAATGCCGAGGCGCTAGGGATGAAACTGCTGTTGTTATTACTCTTGGCTCTAATGAGGAGAACCTGGGTTCTATACTGGCCTGGGGGAAGCTTTTTTCTTTTCCTTTTTTAATTTTTATCACTTCATAGTTTAAATGCCTTCCAGCTTTTGGGCACAGACTCATTCTACTGTGATGCTAGAAAGGAAAAAAAAAAATGAACTCATTACAACTGAACAGAATGAAAACAGCACAAAATGGGAGTCAGCCACTCATTACAATGGGGGAATGTCACACGAACAACTTCGGGGGAAAGGTGCGTGTGCGAGTGGAGAATCTGCAAGCAGGCATGGAGCCCGGATGCTCCTCACGAGAGCTAGTGCCACTCTCATCGTACTGATTTAATCCTCAGCATCACGGCACTACTTAATAACCCAGCTCAGCCACAGGCGCTAATATGTGGAAAGGAAGCAGAGAGAGGCAAGGCGACACGGTGCCAACCAATATTAGTGTCCTGGTATTAGCACATGGCCGTCGGCAGAGGCTCGAGGTCCAGCGGACAGCCGCCACTCAAGAAGGACAGTGGCTTCGGATACAGCCAAGCTCACAGTGCCTGGATAAGGATTGCTGTAACATCAGCAGAGAGCATCGAATAGAGAGATGAGCTGTTGAGCTTGCATTGTGATGCTAACCATGTAAAATATTGTTGCGTGTGCTGTGTTTTGAAAAGGCATGACAATTATGCTATGTATAAATAAAAGTAGGGGAAGATAAAGGGCCTTTGATCTGATTTGCTTTTAAAGTATGAAGTGAAAGGACATTCTCATATATCTTATCCGCTAATTTAACATATAAATCACAAAAAAAATATGATCCAGATGGGCTTCAATGAAGGAAACCAATTAACATAGACAGCCTTACCATCTGACACATTAGTTGTAATAATAAAAAACAAACAACATGGTCAAACAATAAGGCTCAGTATTATAGCTGACATTTCTAATTAGTTCCTGCAAGCAGTGCATCCTCTTCAGCAAAAAGACTAACAGCAAGTATTTTGTTTTGCAGAGGAATACACGTCTAAACTCCGTG
Source organism: Crocodylus porosus (assembly GCF_001723895.1). Lineage (NCBI taxonomy): Eukaryota > Metazoa > Chordata > Crocodylia > Crocodylidae > Crocodylus > Crocodylus porosus. The sequence goes on from NW_017728917.1 coordinate 13,471,213, forward strand.
TTTACAGAGCGATGAAACAGATTTATCTGCATTCCCACGGGGTGTGCTTTGAAACTAATGGACTTCGTACAGTCCACATCTGGCTTCCCAATTAGGTTCGGAGAACATTTGCTTTCAAACACTTTGACATTAGCGTTGTGCCAAACCTGGAATACAAAGTGCACCTGAGTACGCCACAAATGCCTGACCTGTGCCCCTGGGCTCAGCTCAGTGGGGCCATCACTGTTGTGTTCTGGGCTATTTTCTTTTCTTTTTATAGCTTTCCTAGAAATGCCACCTCTCGCATGCAGCACGATGTTTCTGGCACACAGCTCCCAGCATCAGTCAATTAAGCTTACAGCAGGCACTTACAGGCTGAACTGCAATTAGTGTTACAAATTAAAGGCTCCATCCTGCAAATACATACGTAGTTGCACCTCGGAGGGGCCTGCTCCCCGGTGCATGAGTATGTGTATGCAGGTCTGAGCTGCAAGGACCCAAACTTGGAAGTGTCTGAGCAACCACAGCACCCCTGAAAATCAATGTGGCGGGAGTTTCAGTGAAGCGGTTCAAGTGTGCAGAGTGTACTTGCTAAAGGAATCTGCATCCCAAAAAGACAGACCAAGTTTTTATAACTGGTCTCTTGGAAGCAAGAAAGGAAGGAAGCAAGCATGGGAGTGAACTCTACTAGAATCAGGACATCCGTGTCCAGACACCCATGTGGTTATGATGAAAAAAGAAGGGGGCAGGGAATGACAGGGGCTAAGCTAAATATTTGAAAATGAAAGCTATTTGGAAAGAGCAGAAACACCGTAATATTCAGAAAATAAGCAGTGGCCTAAATTCTGAAACAGAGGGACTTGGTTGGGTTTTTTTCTCCCCCATGATAGGAAAGAGCTTCTGAAGTGGAAATCCAGTAAGTCCTTTCAGTGTCCACTGCCTCTACATCCTAAGGCCTGAAAAGAGAAGTAGGCTGACTCTAGATATGTTACTCATATACTTTGTCCAGTAAAAAACATAAAATAAAATAAAACAAAACCCACCTTTGCTCATCCCAGGACTGCCAACTGTAAAAGAGGGGTCAACACAGAAACTAATACGATATTATCAGGGTAGATGTCCCAGAGACATCAAGGCCCGGATTGTGCAAGGTGCTGCCTAAACACATGGTTAGAGAGTATCCTTGCCTCAAAGGCCTTGCAACAAACACATACATTGGGAAGGCAGAAAAGCTGTTATTCTACAGATGAGAAACTGAGGTAGGAAGGGAGATCTTTAGAGGTGTGAATGCGAATTCAGTCCCTACCTCCCTTCAGACTTTTGGAAATCTCCCCTAAGCGACTTGCTCAAAGTTGTACCAGATAAACTGTGGCAGAGCCTGAGAACTGCACCCAGAGGCTCCCAAAACCGCCTTTCCTCTCTACCCTTGAGTGCTTAGCATAGGGACAGGATTCACAGCAATTCACCCTTTTGTGCTATTCATCTGCAATGCAGACCCTACTACATAAGCTGAGAGCTATCAGCAAAATTTCGTGGCAAGGAAAAGAAATGGCACAGGCACAACAATACTGGTAGTGCTTATGAGTCGCAATCACGAGCCATGGTGCCCAGCACAATAGCAAGTCTGCTCCTGCCACACCAAGCTTACCGTTAAAGAACAAGGCAGGAGAAAACGGGCAACTATGACAGAGACGGGGAGCGTAAGAAAACCGTGGGAGAACATGGAAGACAGGCAACGGTCTCTGCACTGCGCCTGCCTAACTGTTGTCAGAAATTAGCTGTAGACCTCACGGCAAAGGAGAGTTTCAAGCAGGGATCAGGAGGAGGAGGGGATGACATCTTGACAGCACAAGCATGATAATCAGAGTACCAAGAGGTCACAAAAGCAGTAGATTAACCACAGGAAATAGGTTGGTGTTTCAGATGCCACACAAACTACTGCAGCACGTTCTTTTTTTTTTTGCAAGACCAGGAATGCACTTCTCTTCCACTTACCTCGACAGGGAATCTCTTGCCATTGATGCTGTGCTCCGAGCCAGCTGATCCATTGCTCTGACCCCAGTGAAACTCCACTTTTTCTGCTTTGAATCTGCCTGGCAGTCCGGCACCACTGACGAAATAATCATCCTTCAGGAGGATAGCGACTGCACACAAGAAAGAAAGGGAGGAGAGGCTTAGTGCATTTGTGCCACTCTGTTCAAGGTTACTGAGGGACTCGTTGATCAGATTAGGTGATTTTATTGTATTAATATAGTATATTGCATTCATCTGAATGGGGGGAGTAGTTTATTTTCCTGGAATTACAGTTGCATTAGAAGAACAGCACAAATACAAGCAATGCCTGTGCATTCGCAGGACATCAGATCCCATGGAAACAACAGGATAATGTCATAAAAAAGGCCAGCCAAGGAGGAGTTTCCATGCATTCGCTTGCCAAGCAATGGCTAAATTATTACCTTTATTCAACCGTAGGCAACGCCCACCAGCACCTGTGAGACGAGTGAATACACTGAAGATGCCTTTGTGAATCTAACATTAATTTCTGCTGGATCTGCTAATGCCAACACGTGTGCAGTTTTACTTTATATTCCCACTATATTTTGTACCTGCCACATGTGAGGCTGAAGTCGTTGACTTGCACAGGCCCGGAGGCAAATACAACAGTGCCCACCACCCCACGTCAGCCAGCTCTGTGCCTGCCTAACCAGCGCTGGGAAGGTCTGGCCCAGGCGTGGAAGGGCCACGGGAAGGCTCTACACCTGGCTGCACTCGGGACTAGCAGAAATGCTCAGACTGGAAGGGAAGCAAGGCTCTTGTACAAACGAGCTCCCTCCCACCTATTCGCAGGAACCACGCGGGGTCAGGGTCACTAAGTACAGCTCTGCAGTAGCTGACACCTTGCAGAGAAAGAGGAGCAAGGGAAAGTCCTCATTTTTCCCCGCGGATTGCATAGGTGGCAGATGCACTCGCAGCTAGCCACGTCCTGCGGTCCAGTCTGGTGTGGAGGGAGCCGCCGCCGCCTGACGAGATCCAGCTCGTTTCAGAAGGGGCCAGCTGGAGGAGATGGCAGTTTAGGGGCTTTGCTAGCCGGGGGTAGGAGGACTCCCTTTCAGGCCACCTTGTTCGCAGTTCCCCTCCCCATCCAGGCAGCGTACTCTCCTTAGCTGCACGTAGCCGCATTAGGGTGCAAGATCAAACCCGGGAGTCTGTGTGGCAGCAGCGAAGGGCACGTGGCATGAACCGTATCCGTCTTCATTCAAGAAGGGCTCTTTGCAACGTCACGCGCTCCCGCGGCGTAAAGCCCAAACCGGTGGAGTCTGCTGCAGGCCCCGGCTCACGAAACGCTGCCGCGCCGCACAGCGGGGACAAACAGAAACTGCTCTGGCAGACTCGCCAAGGAGGCCTCACCCGATCCTTCCCATTTCATGCAGGCGAGGACGGCTGGGCCTCTGCATATTCTCATCTCCCTGACCTGTAAAGCACCCCTTGCCCTAGCCTGTGTGGGTCCCTGGTACTGAGCCCCTTTCACACGTGCAGGCTGGATAAAACTCTGCGCTTGGGAGAACTGAATTCGACTCCCGGTTCAACCGCTGCATTTGTTGAACCAATCCACTCCTGTCTCAGAGTCTGGTTTCACAGATTTCATAGACATTAGGGCTGAAAGGGCCCTTGCAAAATCACCGGGTCAAGCCCTCTGCCCCAGGGGCTGGAAGTTTTCCCACCGGGTGGTGACACTGGCTTTCCATGCAGCGACGAGAGGCACGGCATAAGCTGATATTATCATTATCGTTTACTAACAGGAACAGCACTAAGCAATGTGGCTGATATTTGTCGCTTGTCTCCTTGCCATGAAGGTATAATTGAATCCTTTCTGACTGGCAGCCACAGAAGTCAGGCTTCCATTGCAAGAGCCAGCTCCCACCCAGAAAACCTGCAACCTGAGCAGTCAAGAGCGAGAAACAGGAAAACTCAGTCCGACTGTACAGCTGGGGAACAGCACTTTTAAAAAGCCTGCCCAAGGTGAGCAGAGGAAGTTCACGGCTGAACTGGGAAGTGACCTCGGGTCTGCCACATCCCAGCTTGCAGCCTGACCACGACTGCCATCACTCCTTCCCACGCTCTCCCATGTTGCTCAGTACGGGAACCAAGACGGTGTCTTAGTCAATCCCTTCTTCCTCCCCCATCATAAAACTCTGCTTAAAAATAGGAGGGGACAGAATAATCCTGTACCTAACCGATTCTTCTAGGAGGAAGCAGGTTGGGATCTACTTTCATCTACTTTGGTTAGGATCTCATAGTAAAAAGTTTTAGCAAAAAGTATGCCCAGCTGGAATTCGAAGGCATTCTGGAAGTACGCCGTCCAACGGGAAGAGGAACTCAAATGGTACAGAGAGCAGGGAAGGAAAAGGTTTTTATTCGGTGCTGAGAAGCAAATACGTTCGTGGGGACACAGAAGCCGTTCCTCACTGAAGGAAGGAGTCATGGATAAAAGCACGGGCCAGCCTCTGCAGCACCACAGCTCTGCCCAGACGAGGAGCAAGGGAGCTAGCAACGGCCCTCCAGTCCTGAAGATCCGCTCCAGCTCGGCTGCAATTTAGAGCGACCATTGAGCTGCTCTATGTTGCACCCTGGCACGGAGGAGCTTCGTTTTACTGCCACTTCCCGTTGTTCTGGCACCCTCCTTCCACTGAGCCGGGGGCCTGCCAGGCAGAGGTGGGCAAATCCAGCTCTCAGGCACCACTTGTACTCACAGGGGAGTTTGTGTGTAAAGAGGCTCCATTTGGCCAGCAGCAATCTGCCTTGCTACCAAGCACCATTTCCTCCTCCTTTCCTTAAAAAAATTCTCAATGAGTCTGGTAGTATTTTAAATACTGCAGCCTGCGCTCGATCAGTTATAAATTCCATAGGTAAAAAAAAGGCACAAGATGATGAATACAGGAAAACAGATTTGTGTGCATCTGTTGCAATGTACCGTGGGGACTGAGTCGCATTTTATAAATATTTGATAGGACCTAAATCATTTATGGCTCTGTCAGGGGTCATTTTACTTGTTTTAGATGAATAATTAAAAGGATAATTAGGAGGATGTACAATCTGAAATGTTCACGTAATTGTTCATTTTACAGTATCTCCTACTACACAGTGTCATCCGAAACACCCCTGCCATCTTCCTGCCTCAGCTGCATTCTGCTACTGCCATCGGGTGTTTTTTCCGCCCCCCATGAAATTTCTAATATTACCTAGCATGGTAATACCCACGCACTTCACTGTTCAACCTCTGGATACGTGATGATTTAGCCACAGAGCATGGGGGAGAATCAACCCAGCAAAAGTTACATCTTGGTTCTGCCGAGCGCGACGCTTAGATTTTGGACCAGAAAGCAACTGAGCATTAAGCTTGCAAAGCCCTGAGCTGACCCCTACCCATTAGACACCTTCTCTTACAGGGATAGCAGGAGATCGCTTGGTGCAATCCCAACAAAACGGCCACAGGAAGGAAACATGAGAGTTGCAAGGTTCAGGGAGACCAAAGGAAGGAATACAGGGAGCAAGAGAACAACCAGCAAAGCTATCTTGGATACACAGCTAGTGGGGCGGCCTCGGCAGGGGAGATGTTGACTCTTATTCTGCGTGTTGAGAGTCCAGAAAGATGGTTTACCAGCACGTCTTTCCTACAAAGCGCTCCAGGGACACACTAGCATAAGATGGTCTTTACCTGTGAAGAGCCTAGTAGTGCCGGAAAGCTAATACAGCCATGGTAGCAACCTTCATTTCAACTTTTAACTTTTCAGTGCATAAAAAAGTAATTAATTTCTCTATCTCACTCAATTTTAAATTAGTAGTTTATCGGTAATAACAACATCCGAGTCAGGGATTTCCTGGAAGTTAATGAGTGTCTAGGTTAAAGGCCCCTGGCTTTCCCTTGGACCTGCATCTCCTCCAACCAGTTATTAACTGCTAAGAAATGCCCTCCCCATCCGTCATCATTGCTTAAATAGACGTTTAGTTTATTGAGTCTGTCAGTCTGTAGTAGAAAGGTCTCACGGGGCCATCTGCTCCGGAGACTCTTCTGCCAAAAAAGCAGAGTAATTTACTACAAAACCTGCCCCCGTGTTCTGCCCACAAGCCAGAACATCTGATGTGGTTTGCTACTCTATCAATGTCCAACTCAAAATTCATACCTGCAAAAAGGTCAAAATCCAGGGAAAGGTGGAGGGCCGGGGAGCAGTTATAGATGCTCAGACCGCTCGTGCACAAGCTCAGCATAACAGCTTAAAACAGAGAGCAGAGCAGAAGCAGTTTGGGTAAAAAAACCTGGCAACCAGTTACCGTCGTTGAGAGAGGCATGAACCTGTCGGGAAAAAATCCACCCCCGACCATGAACTCTTTGAACAGGGTAGCAGTATCAAAAGCACTCGGCAGATGTGAGAGAAGGCACGGCCTTCATTTCCAACCTCAAGACACTTGGAAAAGCTCCCAGTGCATTCCTGTGGACCGCGGCCTGCTAACACCCCTGGGCAGCGAGGCCGCAATCAGGATCTTCTGCAGCAGGGAATGTAGCATTTGGCTTATAACCTTGGTGTCACTAGTTACACCCATTCCTGCCATTATTTCCATGCAACTTGCACAGATTGTGGAAGCCGTAAACTTTTGTAGACTTCAAGAACTTTTTTCCTACAAAGGGAAGCATCTAGCACTTCTTTGAGTGAGTATTAAAGCAGATACCAACAATTCTAGCAAGGAAAACACACACCATGACTAGCGTTGATTTATTTTCCTAATAACTGAAAAGGATCCATATCCCGAATGACAGAATAACAACCCTTGGTTTTTGTTTTTTTTTAAGATGGAAACTATATTTTCTCCATTTTCCCCCTTTCTCAATTATAGAAGAGCAGTGATTTAGGAGGCAGGAGGTAGGCAGACAGCTGAGTGTCAGAAGATGCTCTCTTGCTCAAAATGGCACCGAGAAGAGCATTTGCAAAGTACCCGACATGAGCAGCCATCAAAAATGCAAACAGAATATACGGTACCAAAATGACCAGCTGCAGCTATGGGGTCAACACAGCACAGCTGTTCCATATCCAGCCTCTTGCTTTCCAGGACTTTTCCCCCAGTGCTTTTGCTGGTCTCCTTCTCACAGACAGTAATTCTTACAGTGATCTAACGTGCCTATCCAAGGATCATATTTACTTTGAATCTGAGCACTTGGCAATTTTGAACACATTTATCCAGATGCCACAAGCAGTCGAGGCAATCCTATTCTTCCCATTGTACAGCTGGCAACCTGAGACACAAAGCGCATGTGCCTCAGGGATGCCCTACGGCCCTAAAGCCATCTATGCAGCTTATTTTGCGAGCTGGTTTGCAGGTTGTGTAGGTGCAAGAGGGTGTGGGTCTGCATTCAGCTAGGAGATGGTACAGACATACCATAAGGGACCTTGTCGGGATCACACAGGAAGTCTGTAACAGGACTAAAAATGGTCCCCAGGCTTCATACAGTCCAGAATGGCACCCTCTCAAAAACCGAGTCATCTGTTCTCTCTGGAAATTCCCAAGATGTATGTGCTTGATTTTTAATTCATTAAGGCAGTTACAAGATCTGTGGCTGATCTCTTAGATCCCTATCCAAAGCCCACTGTAGGCCAAAAAAGTATTCTCCATGTACACAGCAGGGTGCTCGGCGTACATGAAGGAGCTGTGGTGAGGTGAGAAATGTTGTACAAAGCACCTCAGAGACAGAAGCTGAATATTAATAAAGATATAAAAATAGATCCCCCTAAATAAAACATAATTAGAGATTTAATTCAATTACCTGAAAGTTCTTGACCTTGCAATTGAAAAGGCTCTTCTTATGATTTCCACTTTTTACTATTTCTGTATTAGAGTGTAATCAAACGCATGCAATTTTGCTTATACATCAGCCTTGACCTTTTGCTGAACTGTTTTGGTAAAAAATAAGCAATGTTTTCAGATGGTTCTTTTATCAAAGTGCTAGAACAAATAGACCCAAAGAGAGTTAATTTCAGCGTGGCGCTCAATATAGTAATGATATCGACGGTGCATTAATAAAACCACCGCTACTTTGCACAGCTACCGCCCTTTCTGCTTGAGATCCTTCTACATCTCTGCCTTTTTTTTAAATCCAGAAGGGCATCACTGCACTGGGACATATTTCACTGGAGACTAGCCTTTCACAGCCAATAGTTAAAGAATGCATCTTGAAAGTCTCACACGAACCTTTATTGTGATGCACAATTAGTTGCTAAGAAAATGATTTTATATTGAGGAGGAACTCAGCAAACTGCTAATAACTGATGTGCAGCATTAGCTTTACAAGGAATGCAAAGAGAAACACCCAGCTGCTTTACCTGGGAAGGTCTCAGGTTAAAGCTAAACAGGGCAAGTGGGTGCTTGTGGGAGAGGAGGATGGTTTACACCTCATGGCTTGAGTTTTTAATGGATTGCAAACAGGCCTCCGGAGACCAGTGGGGCAGAACGTACCAGTTTTCCCAGTGTTTTTCATCCACGTCTTGTTAGAAGACTCGTTGTCAAAGCCATCGAGCTGTAATTCTTGATACTCATCTCCAACTTTTGCCTCGTGGTCCACAATGTCTATTGGAGACTGCTGGTTACCTGCACAATGCACACTTGAAGTAACCCAGTGCTCAGGACCATATGTACCTGTTCAAAAGAAAGACCAACAAGTTAATGCCCTGATGAGTCAATGGCCAACAGACTAATCTTAAGCAAGGCGATCAAGCATTTCAGTTCCCACAGTAACTATACAGCTGCTACATTTCCGGGACTTGAAAAAGGTTAAGACACGTAAACCTGTGAAAAGATTGAAATCTATTAGCTTCACGTACTACTCGAACTTTGCTTCTAGCTGTGAGGAAGAATGGCATTATTTTAAGTTGTTGCTCTATAAAATGATCAACAATACGCCAACCCCTCCTCGACCGAGTTATGAGTTAGCGCAGTGCTACAGGAATATCCAACTTGCTGTAGGAGACTGCCTGGTTTACCTGTACGCACTAGGTAATTAGCACACAAATAACCCCTTGACTCTAGATTGTGTGACAGCTTGTTTAATTAATTAATTGCCTCTATTTTTTTTTTTAACTTCCTTACGTAGGCAGGCATAGGGAAAGAGGACTTAGTCAACTGAGAAATTAAATGTGAATAAATCTGCTATATGCAAGTCAAGAGAAAAAGCATGGAGGAAAATATTATCACTTGCTCCTCCTGCTTCTCCTTTCTCTAGCTTTTCTTTCCCTTTACTACCCAAATTTTATTCACATGTTATTTCTCAGTTGGTTTAAATCACTCTCCCAAAAGAAGATGAATAGGAGCTGTGTGATGCTCCACAGACAGATCAGCAGTGTTTTGCATAAACACATGGAGCAACAGCACTCCACGTTTATGTGATTGCTAGCCAAGAGTGGAAAGAGTGCCAGGCGCCGACACTTCCCTGTCACGCTCCCTCCCCCAGCACACTTTTGTTTCCACAGAGCAGCGTTTAAAGTTCAGAAGAGCAACGCAAGTCTGTTTGTGCAACTGTCTTCCTCCCAGCAGGTAATGAGCATTCACTGCTAAATCGTATGCATGCTCAGAAGCTGGCAAAAAAACCGAGAAGCTACAAGGAATCCTCTGGACCCACTCAAGACCACAACCGTTCGCTCACAGTGATGCTTTTACGGACTTGTAAACATTTCAAAAAAGCAGCGGCATGAAGATGATGCTGATTCTAGGTTCTTCGGGCTTCAGCCTCACACTGGGCATGTTAAGCTAGGCCAGCAGGAGTGAGGGAAGAAGCTGGTCGCCCAGGATTTCAAACTACTCCAGGCAGGATGCGGATAAGATGCACGCACAACATGAATGGTTTCGGAGGGGTAAAACTGGAGGGACAGAGTGAATCTGATGCATGCTAACGCATCCTGATAAATTAGTGAGTTCCCCCCACAACAACATCCCTGAAGGTGTGCGTGTGCATACACAAATGTATCACACGTATGCGTCACACGTACCACATACAGGGCAAACGCGGCATGAACCAGTGGACTGCACACTGCAGCCTGGCCTCCCTACATGCATTTTTTATCCTTCCAAATGAGCAAGTGATGTAAACAAGCAAATCACAGATACTCAAGAAAGTACCATTTTACTCCAGCGATGGTGATGGTTGCTCACTGGTGCTACCCAGTCTGGCTATACGGACATCCTCCTGCCTCCTCTGGCCTGGTCTAACGCAGGATGATCCCTAGGTTTCATACTCCATTAATCATCGCGCACAAATGCTACAACTTAAACTGGACGAAAAGCTTCATGTGTTGATGGCAATCAGGGAAAATTAAAAAGTCCTTTAAAAATCATCTGTGACATCTGCCTAATCTAGACTTAAATCTGATGTAGCTCTTGATTCTACGCATATTATTAGCAAAGGCCAGTTTAATTCCCAATGTACTATCACTAAAGAAAATGGAGTTATTAAATGCTATTCCAGGAAAACAGAAGATCTTTGTTTATATACAGACTTTCCCCACAATTTAGTAATTGTTTTTGGTAAATTTGGGGTCAATTTAGATGAGCGTTTAAATGCAACCTTGCTTTTAGGCTGTGACACTTGCTAATCTCTTACATTTTAAAAGGTCCAGCCTCGAAGAGAAGTAGCAAGCCTGCCAGCTATCACCTTCTGCTATTGTTCGAGTCTCCCAGTAGAGTCAATGGGAAATTTGTTTGAAGAGGGGCTTCAGGATCAGCTCCTTTCTGAAAATGGGCCAGTGACGTGCTTTCTGAAGATCAGAACTGTGAATTGTGGACCCATCTGAAGTGAAAACAGCTTGTTAACCTGACATAAAAAATACCAAATGTGTAATAATGCACAACACATGAAAAACTTCTGAGCACTTCAGGTTCCCCCAGTCCCGTTTTCGAACATGACCGAAGCACTTTGAGACCATGCGTCACCTTCCCCCCGTGCCATGGATAGCATCTGATGAAGCAGATGGTGGCCTATAAAAGCTCATGCCTCTGAACCAGTTAGTTTCTAAGTTGCCACCTACCTGACTTAAGACTAAGACCCCAACTACCTCTCCATGTCATTTCTGAAACCAGGCTTTAAAGTCACTTGGCTGATCTTGGACACCTGACCCTATCAGCACTGCTTTGGTAATCCCCTCCCATACAGCTAGAAGTTCTCTTTAAATCTGAATCCAAGATTTACCTATGGAAGTGCTGAAGGATCTGCATGTGACAGTACGTATAAAATACTTCCAGACTAGCCCTGAATCATTTAAAAATGCCGATGCAATAACACGCTCACGGGAGTTCAAAACTACAACTTACTACAGGTGCTTTGGCAACAGGTCCTGACACTGTATATTACTGTCATAAAGCTAAGCTTTGGTTTAGAAGTTCATGACCTGCTATGTAGAATCAGCATGAGATGTATATAGATATACAGATATAGATGTTTAAAGGGAGGAATTTGCATAAATTTTCTTTCAAAACTTCTGGCATGTAAACTCCCACTATTACGTTTGCAGTTGTAGCTAGCTAGCAATGTAGGACCCGGTCCTCAGCAGGTGCGCAGGATAGCTGTGCTAATATATAAACACATCTCCAAGCCCGTATTGTTTTCAGGGAGCAGTTTAAAACAAGAAAAATGCTGTGGGGAGGGGAGGAAAGCCTCATATTTTCATTTTAGAGTTTGAGAATCAAGGAAGATAAATAATATTTCATGCCCAGAAAAATTTAGCTAAATGCCTATAAAAATGTAATCAAGAAGAGCTGCATGGGATTCATTTATTTGCTGGTAACCATGAGAAGGTTTAAGCCTAACTGCTTGCTTTTTTTCCATGTACATTCAAGTGCAGTTTTAATTGAAACTGATCTTCCACTACAGATTTCAAATTAATTCTTCTTCTAAGTGTCTCATGCTCCAGACACCCTTGCCTTGCAAAAAACCTATATAATTAGTGGAGGAAATAGAACACTTTTTCTAAGCTTGCAGGTATTGATTACCTATTCCCTACATCAAAACACCATTGCCATTCTGCACTGTATAAATCTCTTCAGTCTTAGACATTTTATAAAGTACTGAGAATTATATCATTAATCATTTGCAGTTGCACCTGTCCTGCTATATCGAATTCTTTGTTTTTTAGAACTTTAAATAAATGCTTTTAAATAAAAACATGACACTAAATAAAGACTGCATTTAACTTAAACCTAGTATAAAATCCCTACATCTTGTGTGTGACATTTACACATCTGAAATAGAGTAACATAAAACGATTTGCATTTCATTTCAGCAGGAGCAAAGCATCATGGCTTTAATCTGGTGAAGTTTGGGATGATCTGAATTGAGCTTTGAATGGCTGACGTGGTTTTCAAACCCAGACAAACTTAAGGTCCCCGTCTATTGATGAATAATGCAAGGCTCCACTGAAAAGTGCAGGACCACATGTGAATTATGATAAATGTCAAACATGCCTGTCCTTGAGCTCTCATGCCAGATGGAATATCTGCAGAGAGAAATATTACGGACCTGTAGTGGTGACCTTTAGTATCATTATTTATTAACGTTAGCTCACTCTGGCCTAAGCACAATCCCAAAACTGAAGAAGGACGGTCTCCGCTTTGAGGAGTTCCCAGCCTACCCTGAATGATTCCTCACCTAAGATGATGAAGACAAGTCCAATGAGCGATGTGCAGCAAAACAAGGGTGCGTATCGTTGCACCAGAAAAACGGCACGCCTTGCTGCACTGCTCCCCTGCCAGTCAGGAGTGGGGCAGAGCGAGAACGGGATCAGGAAGCGCGGGTGTACCTGGACGCTGACCCTGGCCACCCGCAGCAAGCCCAGGAACTCCAGACCCTCAGATATCCACCCCCGGCCGAGAGGCCACGTTCGCAGTTGAACGCTCTGCTCTCACAGCCACGGCGTTTGCAGGGCGATGGAGGTTCATAGATCTTCCGTGGCCCAGCAACCTCAGAAGCTAATTGTGGATGATTGCTCTCTACGGACTTGCTCTTGCTCTTACTGAAATTAATGGCAAAACTGCTACTGATTGTCGCGAAGCGGGATCAGAGCTGCAGTCAATGATCTCAGCGGCGTACCCCTCTTCTCTGTCCATAAGATTTCAGATGCCTTAAGCTACATGCAAGAGTCAAAGCTTCTCTGACGCATGCACAGCGGAAACCACCTCTCACTCCTAGCTGGTTTCCATAACAAACAACCACATTTTCTTCAGGGTGAGAAAATATTCCTTATTCAACCAGCGTTCTAAAATCTTTTCTTACGCTAAAATTTTCTGTCAATTACTGCAGTATTTTTATTAATGGCTTGTTAATACATAAGCTGTTCTTTAAATAGAATCCAAAATTACCTTGTTTTTCTTCTTGCTACCGTACATCCCAAAAAATGCCTATGCTTCACTAATGAAAAACCATTAAAATAATGAATTCAGCCAAAATCTAATTAAAGCTGATATAAAAATGTTTGTGAAATTTTTACTCATTCAAATGTATTTATTTTTCCTTCACAAGCTATTGTTTAAAAATATAACTTTTTAAAGCCACATTTGTACTCTTTCCCTTGTTTCAATTAATTTTCCAATTACCAATTTAGTTGCTTTTATATAAAAAGTGCTGTATTTCATACAGGTCTTTACATAATGCTCTTCATTTTGCAAAGGATTTGATGTACATTCACTATTCAAGAGCAAGCTCGGGGAAGAAAGTTGAAAATGCAGCATTTGTGTCTCTAAATTTCAGTTTGCTTAGGCATTTGCATGAGCTGCCTCACTCTGGACCACAAAGGGCCAATTTTTGACAGCAGTTAGTAAAAGGGGACTAGTGATGGTGCAAGCCAGGAATGATAACCTAGGAGAAAGGCAGCTGCCTATGGCAGACATCAACAAAACTGTTAAAAAATGGACAATCTGGTGGCGGGTGAAGACGTGCATCTTCCATCCCTTCTTTAGCATCCTTTCCCTTGCTGTCTACACACTCTGCAGAAATTGTTCCCCCAGCTGAAAAAGGAACCTGACATCATCACAGTCTACAAGGGCTGAAGTGTCCAAGCCACGTGCTGAAAGTGAACAAAGGGCACAAAAAACAAGTGCTAATTGAATGAGTTATGCTGAGGCAGTGAGTGGGGGGCCAACCTTTTTGGCAGGGGTGCTGCAAATTGGTTTCAAGTTGCAACAAGAGAGGTTTAAGTATATTAGGAAAAAATCTCTCTCGTTAGGAGGGTGTTGAAGCATAGAAATGGGTTACTGAGAGAGGTGGTGGACTCTCCATCCTCAGAGGTTTTTAAAGGCCTGGCTGGGATGATGTAGGTGGGGCTGGTCCTGCTCTGAGCAGGGGGTTGGACTAGATGTGACCTCCCGAGGTCCCTTCCCACCCTCCTTTTCTATGATTCTATTAAATTACCCCACGCCGCTCCAATCCCTTCCCCTGCCTGATCTGCTGCTCTGCTTTCTGCTCCCGGCCCTATATGCTACTGCATTCCCTCCTCCCTTCCATGATCTACCACGTGCCGTGCGTGGAGGCTGCCCATGGTATATGTGGCCCACCTGCCACGGGTTGGCCACCCCTGCACTAGGGCACACGCTCACTCACGGCATGCACCTCCGGACCCAGCCAGCCGGTCCGAAACCCTCCCCAGGTCCCTCCCTTGGAAGGAAGAACAGAGGGAGCCTGTCGGATTGAATCACGAAGGCCGTGTTTAGACAGAAGGCAAGAAAGGACGATTTGAATGATCCTTTGCTGAGTCATTTGCCATGAGGCTGGAAGGGTAAAGGCACAAAAATCTCACGAAGCCTCAGTACAATCAGTAGCATTTTTCAGAGGCCTTTCCATCCCTGAAGAAAACAGCTGAGTTGTCTGAATCATTAGAGAGGGGGTGGGATTGTTGAAATGATGCTGCCTTGCTCTGAAAAGGATAACATATCAAACTCAAAGAGACAGGGAAACCGGGCCAGTAGACAGAGTTCACAAAGATTCCAGGATTTCCTACCCTGAGGGAAACGGGCTTTTCATTTTATTATTCTCTGTCATCACTCTGTTTAACATGAGACGCTCATGCTTGCAGAAAATTCCAATTACAGCTTGAAAAATGAGAGGCCTCGTAGCAAGAGCAAGATCCCGGAGAGCCGTGCGCAGAGGCCCAGGCAGGTGAGAAGCACCGTCTCGTAAGCCCGAGCGCGCCGCGCAGAGCCGCGGGTGTACGAGCGGCCAGCCGCCGCGGACGGGCTTTCGGAGAAGAAAACTGCTCTCACAAGGACAACATCTGAGGAAAGGGATTTGAAAGAGCAGTGGTGGGCACAGAGCTCTACCGTGGTCCTTCCCTTTAGGAAACTGGCTGTAGAGTTGTTCAGATAGAAATGGGTCAGATTGATTAATTTTCAGAAAACAGCATTTATAAAAAAAAGTGTAGTGACCCTCCTCCCCCTTTACATTTTTATTCCAACAGACCTAGGGAAACATCTCGACGGTTCTTTAAAAAATAATCAAGGCTTACCTAAAAAAAATATTAAATTTCCGTGATCCTGCTTCCACCATTTTTAGATGCATAAGCCCAGACGTTTCAAAAACAAAAGCTTTACACTACACTTAAATACCTAAATGAATGCTCTTTTTGTGCAACTCAAAACTTTTAAACTGGAAGCCAGATTGATGCACATTATTCTAGAACTTATATATCCTTAGTTACAGGTGCAGACAATTACTATTGTTGTATTCTTTAATTAGTTACAAATTAAATGAACTTTAAATTATCTGACAATTACCCATGGCAGAAAGTTTGCTAATGTTGTTTTCTCTTCCTCTGTATTCTTATTACAGATTTTATATTACATATTTTAGACACGCGATTAACACATTTTGCATTTGTTCTTGAAAATGTAGTACGAAGTTCCCCTGAACTCTGTAAGATGCTCCCACAGCATTCCTCTACCTGCCAACAGTTCAAATGAATGGTAGACAACAGGGCAGGGCAGGTTCTTATGGCAGAAAGATTGTAATAAAGTGGAATAAATGTGATTACTAAACCTAGCTTTTTCTAAAATCATTTTGAGGTTCAGTATTTAAGTAATTTAAAACTACAAAAAACCAAAATGGCACTCAGTTTAGCTAGATGGCCTATATACACACACGTGTGTACACACACACACACATATTTTATTTATATATATAAAAAAAATTAGGGGACTGTCATTTGCAATAAGCTGTCAAAAAACGTTCTGGGGTGCACCATGCAGCACAGCAGCGTCAACACAGTTATTACGCAGAACATACTGAGCCGAAGCGTGACTTATGGCATGGACTGTGCCTACTGGTAGCAAGTGACTGGGACTCTAGAAATTTATATCCCCTATTTTTCATAATTTGCTGCATTTTTAACACAAATATCTGACATCTCCTGCAATTCATCACCGTCTGTCTCCATGGCCTTTTTAAAATGGCCCACCCCCGGAGCTGCATTTAATGAACGAGGTGATTACTTATAGAGCAAAGGGAAAATGCAAAGATTAATTTATATGAGGACAGTGTACATTAACTTGGACAAAAGTAAAGCAGTTAAGTAAAATGTCTTTGGAGGTCTTTAAAACCTGGCTAGACAAAGCCTTGGGTGGGCCGATTTAGCTGGGGATGATTCCAGCTTTGAGCAGGGGGGTGCACTCTGAAAGTCCCTTCCACACCTAATTTTCTATGAGCACCATCACTGCTGCCTCTGAAGGGCCTCCAAACCCCAGGCAGGTGAGGGCTCTGGTGCAGGTGCTGCAGAGAACAGAATAGCAGGCAGGCTCTGCCCCAAGCAGCTTACTGTCTGAAAACACAAGACAACCGCTCAAAAATGAATAATTAAATAAAACCACTCCAAAGGGAACTTCTAGTGCTTCAGGCTAACTCCTCCCAGTTGTCCCCTCTATGTAACTGCCTTGTCCAGTTATGAATGAATGAAATTTGGAAAAAAATGTCCAACTATTAAGCTGGTCTGTAAAAGATACCAGATTCACCCAAAGAACCTTGTCTGAATGCATGAATGAAGAGCAAGCCCCCAGGACCTGGAAGACCATCCTATGCCAGCTGCTCTCAGTATCCGGTGCAGCGTGGAAGGATGCCATCGGAGAAAAGGACCAAGGGGATGCCAGGGAGGAAGGACAGACAAAGCGCTGGCAGTGCTGGGAGCAGACTGGACCTCGCCAGACTTCAAGGACATAGCCTTGGAAGAAGAGG
Organism: Crocodylus porosus; assembly: GCF_001723895.1. Lineage (NCBI taxonomy): Eukaryota > Metazoa > Chordata > Crocodylia > Crocodylidae > Crocodylus > Crocodylus porosus. The sequence continues at coordinate 13,488,440 of NW_017728917.1, forward strand.
GCAGCAGGCCTTTTGAATCCCAGCCTGATGACAGCAGTGATCCTGTCTCCAGTTCCAAGAGCAGCCAGCAGGAAGGGAGCGGAGGTGTTGGGTTTCAGAGACTTTCCAAACCACGACGCTCATGTGGTCCTTGGAGGGCAGCTGGTCCACTAAAGGGGAGATGGCCCAGGTGTCAGTGCCACCTGTGACTGATGATCAGCCACCTCATAGCCGAAGCCACAGGAGCTAGGTGTTGGTGCGAAGAACACCTGGTCCTGTGATGGCCAGCAGTGAGCCAAGAGGGTTTTCCAGCAGACCGCGGAGGAAGGGGAGAAACTGAGATCTCCGGTGACTCTCAGCCTGGTGCCCTTGGGGTGAGAGGGGTGGCGGGGTATGAGGCTGGGCTGCGAGGTGAGCCAAAAGCCCCCCTGGGAACCGCTGCTCATGGTGGGCAGAACCCCTTTGCACTTCTGCTTGGCCAAGAAACAGTGCCCTAAGGCATGCTAGATGGTAATGTGGACTGCTGAACGAGGCCCGCTGGCTCACAAGAAGGAGCAGAGAACAGATTTAAAAATGAGAGAGTTTCAGCACAGATGCCAGGCACTCCCATGTCCTCCTCCTGCCTCCGACCCCTTCCTCACGCATGCAAAGAGAGGCTCTGCTTCACACCCTTCACCTTCACCAGGAGACGGAGAGCGCTCCTGCCTGGCTGGAGAGTTTGCAAGGGTTGGATAATGTTTGTGCAGTGCTATAAAGATGAAAAACACCGTCTCAGTGCAGAGAGCTCTATTGTTCCACCACGGGCCCCCGGCCCTCGGGTGCAATCGCTTGTTAGCTCACGTAAGAAAAACCAAATTTGTAATTATTTTTTAAAGCACTGGAACCATTGATTTGAAATCCTATTATCTCTAATGCATGCCCTCAGCCGCCTTGATCTCGCAGACGAAACTGCTAATGCAAATGGTACCTCACTGTAAATTAATTACTTCCAATAGAAGCTGGGTTATGGGAACAGGGAGCACGGAAGTTGATTCCCATCCACTTCTTGTAATTTGCTGGTTCAAGTCCCTTCCCTCCGCAGAGGCCTGCCTCTGGGAACCAGCACTAGAAAACTTTTTTTTGGAGAAAAACTTTTTATTTTATTGAATTTTTGCAGGATACAGATTAATAAAACATCCACTGAGAGCACAGAACAATATCTAAAGGGAGTGAAGGGAGGAAGGGGTTACATCAATAAAGCCTTTCCAAAGGCACTAGTGGAGTGGAAATGCTCATGATTTCAAAGGAAACCTGCTAGAAAAAAAAAAATGATTTTCAGTTGTTGCTTTGGCTTCTTAACTTTAAAATTTACAAAAGCAGAAAAGCCTCCCTGCAGAGGGTGGGATTTAAAAAAGAGCAAGGAAGACAAAAATCGGCTGCTTGTTAAATGTTTGTCTTGCCTTGGGCTCTCAGCTACCCCTCGCTGGTCTTAATCGGACCGGCAGAAGCTCACACTCTCTACTGCGGCCTCCTCGCTAAATACTGGGCAAGGCCCATGGCACCCTGAATAACCGCGTTTTGACAAACATCAGTTTGGCTGCAATCTTGGGTTTTGCTTTTTTTTGTTTTTAAACAAAAACAACTTTAGCTTACCCTAGGACTTAATGGTATCCCTGTAACAACAACCGTCTCTATCTGATGTGCATACGTTTAATAGTTCCCTGGATGACTTACATGTGATTGCCAACTTTTACTTAATGATGCTTAATACTCCCTGGTCTTACCTGTCATTAGCATTCAGCCCAGAGTGCCCCCATTAATGGAACAGCAGCAGGAGTTAGAATAAATAATAAGACAATAAATAGCAAGAGATCCACCTCAGGTAATTTCAGGATTTCTTTAGTTTGATATCACTAGCAGATGTGGCTACAGCAGTATCCGATGTAAAAAACAGCAATGCTGATCCCTGGTTTCACACCTAATATTTTCCAAACGTCACTTCAAATAGCTTAAATGTTCAGAAGTTTGGGGGTTTGGGGTTGTGTTTTTTTGGAGGGGCTATTACTTCTGGATGCCCAAAGTAAGACACCTCCAAAGGGTCTGGAGTCCTGGAAGGGGCACTGAACGTCCTCTCAAACTCCTCTAAGGTGTCTCAAGGTTGGTATCCAAGATCACTAGTCATTTTTTTTCCAATTTGAATCTCTCTCTCTCGATAGATAGATAGATAGATAGATAGGTCCCCCCCTCCACATACACACTTTAAAAAAAGAAAAAAAGCAGCAGCTACCAGTAGAGTGCAGCTGGGGTCATTAAAAAGCCTGAGGGAACAAAGGCTCTCAGCATAATCAAGCTGGGAGGGAAGGTGTTTGTTCCTCCAAGCTGTGGCGAAGTGCAAGAAAGCCTGATACAAATTAATCCCCGGGGCAAACTCCCCTTCCCAGGTGCGTGTCCTCTTGTCACGTGGACAAACTGAGCTGTTTGGGGCATAAGACTATGCATGCAGCGCAGACCACAGGAGGGCCCTGCTCCACCCTGCCAGCAGTATCAATAATAGCATTGCAATGCTCTCTGCTTAAGGCATGGCTTTGGAAAAGGAAAATCCACCCTCTCGCCCAGGGCATGCACGTGCCAGAAGCCAATAAAGAACGGTACGTTACAGCTTTTCACACCTCCCCAAGGCACCTTACCTTGTTTCTCGAAACACCTTATGCTGTTACCAGTTGCCTTGATACTGACCCCTCTTGGCCAGTTTAATTAGTCCTTCCATTAAACAGATGACAATTTCATTATAAAACAGACAGCAAGATCAAAGAGCTCCAATGCACTTAAATGGCTTATGCACCCGAGTGGTTTATGCAGATAACTCATGTCGACGACGATGCAAGCAATGGGCAAAAAATTGGGATTGGTATTCCTGTCATGCAGTGAAGCAAATGATGTACTCCTCCAATACGCATGTATGTGGAGGACACTGTAGTATTTGATAAAACTTAATTGGAAACTGATTTTTAAATGCACCATTTTGAAATCCAATCACTAACCAATACACTGGATCACCCAATGAGGGAAAAGGAAAAACTAAAAAGATCAAGCCCTTCTTACTGCATGAGGTCACAGTAAAACGGTATTACTTTGTATGGCACTGTGACTATTTTGGATCTGAACACCTATCCACATGACCCGGTGCCTGAATTAACACTGAGCTAGAGCTTTCTCCTTCTCTCTTTTAATTAATTTGTTTGAGGCTCTTGGTGGGTGAAGTGGTTTCCAAATATAAAGCAGCCAAGTGACTTGGGAGGCCTGAGGATGCAGAGAGCTTTGTAAATGTAGGTCATTCTCTTAAGTTCACTCTCAAAGCATCTTGCCCATCCAGGGCAGACGGCAGAGACAACATCATAGCATGGGTACTTGGATAAGGGCTAGGCTTGGGTCTTTCTGCTGTTTTTTTTAGGTGACGTCCTGGTTTTGAACGCTTCGGATTAAAGAAACCTCTCAGAAACACTTGAATAAATCTGAAGAAACTCTACTGGCTTTCGCGAGACTGCAGCAACGCGCTTCCCTAAGGCAATAGGGACCGGTCGTCTTAGCCTGAGGACTCAATCTGTTACTTCAAGTAAGTCCAGGAGCCAGGATCAATAATTCTCAGCAGTCTCCCTTGTGCCACCGATGCAACGCACACGCTAAGCAGCAACTACATGCAAGGCACTGTCTGAGATTCAACCAGCCAGACAAAGAAGAGGAACAGCTGGAGCGAGCTGCACATGGGTAACACCCGCAGCTGCCTGGTCTGGAGGTAGCCTGCTGGGGCAGCCTGTGCTGGGGCAGCAGGTCTTGGAGATGTAACTGGTCCTTGACTTCCAGCATCTCCCGGGCTGCCTGGGGCAGGGAGCCCATTGCTAACACTCCCCTCGGCTCAGCGCGGCATCAGTCCGGCTCTCCAGGCATCTCTTACCTCCTCTGCAATGCAGCAGCTGGCAGGCATGGGTGCTGCTGAGCAAGGAAGGGGGAGAGCAGCTGCATATCCCCTTGGGGAAGCAACCTGGGGGTGTGTGCACACGTGTGTGAGTGCATGGACCAATTTCCCTAGCACAGGGAGACATGCTTTAATTCCTAAGCGATGAGACACTCCATCCTTGGGACCGCTGCCCAGGAGGGCCTCAGCAAGGCTGAGACAGATGCAGGCGCGAGCAAGCAGAAGACTCCCCCAGCTCCATCCCTTCCAAGCACAGCTGCATTAAGGCACGAGGCCGGCTGCTCCGAGGACCAGCGATCTCCTCCGCTAACAGGATGGACCGTCTTTGTGTACCGGCCTCCGAGGGCACAGCTGGGCAACGCCACAGGCTCTCAGCCCCAATTGGCCCAGCGTGTAAGAGCCAGTTATCCCCGAACACACCACTCCTGTGCTGTTTAATCACAGCGGCATCATGGCAGCCTGAATTGAAGCCCAGCTATAAATTGAAATCTATAGTGTATCAGTTAGCTGTGAAATCTGTAAGATATTGGATTTATATAGTGTTTGCCGAGCACATTAAAAGATCATCATCATCATGTCTTTTCAAGACAGCCATAATTATTCAGGCTGTCATTTCATCTCACCAGTGCTTTTGAAAAACTATTTAATATTAGCAAACCCTCGCTAAAAACAATGTTTTGGTTGAGGGACTAATCTTCATATCAGTACACAGCCATACCTGGTCTTATCTACATTACCAATTCCCTGCTGATTGAGCGGATTCATTAACAACACAATCTCTGGTGACTGAAATGAAGTCTCATTCTTCGTATCACTGGTGCCTTGCTGTTTGCTTTTGCTTCACAGTGTGCACACAAGTAATTAACTTACTATGCCCCACTAGCTTCTGACACATTACTTGGCATAGAAAAATTCACCAGCAGGTAGTTAAGCATGCAACACATTTTCAGTCAAACAAACTTCGTAACAAAGCACTCCTTAGGAAAAGTGCGGCTCTTTCTGATGCAATACGGAGAGGTTTGTTAACATACGCCATACTGACTGTGCTTATGGGAACTGCCTGTGGAATCAGCGCCATCAAAAAGCCCCGAACCCAACAACAAGATAGTTGGGGGGACAAATGGCAAAAGGATGAAAGCCCAAGTCTGACTCAAGCGGCACACAAAGGTGTGACATAACTAGGAGAGACACAAGATCCATACAGCAGAGAAGTAAAAGGACGAAAAGCTAAGCAGACAAGAGACTCACTTGAATGCAGAATTATTGACTTTATCGGTGTCTGGAGATGCAGACAACAGGACTTATCTGCTTTTATTTCAAATGAGAGGTAATTTGATATTTTAAGCTCCAAATGCTGTACAGTCTGCCTTCTGATTGACACCAAGACCTCCTTACGCAAAGATATGCAATTTACCTACAGGCCTCAACCTTGCAAGCGGTTATCTGTGAGCATAACTTGAAACGCATGCCTGTTCCCGGTGCAATGGGAAGCCGCGCGGACAGCTGCTAACCTGTCTGCAGAATAAAAGGCTGAGGCAGGGATTCTCAACAGGGTGCCTTGCAATCCTTTCAAGGGTGTTGCGGGGTGCCATGCAATGTTGGCACTGTTAGGTGTGCAACATGATTCACGAAATAAACCCAGAGATTTCAAAGAGGAATCTATAGTGTTAAAAAAAAGCTGGACGCTGAGTTCTTCGCAACAGAAGAATTGCTCTAGTATTTTTCTTTAGTCAAAGAGTGAAAAGTAGGAGCTGGCATTTTCTGAGGGGTGCCTCGAGTCAAACGGGGGGCCCTTTGGCTCTAAAGAGGTTGAGAACCAGTGGTGTAAGGCACAGGCTCCAAGTTGAGGGCCCCTTGGGAGTTCACCGAGACCCACTTCATTATGGGTGGACACAGGCATCTCCAGGTGTGGTCCTCACTGCAGACGGAGAAGGGGAAGTGTGAAATTCCACTGAAGTCGACAAAATTCCCCTAAAAAAAGGTTGCCAAGGTTTCACCCAACAGATACAAAGAGACAAAAGGATTCAAGGGCCTCTGTTCTGATTCAGGCATACACCATCCTGACTCTTTCACCTATTTTCATCTTGGTATACGGAGCAGACTGCACCAATATGGCATAAAAGACGCACGCCAGCAATTGGGCGATTACCAAGAGAGAGAACGAGTATTTGCATTAGTGTCCTGGTCAACTCTAGAAACCTCTTGGAGGTTGAAAGAGTCGGCCTTTCAAATTATTAGTCTAAAAACAGAAACTTAGCCAATAACAGAAAGGCCAGGTGACACCATCATTCATTGCACATTCACCTTTGGGTGACAAAACTCATCCTGAATTTGCATCTGGAAAGATGCCCAAAACTGATGGGCTAATCAATGGAAGTCATTGTTTCTTGCAATAGCCTTTTACCTTCTGTATTTAAAAAAATCCACATACACTTAGTCCTTCAATTCATGGATATCCAGACTTCTTGTTCACTTCCTTTCTCCTCCACCTGAGTCTGGAACAGCTCCGTAGTAGCTGCGGCTGGATTTTCTCCATAAAATATTCTGGTTTTTTTCTCCCCCACGTCATCGAGCACAGGACCTCCCCTACGGTGACGCTCTGCTTTGCTGAACTGGGATGCCCGCGGGTCCCGCTGGTTCTGTTACAAGACAGCGCCTCGTGGACCCAGGGCTTCCCCCTCTGCCTGCGAGGAAGGGATTAGATCTGAGAAGGATAGGATGCCCTGGGGTCTGTGTGCACAGTTTTCACCTGCTCTCCTGCCATTTTTCAGCGTTTCACTTTTATCCCTTCAAATCAGTTCATCTAAATACTTCTCCTCTGTCAAAACCTGCCATTTCCAGTTTCCTCCTTGTGAGGGACTCTGCATGCTCCTTTCACATACAATATTTCTCACTGTTGCAGTTTATGCAAATTCTATAATCCCATCTAAGCCAAATTTTAAATACTAATTCTATTTTTTTTTTTTAAACTTCAGTGCTATTCAGGGAAACCTCCCCTGGACTGACTCAGGAAACCAAAACCAGTGTTTCTCTTTAGTTTTGATTCTCATCAGGGAAAACTGAGCCTCCCTCACCTAATGAAAGGAAGTCTTACATTTGAAAGCTGGCCTGACTCTTTTAACTATGCAGATGGCCCCATAAAAGGTAACACTGTAAGAAAAATTTGCCTTTCAATTTCTGGGCCATCACAGCTACATCATGCTAACATGACCCCCTTACTAAAGGCAATATAGATGCCTCCACTCTCTGCCCCTGGGCAACACAGGATATCGGGCAAGGTGGACCTCTAGTCTGACCCAGTAAATGGCAATTCCCATGGTTTAGATCCTCAGGTCTCATTGACTGTTACATATGATGGATAGAAGATTACCAGGTCCGGGCGCAATCAGTGGACTAGGAGGGGTTTTCGTCTTCCCAGATGCCCTGCAGCTACCCAGTGGTTGGGGCATCTGGGTTATTTTAGCTCAGACTGGTTTGCTCCTAGAGAGATCTGCCCGCTCAGCACCAATGCCAGCACTCACCAGAGCTCTCATCCTCTTCTCTCTGGTTTTGTGTAATATCAACCTCTGGCTTTGACAAACACACTCATAGCTGCCCAGACTATTATTCGAAGGTCATTCTCCCACCTGTTACTTTGACAGCGTTGTCCCTTCTCGTTGCATCGGACAGAAGCTATGTGGCCCCTTATGGTCTGTTCCCAACTTACCATGTCTTATTGAACTGAAAAGCCACCTGCCACCTTTTATGAGTGTGTGGCATCAACCTCCATCACCCACTGGTGAAATCTATTTTCTCCCATACCCCTTTTACACCAGCTGAAAAAGCTTTCCATGAATATCCACACAGCCACTTCACTATTTGCCTTCATAATCCCACGTCTTTCATCTAGCGATGATGGCAAAAAACCTGAAAAGGGCTCAACTGCGTGCCGAGACTCCTGCCAGTCATGCTGACCCTACTGTCTTGGTCTCTTCCCTTGCACACTTTGTCACCTGTGTCCATGTGTTGCCTGTTGTAAGCTTTGGCGTTTTGTTTTCAGAGTCTAAAAAAGGGCTCCTTGTCCCAGGGTTGTTGTTCCTGGACACTCTGGCAATACAAAGAAATAAATAAATCAAACCCAATGGCCAGGCACGGGAGTTTTACAAAGCGCATCTATGCAGCAGTCAGTCATCACAAGAAATAATTTAAGCCATTAGTAGTGTCACCAACCCATTCTTGCCGTTACAGTCACACCTCATCATATTTAACATTTTTATTAAAGCCTTAGTTCTGGAAATCAAGCATCTGCATGAGGATCTTGATCTCATGAGAAGCTCAACTTTCAACAAGATCCTAGATCCCTTACATTTAGAGAAAAGCTTGAAAGTGAAGGAAGGAAGACTCAGAGAAGATAGAAGACAAACAATGACCTCAACATTTTTTTAAAAGCATCTCCTTTTGTTTTTTTAAACCTGACCATTTGCACAAGCAGTGCTCTGATGTGCATAACCTTTTTGATGAAGGCCAAGCAAAATCTAGGGCTGGGTGAAGAAAGCAAAACCAAAAATCTGGGCAAAAGCAATACATTTCCCACCACGCAAAAACCTGAACAAATGCAGGAGATGTGCACACGGTCCAACTGTCCACTGCTGTCCCCAGATTGGGAAGTTGGGCTGGGGACAGAAATTACACATAAACCAGTACATGTGATCAGAAACTGACTCAAAATCTGTACAACAACTGAAGTTCAGTGAGCATAGACCACTTTCAAAATGGCCAAAACCAGTTTAAGATAAACCTGGATGGATGCAGTATCAGACTTAACTGATTCAGGTTAAATCAGTTTACTGAACTTCTGTCCCAGATCTTCTCCAGATTCAAGTCAACTCACAGTCTCCCAGCATCCCAGGATGCTTTGTACCCCCCTGCAAACCCCTGCCCCCCACCTTGCAGGGAGGGCAGGCTAGCCTTGGCCCAAGCTGTCTGCTCCAGCCCAGCAGGGATGTGCTCTAGCGCCCCCTGCTTCTGGCTTGGACCACTGCAGGCATGTGGTTGCATTTCTGGAATCAGAAGTGAATGTCTGTTCACTTGCTTATTGGTTCAATCTCTGCAGTTTAGACTAACTTGTGAAGACTGAATTGATTCAGAGTTGGCCTTTTCGACCGTCTGTCCTCAGCCTTGGCGATAATTTCTGCTGGATCAGATCCTTGTTGAGGTAGCTACCGAGAAGGCCCCTACATTAGATCATTTCTTGCTCTTGATCCCAGGCAGCACCCAAATACATTACACAACAATGGGAACACTTCTCTGCCTGGCAGAGCTATACGTATGTCTGAGAGGAGCAATCACATTGGGTGCTCATCTGCAGTCACATGGCAAGCAACTTTAGGCAAGAGGGATCTTTTGTGGGAGGTGGTGCTCACCAGCATCAGTAGTTTTATATCTGGGTGTTTTCAGCACTGCATCCTCTAATTGTGGGAGGCTTCTTATGCCATTAAAAAAATATCTTTATGTAGAAACAAGATCTACAAGAGGCACACAAAGGCTGATGAAAGAAACCTCGGCATAACATACCATGATGTCTCCCTGGTCTTGTCAGTTTTTCACAGTGGTGACAAAGAAAGAACAAACAGGGTTCGTTCGTTCCAAAGTAAATTTATCTAATCGGGCTGTAACTGTTTATACTCAGAACGCTACTGCAAGGAACCAAGTAAATCACTAAGCAGAAGTTTATTAAATTAGTAGTTACTGAAACGCATCTTATTGATCTGTTTTACTTACACCCAGCCTCCAGAGTTTCCTTCACAATTTCACATGAAGCTGCAAGAAAATCATTATTCAGGGGGAAAAAATAAAAATAAAAAAGCCCCCTGCATTATATTTTGCAGATCATGCGGTGTAATGTTTGTGGCATGATGGCTTGCAATCTTAGCAATGGGTGTATCATACTAGCTCAGACCCCAGTTTGCCTTACTAACAGGCCAGCACAAATATTCAAGAGACAAGCTAAAACGAGAAGGATCTGCTCAGAAACACGCACACGCTCTGACACATCACAGTACTGTCATACACATGGCTTCTCTTCTGCTACGGTTGTGACAGGACATTAGTCAGTGGTAGATTTGTTTTCCTTTTCAGGGTTTACATATTTTAGCGGCCAGGTCTCTTCCTATGTTCTCATTCAGCAAAGCATTTAAGCACACGTGTAACTTTAAGCATCTGAGTAAACCTGAAGAACTGAAGAGGATCTATGCCTATTCAGTAAGCATTTAATCAGGTACCAGATTTTAATTATGCAAGTAATGCCAATCCAAGTAAAGGGGCCTACTCACTGCTACAAGTCAATCACTTGCAAGCGTGACTTGTTGAACAGGCACCGGATTATTTTTGCGCCTAATTTTAAGCATTTGCATAAGTGCTTTGCTGAGTCAGGGCCAAAAGCTCAGACCCCAGATTGGGAGCTAAATAATAGGGGAAAATTAAAGCGATTGAGGTTCCACAGTCATTTCTCTCACGCCCATGTCGGGGTTTGCTGCTTAGTAGATATACAGGAGGATGAATGCACACAGCCCAAGGAATTCTTCCACTCAAGTTCAAAGAGCCGTGCCTGGTCCAGCTCCCACTAAACGAAAGAAAGATCCTTTTTCAAGTTTGGGCGAGTTATTTTCGTTGCCCACGGAGGGAGGGAGGGAACAGCATGGTGGGAAAACTGTTCATCTCTAGCATTGGGACTGGGACGCTTCTAATGAGACTCACCCTTTGGCTTACGGCATTAAAACCCCAAGTTATTGCACATCTGTGGCCCTAAAACATCAGAAGTTATTTTTTTCCCTAAAGCAGAGGCCTTTTAAAAGAGCTGAATTCAGCTGGCATCAGAAGGCTTCACCTTTGGTCCATTTCCATCACCACTGGCTGCCTGCTGAACTGTACTGTGCAAGGCGCTGTATTATGCCCCTTACCAGTCTCACCTTCGCAGCAGCTTCAAAAGTTTCAACGAGTAGTGATTTAATTTGTTAGAAGAACATCCGCCAAACCAGGCAGCCACGCATATATAACCTTCGGAAAAGTGAGCTCTCTAAATCTGTTGGATACAAAGGCAAAAAAAAAAAAAAAAGAAAATTTGCAGATAATACACATCTGCTTTCAGAGCAGAAAGCCTCAGTTTTGGAGTCTAACTCCCATTGTTTCAGATGAAAGCCCCCATCACAGGCCTTCAGGTAAAGCAATTCAATACTTGGAAGCTGGCAGCGGAAGCTAAATTAAAAGGTATAAATGTAAATAGGAAAATCTTTCTTCACAAACAGATGCACCTGAAAAAACACTGAAACTTCCTCAGAGATAAAGGATTAAGCTCTTTCGGCCAGCAGTTGTAAAAATGCATAATGGATTTAGACATTTCTTTTCTGATGGAAGAAAGCTATTTAATGAGATAAGCACTATTAAGATAGAGCAGAATAAACCATAATGTAAAAGACTGTTCATTAGCTGATGCCTAATTGCTTTTGCGATTGGCAAAGAAGCAGTAATTACTACACTGGAAAGATCTATATTTAGAGGTTATATGTTTTTGTGCATTGCATAAAAATACTACTGTGATATTAAACAAAAATTTAGCCTCACATACAGAATATCATTCACTTAGAACTGAACACATCTAAGTCTATATAGCAGTCTGGGGAAAGGAGAAATATTGATTACGGTGAGGAATTTCACTGCAGACATTTCTGAAACCAGACTTCAATACGTTCATAGTTATTTATTCGCTGTGGTCTCACTGTTGACTGTTTTTGTTTATAAATATTTATTGTGCACCATCTTCATAAAATAATTATTATTCAATGTTCACAGCAAAGGGAAGACATTAGATCCCTGCCCGTGTGCTCTCCTATTCTAATCTGTATGACAATATTTTAATTTAGCATTAGCTCTAAACTCCTTACAGTTGAACATCCAGGGCTTTCTTTGCCAGCTTTTTCATGCAAACGTTTACAGAAAAGCAATATCCCCATGGACGCGGCTGTCTATTTGACATGGCTTACAGGATGACGCAGCCATGTGTCCTTACTCTGGTTCAGCAATTACTATAAGACAGCTAAAGTTTGTGCATATTCAGTGATAGTGGAGCTGGAGCGAGTCATCACAGAGATGACCGCACCCCACAGTCCTGGGCCCTGGGGTCGGGCTTATTTATTACCCATCAGCCTACAGAGGCTTCACAGAGGAAGCTACAGACCTTCTCTGTGCTCTCCTTCAGGCCCCCAAGACTTTGGCACTGGTGGTTCAACTGGATTCATGGTGGATCCAACTACAACTAGTCCAACTTGGAGGTCACAAAGGCTTGGCTTAAGAGCGGCATGTCATTTAAGACCATTTGGACGCTTCACTAGGGACAGCTTGCTTAAATCACACTCCTTCCAGCTAGTGCTACAAATAACATCCAAGCTCAGTACGGCTAAAAGGGAGAGAAGGACAATTGCTTTTCCTCACCAGCACTCCTCTCTCTCTCCTGCAGATTTACAATCACTATCTTGGAACAGTTGATTCCTGGCAAACAAGGTCCTGCAGTATCATAGAACCGTATTTTGGTGCTAAACACGTAAGTTCATCCCGTTATAACTCATGGGCAGCTGATGCTTTACTGTGCAACAACTCTGCATTTACCTTCCTGCACCAAGACTGTGACCCTGATCTACCAGAGCCAAAGGGAGAAAAAAGCAACTCGATGCAACTGTGAAATGTATGTTGTCATGGGAGTCAAGAACGGAAAGTGAAATTACTTAGCTGAAGTGTTTATGTAACTTGCTTGGATGTCAAGCCTCTTACTTAGTGAGGTATGTTCCAGCTGGATGCCGATACAGGCTGCAGATGTTGACAATATCTACAACCCTGAAAACTAAGAGATTTAGGCCTTCCTTCTCCGCTCCCTGGATGAAAGCCGTCATGGCAGACAGGCCTATACAAGCCCTATGCACACATTATGCCACACAGTGGGCACATCTACATGTTCATTAATGTGCTGAAATTACAGCACATTTAGTACCTGTAATGATAGGTACTAACTTAATGCATCATAATTGGCGTTACTGCGCATTAGCACAGACGAACGCTTTTTATGTGATGCTAATGTGCAGTAGAGTCACTCTACTGTGCATTAGCACGGTTTTTGCCAAACAGCAAGGTCCTATATGAGATGTGAGCAGTACAGAGGTCTTCCCAAACTGCTGCAGGGGAGCAGATCTTATTCCACACGAACAAATGCGATGAGCACTGCTTGGGCCAATGTGCTCCCAGTAGAGCGCTCAGGTCCTAACGACAGGGCTTTGTGTACACCCCTAACTTGGATCCACTTTTCTCAAGCAAAGCCCAAACTTGATGACCTTTCATATATGGCTCTGCCTTTTGCTCAGTGGGAAGAGCAGCGGGAAATCGGCTGAGCGTAGCTTGGTGAAATTAGGGGAGGGAGCTTATTTTGAACAGTGTTTCTCCCAATGTGGATCCAGTAGCTGCTGCTGCATGCATGCCATAGGTCTGCTCATCTCATCAAACAAAAGAATAAAATTAATTTTAGCAAAATGGAACCATGGAGATTTATTTTTGTGACAGCATGTAGAAAACACGTAACTACTGTGCATTATAAACACCATTAAAATAACTTTCAATGTAGATTTTGCAATTCCTTCAATAAAAAACTCCAAAGCTTTGATGCACAGAAAGATGAATTTTAATCCCCAGAGCACCATTCCATGATAATTATGCATCCCATGCTTCTGCGAAGGTAAACCTAAGGGAAAGAATATCTTAAAAGAATGGGTAACTGTGGGATAATCTGGTATTCTACTGTAACAGAACAGGAGGGGGTTGGGGGTGTTTGTTGTTTTTGTTGTTGTTTTTTTTAACTAAATGCGTCTTATATTCAGTATAAAAACTTACAAATATATAACTTCCCAATTGAAAAGATTCTTGTAAGAGTCGCTTATTATTTTAGTCTATATCCGTAAGTCATACTGTCCCTTTCAAAAAAGGATTTTTAACCTAAAGCTTCATTAATAACATAGCATATTTAAATAAAGTTTATTCATTGCTGTAGTCATTAGCTAATGGTTTTATTTTCCTATGGGACAATGATAAACATTAAAATTCAATTTATTTAACATTTGCTTCTCAGAGAAGGAAAAATGGAAATCATTTCCTGGCAACAATAATATGCCCTCGAGGTCAGAAAACAGACAAGAATCAGGTCTAACAATCTTTGGATAATGATGAACTGAGAAAGTCGGTACATTTACACACACACACACACACACACACACACACACACA
>NW_017728917.1:13503513-13509361 GCF_001723895.1 Crocodylus porosus
GTTTGACCACTGGTCTACTTGCACTCCTTCAAGTCTTCCATTTTTTGCGTTCATTTCTATTATTAAAGTAGTGGTAAATCAGCTTCTTGAACTGCATGAAAACGGAAAATATCAGGGCAGCCCAGAATAGCCACATTTTATCCACGTCCCTGCAGCAGGGTTCCTTCAAGAAATGTCATGACACTCTCAAAATATCCCCAATGAATATTCAGGCGGGCTTGATGACAACCCATCTGAAGGTTGATAAAGATGAAGACAATCTTCTTTCAACAGCCAGATCAATAAAGGGACGTGAATGGGAGGCCAAGGAGATGATATACAGAGAGGCCCGTCTCAAATTTTACACCGGATCTATGGCCTGTAAAAAAGATTACCTCCTTCTAATCCATTTGGAACCGCCACTAGTCCCTCAAGAATGGTTTAAATATTTGTGTTTTGCAGTTGTTCAGAATTACTGATCAAGAAGACGGAGGGAGAGAGAGTAGTACCAATGTGGGGACTTAAATGCACCAAGTATTCAAGTGTGTACCTATTCATTTTATAAGTTAAGGACTTTATGATATACACACAAACCCAAAAAGTCAAAAAAGTGAATACCTAATCCTGAAGACAGTGTTATCCAGACTACAGCAATATGCAGAAACTGAGTCACTACTTCCTCTAATGTGCTATACAAATACTGGGGACATTTTTTTTTTTTTTTTTTTTTACATACTTAATGAGTTTAATTCTCATATTTAAGCAAGAGACCTTTGTGAAAGAAGAAGGTTATGCATCTTCTGGATCAGTGAGATGTTTAATATCCACCAGCAAGGAAAGGAAACAGGTTGAAGACATACCATCATTATTATGTAAAAAAAAAACCTGCTAAGACATTTGGAAAATTGTCCCTCATGATGACAAATATGCTTCAGAGACATCGGACAAATACATCACTACTGATGAGTGGCTGAAATTTTTAACTGATTTCCTTCTTTGAAAAATTAAGTTTAATTGCAACCAAAACCTGTTTGATTTCAACTTCTTTTTCAAGTCTTGACAAATATTTAAACACAAATTGTTTCATTTTATTTGAAACTGGAAAAAAAGTCGTTTCGCTTAGAATTTTTCAGTAAAGAAAAGTTAAAATTGTTCCACAAAGAAAAATTAAGTGAAAACAATCTTTCCAAATTTTCAGGGAGATGAACCTGGACACGTTGAGCAATTCCTACTGTTCACATTGGTTGTACTTTCCCTGCCCGTCATTGCTGGCTTCTAACTTCCGGTGTTTTGTCCAATCCAGCTCCAAAGGGCTCAAAATTAGCCTCTCATCCTGCACATTTACTCACACACCAGGAGTAACTCTGATGAAAATCAACAAGGAAATCCCTCATGCACAAAATTAAGCTCAGGCATAAGACCCTACAGGACCAGGATCTTGGGAGTGCACTGCTGCGTTTACCAGGCTAGTCCCATGGTAAAAGTAGGAGCCTCGCCACCCTAACAGCATTTCCACTAATGAAGAATGAGGATTAGCTTCTCCCTGTGTGCAGGATGAGCTCCTTAAAACAGTTCAACTGGAGACTGAGCATGCCCTGGCCTCCTGCTCACTCACTGCCTAAAGCAAAAATGAATTAAGTGGGCTATTTTTCTTATCATCCTGGGCCAGTGGCAGGAATGTCACAAATTAGCCCTGACACTCCAAGTGCCACTTCCGATCCTCATCCCTCTGCCTCATCTGTTGCTCTGCTTTCTGCTCCCTGCCCTCTGCACCCTGCCCAATCTACTGCTCTGCTTTCTCCTCTCTGGGCAATCGTGTGCCACTTCTGGCACCCATGAGGCAAGTTGGTCAACCATGGTCTAGGGCTTGGTCCCACCCTTCCAGTTCAGCATCTCAAGAGGCATAGGAGCAGCTGAGGAGTGGATGCCCCATTTCATGGGCATCATTCCAGGTTGCAACAGGCACAGCTAACATGTAACACACAACACACCCCATCCTGCTACTGCAGGTAACACGCAAGTTGTAACACGCTACTGCATCTGCAGGGTCTCTGGCTTTTTTGGCTTCTGTTGCTCTTGCAATATCGATCATCCATGGCAGAATTATACAGAGGGCTCCTTCAAGGGTGCGTGTCAATCAGGTTTATGAAGCCTATAAAATGTTTATAGTGCCTGTGCCATAACCAACCCCCCCACCACCATAAATCAAATTATTTCTGGCTTCTGTTCTCAAAACATCTCTCCAGGGGACAGTGTGAGATTACTGAATAGCACTTGGTTTCCTTGATCATGTTGCTGTAAGCTTTTAAAACTTCAGTGGCCATTAATGGACTCTCATTCCCTTCCCCCTCCACCTCGTTCACCTTTCCAAACTTTTATTTCATTGACACTAATGTGAAGACTTCCCTTAATAACCGGAGGAAATTCTTAACACCTCCCCAAATGTATTGACCTGGTTTAAAGTTCAAGCAAGCAGAAATCTGTGCTTTCTAATATGCCAATTCAGTAGAGCAGGAATCCAAGAAGCAAGCAAGTGTACCCGGAGGCAGATCATACAAACAACCCGGGCAGCAAAGATCTACCCAAGTCAGCTTTCTGATGGCATAACCACTACCATAAAGCTAGGCACCCCCAGCTCAGGCTAATCCAGGGGTGTGCAGGCCAGATTTTGTCCAGCCATGGCACATCCTGACACCCCCGAGCATGCAGCAGCTCCACGGTGGGATCATGCAGTCACCTCTATGTACACCACACACACACACACAAATCAGGACAAAAAATTTTTTTTTTAAGTAAAGTTATAGTATGTTTTTGTCGATGTTTGATTTTTAGTATATAATTTGTTTTTTTCCAGTTCCAAGATGGCAAACCCCCTTCCCAAAAGGAATACTTCCTGGGGTAAGCGAAGGGACTTCCAGTCCCAAAATAGCGACCGGGGCTGGGACACCTGTCAAGGGGCACAGCTACCCTTGTGGCCTGCGCCAGCTCACCAAAACTTGTTAAGTGGCCCTCCACCTGAAATAATTGCCCGCCCCGGGCTAATCCTTTCCTTTTTGCTAATCAGCAAAGTAACCAATAGCTTCAGCTGATTCCCTCTGCAAAATCATCAGGCAAGTGTTAAGCAGAGGAAAGCACTAACATGTTGTTGGGGAAACAAAGTGCATTCTCATCCCACGCTCATTAAGGCTCCTTTGCCTTAAACAATGCTAAACGATAATGCAGCCAGAACAGGATTCTGGATTCCTAGTAGCAACTAATCCTCACACAGGAGGACCCTGCATGGAGCATTTAGCATGGTTTTGGTCTGTCTGCTTCCACACAAGGTACAATAAAGGTGGAAGAGACTTAGAGCGACTTCCAAAAGCTCATAAGGGGAACATTTCTACACCCTCAGGGTAGAAACAGAAGTGGCTGCAGAAGCTGTGCCTACATGTGTCCTGGCAAAGCTGATCTCCTTCACGGGCATCTACAGACATTGCCAGGGCTGTTGTCCTCCAGAGTTGGATTCCTACCCCTCCCAGGACCCGGTCCTGGAGGACAATTGCCAGGGGTGCTGTGCTTCAAGTCAGGGTGATGCAGCGTGATGTGCGCCATGGGAATTTACCCCCTACACATGCAGACCATGCCCTGACTTGCAACAGGGCAGGCTCCAGGAATCCCCCTGCCTCCTGGGGTACGGCAGAAGCATGCCCTCCAAATACCCCTGCAGGGAGACTCCCGGGGCATGCAGGGTCAGCCCCGCGAGCCTGCCTGGGGCAGCCGGAGAGCGCGGGCAGGCCCAGGCTGCACACACTCTCCTGCCGTAAGTGAACAGCTGTCAGTCGTGAAAGGGCAGCACTAATGAGGACTAGGAACTGCCACACTCACAAATCAAGGACTAAGACATCTGCTTGCTCAGATTTTGGCAGCAGCACAAGGGCGATGTCTGTTGGCCGGCTCCGATTCTGATGCTTCAGTGTTTAAGCTCTTTCACTTATTACCTGATTTCATTTCACTTCTTAGGCTTCTTCGTAAAGGCATTCCTTTATGACCTGTATTATCAACTATTCCTTCAAGCCTTTTTTTTCGGTTTTACTTCTGGAGCAACTGTCTCTTCCAGTCTAGTGCCCAAATTTTCATTTCTCTTACCAGAGCAGGAAAGCATTCCCCATAGAGTAACTTCAACAAGGCCTTTCGCCCTACACAGATGCTGTGAAAAATCATCTTGGAGAATTATGAGAGCTGAATTTATCCATGGTCCTGGAAAAGGAGGTTATGCTGCCTCCAACAAGGATACATCAGCTGCTTTTACACAGTGACAGGGGAAGGGAGCCCTCACGTTGACATCAGCTGTAGGTTTGAACCTCCAATTTTGACAACGATAGCTATTCATGCCAATGATACCTGTCGTTATTGGCAGGAACAATTATTTGCTCCAAAGCCAGCGGCAGCCTTTTTAGCATGAGAAAATTATGAAGACATGTTTCTCAGAACGGTGCTTTGTTTTCCTGCTGTTCAAAGGCTCATATAATCTATCCTCACAAATCCACATCAAGTGTCTCCTTTAAGAGCTACTCTTCTTCTTCCCCTTTCACTGCCATCGTATCCTAAGGGATCTTTTGAGATCCAAAGGGTCATTCACATTACCATGCAGCTGATGTATTATGGTCCAGCCACTGAAAACAACAGAGCTGGAAAACAGATAGAAGCACATGTTCCCAAATGTGCACACACGTGGCAGGGCAGGCATGTGCTTGCCAGCATTCATAAACACCCGTTCTTTGCTCCTAGGACCTGGTTTATTGTTGCTGTCGATGGCGGTGCCTTTTACAGTCGCTCCGCACTGCTAGTCTGACATGTTTATGCCAAGGCATCTTTCTGTCAGGAGCAAAATCTGTTTTTAAGGTTATGCCAAAACTTTTATATATGGAAGCGGCCAGCTGGCTGCCGGACAGGCCATGCGTCAAGAGACCTGACGGCTGCCGACTCCGAGCTCTGGATCGGTGCAGACTGCAGGAGCTAGGTTTGCAAGCAACTTCATTTTTAAGTGTTGATAAGGTGGCCAGCAGAAGGGATGGAGGGTTTTCTAAGCACCTCCATATAGTTGTGTCCTCTGGCAGAGAATCTGGGGACAGCGGCTGGCCCCCACCCACTGGTGGCACTGAGCTTTGTGCAGAGCCTGCCCGGCATTTCTTGCAGGTTTTTTGCTTGGTGCCACCCCAGCAGAAGCCTGGGAGAGGTGGGAGCCTGGCCCTTTGCATCCTGCAGGAGAGGAGGCAGGAAGCCAGAAGGGACCAGGAGTTAAGAGTGACGCCTGCAGAAAGCAAGGGGAGTGCCCTGCAGGCCATGAAGCCTGGTGGAGCGAGCCTGGGTGGGAAAGGTTTGGGACCCTTAGCAGGGCCTGTACCAACCTACTCATCCCTCCCAACCCCATTCTATGCCTCCTTTCGGCCCATCAGCTGCCTTTCACCCCCTGCGGGGAAACCCCTGGGCTGTCAGGTGCTACCACTTTCTCCTCCACTGCCACCTCCCTGCTCACCGGGTTGGAGAGCTTCTGGAGAGGCTGGACGTGTTCAGGTCAGCGGGTCGAGATGCTCTCCACCCCAGGGTGTTGAGGGAGCTAGCTGGGGTTATTGCAGGGCCCTTGGCACGGCTTTACGAGCACTCGTGGTGCTCGGGGCAGGTGCCGGATGATTGGAAGATAGCTAACGTGGTCCCCATCTTCAAAAAAGGGAAGAGAGGACCTGGGCAACTACAGGCCCATCAGTCTTACCTCAATCCTTGGGAAACTCTTTGAGAAGATCCTCAAGGAGCACATCTGTGATGGGCCGGCTTCAGGGATGATGCTCAAGGGCAACCAGCACGGTTTCATTAGGGGCAGGTCATGTCA
>NW_017728917.1:13509461-13542384 GCF_001723895.1 Crocodylus porosus
GGGCCTGCGCTGTTCAATTTCTTCATCAGCGATTTGGATGATGGGGTGAAAAGCAACCTGCTTCAATTTGCTGATGATACCAAAATTTGGGGTGGGGTGGGGTGAGCACGCTAGTAGGGAGGGAAAGATGCAGCAAGATCTGGATAGGTTACAGGAGTTGGCTAACATAAACAGGATGCATTTCAGCACTGACAAGTGCAGGGTGCTGCACGTGGGCAGTAGAAATCAGCAGCACACTTACAGAATGGGAAACTCCCTTCTTGAGAGCAGGGAGGCGGAAAGGGATCTTGGAGTCATTATTGACTCCAAGATGAGCATGGGCCGACAATGCGAGGTCACGGTTGGCAGGGCTAACCACACCTTGTCGTGCATCCACAGATGCATCTCAAGTACAGCCAGGGAGGTGATCCTCCCCCTGTGTGGCACTGGTCAGGCCGCAGCTGGAGTACTGTGTCCAGTTCTGTGCAACCCATTTCAGGAGGGATGTGGACGACATTGAAAGGGTCCAGAGGAGGCCACCCGCGTGATCCGGGCACAACAGGGCAGACCCTACAGTGAGACACTGCGGGACCTGAACCTGTTCAGCCTTCACAAGAGAAGGCTGCGGGGGGACCTGGTGACTGTCTATAAACTCACTAGGGGGGACCAGAAGGGTTTGGGGGAGACACTGTTTCCCCTCACGCCCCCCCGGGTAACAAGGAACAATGGACACAAGTTATTAGAGAGTAGGTTTAGATTAGACATCCGCAAGAACTACTTCACGGTCAGGGCAGCTAGGAGCTGGAACCAACTTCCTGGGGAAGTGGTGCTGGCTCCTACCCTGGGGGGCTTTAAGAAGAGACTTGATGCCTACCTGGCTGGACTCATTTGAGTCCAGTCTTTTCTCCCGTCCAGGCGGGGGGTCGGACTTGAAGATCTACAAGGTCCCTCCGACTGGACTTCTGTGACTCTATGATTCACCAGGCTGCAGCAACGGCAGGGGCAGAGAGAGACGGGGGCATAAAGGGTGCCACGACCCTCAGCCTTCCCCAGCAGCCAGGGGGGAGGAAATCACCACTGCATCTCCGAGGCAGCCATCATCTAGAACGTGCTCCACGGTGCCTAGAGCCAGACACCTCCACTTCTGGACACCAGTAGGACTCTGCCATCCACACAGAGCCAGTCTGTTTCCATGGGGCAGCCAGCCTACACGGTGCACTGGAGTACCAAGCGAAGCTAAGGAAGGGCGTCACCATGATTTTTAATCGACTTTGGGACAAAGGACACCTCATTTCTACTGCTGCCCACAAGTCAGGCTCTCCAAATGCGCTGATGGGCAGCCCCAGCCTGGAGGCATGGGGGAGAGATGCAATGGCTTGTGCGGACTTTCTTCCAGTGACAAGAACTAGACTTCTTGATGGGGCACCCCACCTGCAACCACTATATCTATCTATCTACCGATAGATAGATATAGATATATAATAAAATATATATATTCTATATATTATACAATAGTGGACATATTATACAAATGGACACTGCAGCACTGTCTGGTCTGACATGCTCTGCAGAGCTAACACCCCATGCTGGCGGGCAGCAGCAGTCAGTGTTAGCTGTAGTTGGCAAGTGGTCCTATTTAGACCATCCAGCAGCCCTCTCATTTTGATGTCCTAATAGGGTGGATTCTTGTGTGTAAGTCCGTGTTTGCAGCTACCCGGAAAAGTGGCAGTGGAAAAAGGGTGCACCCCTTCACTGATGCTGATGTCCAGGACGCACCAGAAGCATCGCAGACCACAAACCTGCAATGACAGCCCCCTAATAACCAGGTCAAACAGCAAACCCACCATACAGCCTGACATCACATACCTGCCTTCTCGGACCTGCAAAATACTGCTCACTTCCTGTGCTATGTTCTCATTCAAGCAGAGGGTATAAAGAAAGGTTTACACCACAGGGACCTGGGGATCCAAAGGCACTCAACCCGGTGCCACCCACATAGAAACGACACTGCACCACGTATCATCCGACTCTCTCCACCAGCTGCCTCGCACGCTCATCCCAAGAACGCGCGTGCCCCACTGGAGCCAGGCAAAGCCCTACGACAGGCTGAACGGGTCGAGCACATTCAGCTCAGAGCAAGATTGGGAATCTTCTCGGAAACGTCCGAGATGCATCGGCATTTTCAAAACAAAACATTCTGACTTTTGGTTTCAATAGTTGCCTGGATTTAATTGAGAAGATGTAGAAGACACAAATAACTTGCAATTGGGACCAAATGTTTTATGGAGGAGACCAGGGGGGCAGTGACTGAACCAGATGCAAGAGCTATGGCTACGCTGAATCAACAGACACTCCTCTCTGCTCTTCCAAACACACCATAAAACCCATCCATGTCTAGAATAGGAGATCCCAGATTTGCTCTAGGACACAGATCAAATCTGGCATGCAGAGTAACCTGTAGGATGAAACAAAGAGAAAATGCTAAAAATTAACACTCATGTCAAAATGAATCTGACTGAAGTAGCAAACCAATATGGGATGGTAAGCAGGAAGCAGCCCTGCACTTCAAGTTGCCATAAAGCACTTGTTGCAAAGAATTTGTTCTTCCTCCAAAATAAGACCAAGGGTGGTTCTGCTTTTATGGCATTGCCTAAAAGCGTGTCAGCAGCACCAGGCATTTGTAAAGATGAAAAATGTGTAACTGGGGTGGTTTGAGGTGGTTAATAAATACACTAAGAAGTTTGGGAGGGGAAAATTCATATATGGCCCCTAATGCCACAAACTGCAAGAGAGCACTCAGTTGTCCGGCATCATTTGTACCCAACATACAATCGAAGTACCTTGCTCTGAATCAGTTACTCTACCGAAAATTCAATCTGTTGACATTTTTCAGGCTCCCAATGTTATAAATGGAGCTTGCAAGGCAGGACTATCTAGTGTGAAGATAAGATGAGAAATCTGGCATCAAATCTAAACTTTTCCATTTGATCATTTCTATGCTTACAGTCAAACAACATTCTGGCTAATGCCACGGCAGAAGTCAACCCGATAAATGCATTCAGCACTAAATCCAGCTGTTGCCTCAAGAAGAGCTGCAATTCACAATGTTTATGAGTTGCATCAATTGTGTGACAAGATTCTCACCAAAGCTGAAGGTGGAAATGTATGCAGACAAACCAAAAGATGCTTCTTCAGGATTAAAAATGACATTTGGCAGCACAAGAAGTTGCTTTTTTGGAACTGTGAAAAGTACAAGAATGAACTACGCAACAAAACGCGTCAACAACAGCGACACAGCCCGTAGGGATTTTAGCTGTTTTTGCTCGGCCCCTGTTACTACACCTGGATGCCGTGAATTGGCTCAGGGTGGAAGAAGGGAGGAGGGGGTGGAGGGGGAGAGCAGTGTCTCATGTAATTACTGCCTGTTTAAAAGCCATGGAAAGAGCGTTAAAGCTGACATGGGCATGGCTTACAGTCAAGGACCATGAGCCTTTGCAACTCAACTCCATCCCATGCGAATGGAGTGGATGCTTGTGCTACCTGCCTTTTGAAAATAGGACTCCCTGTTTCAGTTTAAAGACTAACGAACAGCAGATCTAGAGCAAATGGGCACCTGACTCCAGCTACTTAGCAAGCATACGATCCACTACCGAGTAACGCAATGATTGCCACGTGTGTATTCTGAAATAATTGGGGTTTGGGTTGTGTTGAACAGTTACAACCATTTCTCTGCAGCAAGCTCACCAGCAACACTGCTCGCACAGGTGGATTTGAAGGAGGTAACAAAGAGGAAATGCAGGCACGACTCCGTAAGAAATGGTGGAATAAAACTGCAGGAAATCGGTGATCACACTAAGGACGCCCAAAGGACAGGAGAGGGCAGACGTGTCACCTTGACACTTGTACTTATGGCCCAGGAGAAATGATCCATGTTTGCTCAGTGGCATCCATGTGGCATCACTAGAGTTAAAATAGGTCTCGTGGAAAACCCATCTTAAACCCAGCCAGCTCATTCATTTTAGCAGTGTCAGAAACAATCTAGCTGTGTGGCATAGTTTTACGGTTCTTGTATCTCAGAGTTAATGCAATAATTTTAACTCCAGTAACCTATTTTTTCTGAAGGAAAAACAAATACATTTAATTAAAAAACGAAGGTGCCAGCTGTGTGTTGAGATTTGGCTCCTCTCCGCTGTATGAAAACTGAGACCCCATACCCACCCCCCTGGAAGAAAGGTGGCACTGACTTTTAAATTCACTTATGCCTGTTACTGAATGAATCAGTCAATCTACTGATTGCATATTTGGCCATGACACTGAACCAAATAAAGGCTGGTGCTGAAAACCTGGTTAAAAGACCAGAACAAACAGAGCGAGGAAGTTGTAAGACGTGTCCCTTCCCATCCTACGTAGCCCCACTCTGAAAACAGGAAACAACTTGGACTGAGACAGGCCCACCTTTCCCAGCGTACTGACCAAAACCAAATTCAGCTGTGGAGCCAATGCATTTTTGAAGTTACTATTTCTACTCCAGGCAGACCAGGCTCTTTGGGTAAATCTGATATATAGTTGGAAAAATTGTTCTTGGCAAGCTTTTGGGTACGAACACCCATCTTCAAGCAGCTCTACTGCCTTCATCTAGTCTTTTGAGAGTATCTCAAATAAACCTTCTAATCTATTTAGAGGAACCAAATATCATGCAGCATTAGCACTGCCCGTTGCTTCTGGGCTGCCTTAAATAAAAGCAATCGGAGCAGTTCTTAACACTGAATAACCTCCCCCAACTCGACACGTTGACGTGGTCACTAAATCCTACTGGGTAATCTCCGGGATCCATCTGTTCCTCTTCACTCCCATCCTGAAAACCCTCACACAGGCCCAAATTACTTGTCGAGCTGACTGAAGCAATATCTTTCCTTCTGGCTTCCCACACTCTTGCCACTCCCCGTTGGTTTGCTGACAAAGACAGCTGCAAAGATCATCCACACCGCCTGATGGTCAAGTCGGCCTCTCTCCAGTCCCTTCGCTGGGATTTGAAGTAAGAGGGGGAGTGGAAAACGGAGCAGTCTTTCAAAACACAGGGCTCCCCAACTCCATCTCGGGAAATGAGTTATAGATACACATATTGCCAGATACTGTTTGTTTCTGAAAAAACATTATTAGCCTCAGCGCGCCTTCAGTACACCTAATCAGCCTAATCTATCGTCTCCGTGCCCAATGAAGAATTATAAGATGAACTGCCATTGCGCCGGGTTGCAGTAAAACAGAGCGGTTCCGATCCTTCAGTACACCTAATCAGCCTAATCTATCGTCTCCGTGCCCAATGAAGAATTATAAGATGAACTGCCATTGCGCCGGGTTGCAGTAAAAGACGGTGCCGTACCACAAAGTATATTGATTGGCTGTCCAGTAGTGCAAGGCAACAGGAATACTTATCAAAGGTCACCATCAAATATCTGAAGTGAGCATAAAGAAGTGACATTTATCTAGTGGTCACATAGCATTACAAACATTGCATGAATGCACATCCCCTCACGCTGCGGTCAATACGGCCAGCGCGTGCGTGCATACAATGCACGAAACGCGCATACGCGCAATGTATACACGGATAGGCATAAAAGTGGAGGAGCAACACTACTGCTCTTTGCCCATGCAATGCAGTTGTGCTGATGCATAAAAATGGAATAAAAATCACTAAGGGCTTTAAATTTAATTATTCCCTTGTATTTCATTATTGCTTTATTTGTAACTTGAAGCCTCAACCGCATGACAGCTATAGTGCCTGGTATGGATTCCCAGCAGCTTTCTACAAGCTCCTATGCCATTAAAAGGTGCCAGAATCTGAACAGCAAAATATACCGTTCCAGAGCCTGCTTTTGGTACCTTAATGATTACAACATTTAGGTTTAACCCTAAGAAATATGGGAATGTCAAAGGGCTAACACTGCAAACAGCCAGGAACTGCCCGTTTGCTGTTAATCATTTCAAATAAGACAGGTATTGAATGAATTTACTGTACTCAAGAGTGACGGTCACAGACTGTCAACCAGGAGCCCTCTCTTTTGTTATCAAAATAGTTTTGTGTTAATCTCTGAGGTCACTACTCGAGTCAGTTTAACATCTAAATTTATCACATTTTGGGCAGGGATCCACATTGAAAAAAAAATCACAAAGTATAATTTGGCTTAATTAATGGTCTTTTCTCAAAGGAATCAAACAATTAAAAGCATATGGAAATGGGCTAAGCCACGCTTTTCAAATAAATGTTTGTTCTACATCCTGGGAAATGCGTTTAGGATCAAACTGTGCTGAATTTAGTCAGTGGATTAAAAGAGAATTGAACAGCTCTTATGAATCAGTCTCTTCCCTTTCACAAATCACACATTTACTATTATAAATGTTTGTCAAACAGGGGATTATGCCCAACCCCGTTGGATAACCTGCAGGAAACTTGTTTTTACAAGGTTCATATTCAACCCATGATGTTTTCAAGATGCAGAGCTCTCTACACACTATAAACATTTGACATATTTAGGTGTCTGTATATGGTAATAGGAAATGCCAGGTTAAACAAGTAAAAGCATAAAGGCAAAAACAGTTTAAAACCTGTACATCAGTGTATACTGGCTCTGATTATAGTGGCAATCAATCATGGTTTTTTTGGTAGAACTATGACATTTTATTATATCTGGAAAATGTCATGGTACAGTTGATTCCTTTACAGAAGCTTACAAAGCTTGAAAATATATATGGCATTTCAACATTTTTCTTTGACTGTTTTTATGAGAAGTGACAGTGCCTTGTACTGACTCACAGTTGGGTGGTGGGATGAGATCCACAGCTCGCCTGGGAGGCGTGCAAAGCCCTTAAAGAAGGGCCTATACCAGTAATGCTCATGGCACCCTGGGGTGCCTTGAGATCCTTTCAGGAAGGATGCAGGGAGCCACACAGTGTTATCATTAAGTTCACAAACATGAGTCACAAGACAAACCCAGGGATTTTGCATAGAAATCCATCATTGGGGTCTTTCTATGTTCTTTGCAAAGAAAAACTGTCCAATTATTACTTGCCCTATGATTTTTGGTAGGCAAAGGAGTGAAAACTAAGAGCCGGTATTTTCCGAGGGGTGCCTTGAACGGTCTATCCAGGTGGGCCTTGAGTCAAAAAAGGTTGAGAGCCACTGGCCTATATATTCCCCTGTGTCCATACTCCCGCCTCATGCATTTCGCTTCATCACCCACACAATCACAGAGACTTGAACAGTTGCGTAGCTAGTTAGACACTGACCCCCCCCCCCCATCCTTTTTCCATGCCCACACGGTGGGGGTTGCATGCTGTGGGAGTCTTCAGGATGAAAGGATAATACTGAACACTGGAAGGGCAGGTGGCTTTCCCGAGCTGGTAGCAAGCACAGTTCACACCGGGTACAACAGGTCAGACTTAACCGTTTTTGTGGGGTCGGCTTGATTTGCAAGACAGATTCAAAGCAAAATGCACTATCTAGCACCTCCAGCTTGGCAGCACCTAGAGACAGGGGGTCTTCCAGCATGCCCTTTAGCACGGTCAGGTTGTACATGGTCTCCCCTGGAGAACGCACCAGCCCTTCACCTCGGGCTTCATCAGCTGCATTAGCCCTTGAGAAACACAGCCGGCTCTTACGCCACTGCCGATGTATGTGGATGCGGTCCGACTGCAACCTACAAGCCCCGGACCAATCTTGAACTTGCAATAGGAGCCGATTGAGAGCTAGTGGGCTATACATTTTTTCTCTCTGAATTCACATGGTTTCAGGTGCAGCTAATCATCTCTGCTAAAATATGAGAGGAAATTCATCATTCCAAATCTGTAAACAAGGTTCCCTGTGAATTTTTCAAAAGTGCTTACATGACTTAAAAGAACAAATCCCACTGATCTACGATGAACTTGTACGTCTAAATTACGTCAGCTTTTGAAAACTCCACTATCATGTCCTCTGTGATTTTTTAGGCCTTTGCTCGGTACGCTGTCATCTGTATTTGAGGGTCTATCGCACTATTTTTAGACCCTAAACCACTGAAAAAAAGAAACTCAAAATCAGGATTCTCGTAACAACCTGCGTCTGCTTCGCATTTCCAAATAAGAGTGGAAAGCTTTGCAGGTCATCAGCAAGGTTATGATTATCGTAAGGTGCCACTTACCAAAGTATTTACGAATAACCTGCTGGTCAGCTATTCCAACAGTGCAATATCGAGAACAAGGGTTTTGCTGTTTTATTTTTCAAGACCCTGAGCTGACATCTAGCCCCACTACAATGAACCAGGGGCCTCTACGCTACAGCTGTTAGAAGTCTGCATTGCCGTAACTCAAGATAAAGTGACTAATTAAGTCCGTGACGATTATACCCTCTGCAGACAAGGCACAGAGGAAGACCTATAACATGCTGACCAGTGGGTTAGACAAGTGCCGAGGTCTGTGGGTACCAGCAATTCCTGCTTAACGCCGTTTTACTTAGCGCTATTTCACTATAACGCTCATTTTAAATTGATACCCGATTCCACTTAGCCCTCGGCAAGTTTCGTTATAAGGCTCGCGGTCACCACCTTGGGTTGTCAAATACTTTACGTTTCGCTTAATGCTCACGTTTTCAGGAACCAATTAAGAGCACTGAATGGGGTTGCCTGTATACCCTATTACTTCCAACTTTCAATGGTCTCAGTGCTGTCCCTCACTTGCAGCAGCTGTAAAGCTCTTGCATTCACATTGCCAACATCTGCCAGATTGTTTCTGCAGCATAGGTGCGACAGACTGTTCCTCCGTAAAACTGTCTCAAGTTAACTGCATTTTAGGTTAAATCTACTTATTCCAGCACTGGGCATGGGAACAGTGAAAGCACCAGAGAGCAGGTTTTCAACCGTGAGGTGCAGGCACATTTATGTGAATGGCAACCTCTGCTAAGAGAAGACCATATCCCGCCATACTTTGCATGCACAAATCCCAATGCAGTAACAAGAACCTGGAGCAAGACGAAATGGCACAATTTGGCACCTTTGTTCTGCTAATGGAAGGCCTGAATTAGGCTTGCACTGATGCCAATCCATACCAACCTCCGTGGCCCATGGACCGCAAAGGGATTGCCCCACACATGCCCTACAGATCTTAATTGTTAACGACTGCTGAAACCAGGGATTTCTAGAGCTAAAAATCATGTTACTGCAGCTATAACAGAACAATGACCTGTGTGCATCAGGCGCACAACTGAAAACACCTCGCACGCATGGACTGGTGGGTTACACCGATCATTTCTGTCTACAGCAATAGTCATTAACTACAGAAAATGTGCAATGAAGAAAGAGGAAAGGAACAGACAGCTTTTAAACGTTTCTACACTGTGCAGAGTCTTAGTATAATCTGTTTGATTAAATATGTAAAGTAAATAAAATTCAGGACCACCTCAGCTCGTCTCCACTCTTTCCTTTTGTATGTTACCATCAGGCTTATTTGCAACTACAGATCTGTTTTCGCCTACAACAAAAGTCCTCAACATATCCTTTGTGCTTCTGTCTCTTAAATGAAAAGCTACTGAAAAGATCAATTAAGTGAAATGAGAAGAGAAACAGAACCCAGGATCTTGGTTCAGGAAGTCATCTGCTTACTACAGTTTCCATAAAGACCAAAAGGTTTGATGTTAATTTTCTCTGATGCATTTTCCAATAATCCATGACTGAACTTGAGTACTGACAAAAAAAAAAATTGTTACATTTCACAACCACATAGGAGCAGACAGTTTTAAGATCATTTATTTAATTATGCAAATACTGCTCTTGTGACAACAAGAAACCGGCTCAAGCTGAAACCTTACATTTGATAACAGTGTTCAAAGCAAATTGGAGATTCATTACCTGCTGCATCAACTCTAGCTATTGTCATATTATTATACCTTTGCAGGAGCCATGCTACTGTGTAGTTAAAGTTGGGATAGCACCTCCATTTGAAACCCCAATTTTTAAGATGTTTAAAACTAACTGTTCTTTGTGTGTTCCTTTAATTGACTATTCTATTCGAGAGCCCTGGAGGATACAAACTAAAAAAACCCCTCTGCTCTAAAATTAACCACTACTAACTAAACAGTGTTCTTGCCATTGCCCAGAAACTTCATTTACAGTAATGTATATGCAGCAAGAAAAATGCAGCATTTTCCTTATTTCTTGCCCCTTCCTGGTATCACCAACAGGTGCAAAAAAGGCCTAAATTGCACCTTGAGAGCCATCTTATAAAATTCTGCATATGAGGATCAAACTTGAAGACACGAGCTATGTAATATTAGATCAAACAGAATCTCTGCTAGCCAGTCATGTTGATGAGTGGGAAAAGAAGATTTTTAAAAGAGCTGAACACCAGGCTGATTTTCAAGCCAGCGTTTGGCCTAACCTCTATTATCGCTTTGCCACATTCCTGAGAACTGCACCAAGGTCAATGGCAAAGAATAGGCGAGGCATGTTTAGAAACTCCAGCTTTTCCTTGGGCTGAACAAATCCCTTTAGTAAAATGCTGGTCTAAAATCCACGTAGCAAGAAAGCAGATTTTGGGCCATCAATTCTTTGGAGCAGGGACTGAGCTTTTTCATACATATGTGCAGGACTGGGCACTAAGACCCAACTAGGCCAAGATCTCTAGACACCAAGGGAACATAAAGCTAATGGGAACAGACGCATCCTACTGCAACCAAAAGAGCAACAAGGAATATGAGGTAGACCTAGGGCCTCCCGTGACATTTCAGACACGAGACACAAGGCGCATAAATTAATGTAACAGGTACTGTATTTATTTTTCTACTAGTATATTAAAATATTACTTTGGGGAAAAATGCTGCAAATTACATATATGGCACATAGCCAGTTTTGCTTCTCTATACCTTGCAAAGAATGGATTTGATTTATCCAGCTGTTTTGGATAACATGCGACAGATTGCACGCAGGGGCAAAGAGACAGACTGGCTCAGGCTTCCTCCTGCAACTTCAAGGCTAAGTTTACGACTGATGCCAGGCCTGCTTGCAGTGCAGTCAAATGGGCACCTTGTCATTTGGGCTGGGAAGTCACAAGCAGCAAGGACATAAATGCTACCACATCACTCCCTTGTGTGCTGCTGGCTAGGGCAACTGGCATGCCGTACCAGGCTGGCCTGATGGCCCTTCCAGGCTCAGGCAGACCACAACTCACTCAGTGATGCTGCGCATATGTAATAAATTTAACACATGGCCTTCACGCTGCAAAAGATGCCACACAACACTGGCATGGCCCATATATATTATGCCTGTATTAGGGTTTTAGCTAGAGCCTGCACTCTCACCACAGCCCTTTGCAGACCAACCCCACATGCTCCTCCTGGAAACAGAGGGGTGCAGGATAGTCCTACCTGCCCAGCGCACCTCTGCTTCTGGCAGGAGCACGTGGGGTCAGACTGCAAAGGGCTGTGGCAGGAGTGGGGGCTCTGGCTACAGCTGTCTCCCAGTCTACCCCTTGATCTGCACAAGGCATATCACCCTGGATACAACGTACCCCACGCCGTGGCACCCCTGAGCAGGGTCACAGCACGCTGGCTGAGGACCACTGACTTAGAGAGTGACTGTGAAATCCCTGTCGCTGGAAGTATTTAAGTGCAAAAATGTGTCTGTGATGGTTTAGACGTGGATGTCCCTGCACCGAGCAGGGTTTGATCGAGATGCCTTCTGACATCCTCTCCCTTGTCCGTGATGGTTTAGACATGGATGTTCCTGCACCGAGCAGGGTTTGGTCTTGATGACTTCTGGCATTCTCTCCCATCCCTGTTTTTTCTGATTCTATGCACCTAACATTACATGCCATGAGTAATTTCTCTGAAATAACGAACCTATTTCAAGTACGTCAACTTAAACCTATCTACAAGCTTCTGCACAAAAAGGGCCTGGTTTTTTAAAGGACTAGGACAATCTACACACAATTTTAGTTAGGAGGCACAATTTTTTTGATAAGAAAAACCTCATAAAGTGGAAAACTCACCTGATCTCTGCTCTATGCCCAAACAGCAATTTCAGGAGTGTCTCTGCATTCGCTCCCCTTTGTTTATTATGATGATTCCCTACCCCCCTGAACCCTACCTCTCGCAATTCAGTGTGACCCATCCAAGTGAGCTCACCCCGGCGAGCCAGGACATACACACACCCAGCCCCATCGAAGCCAGGAGGTCCTAGTGATGAAATTGGCTGTTATCTCCTATCTCTAAAGCATCGTGCCCATCAAGAACACTGTTAAAAGAAAAGTAATTAAAAAAAAATCACAATAAATCATTCTATTTTTCTCTCATCCTTTTAGCTAAGCATTTTCTTGTCTATGTATTTTTGCTATCTTATGCCTTAGATAAAGTATCTGAATATATGATCACTGCTTAGGTCATATTTTATTTCCACTGGCTTTTCAGCTCTTTTGACTGCACTTTTTCTATTGCATGATAAGCTGAGATATTTTATTGCATTACTAAAAGCCACATGTTTGGTAATACTTTGCATCTTTAAAGTGCCTCACATCAGAGGATTTCAAGGTTATTAAAACATTAATGAATTAAACCTTACAACATCCCCAGGAAGCAGGGCAGATGGGGAAATTTAAGTAGAGAGCAGCTGAGAGTCAGATTTACAAAGGTATTTAGGCACAAAGATGCAGATGGGAGTCTAATGGGAACTGCAAAACTGCCTCAGCAGTTTAGGTGCCTAAGTCCCAATTAGGTCAATGAGATTTAAGCATCTAATTCACTCGGGCACTTCTGCAAATCCCACTAAGCTCTGTTCTGCATCTTTATGCAACCAAGTACCTTTGTAAATTCAGCCTGAAATGACTCGCACAAGGTAACCCAAGAGATCTGTGGCAAAGCGGAGAAGGGAGCCCCTGGCTCCTGACTTCCGATCCGGCACCAGACGGTCAGCCGGTCTAAGTCAGTGCCACTGAAATGAAGTCAGAGAGGGCCGCAACAATTCACACCAGCGAGAGATCTAGGCCCTTGCGTTTAAACCACAAGACTACCTTTGATTAAGATACAAGGTATGTTAACACTCCTGACCTTGACCAAAGGAAAAACACTAAGAGTTTTATATGTGAGCAGGCAAGAAGACAAAGAACTTCTGTTATCTCTTGCTCAGTACATCGATAGATGAAAAGATAGCTCTTCTTGGAAGGCAAGGCAGAAGCAGCTCTCATTGTTCGGGGGAACACTTAGTATCAGGCACCATTTCAGCACACGACAAGAAACCTGCAAGACTAAAGGGACGTTATAAGAAACACCACCGCCTGCATGGCACGCTCATCACTTAAACACTCCATTTCATTCCAAGGTACCAAAACGATAATAGACTTTATTCTAATTGGATTGTCTGCAATGAGCCAATTTAAGTGCTAAATGCTGCGAATTATTCAGCATGACATAGCAACGCAATGATCTGAGCCACTGCAGGGCAGGCGGCTTGTTGAAAGCTACAGCTCCTGAAGCATAATAAGGAGATGCAAGTCTTACTTGGCATGACTCCACTCACCAAATTCATATTGTTTCAACAGCTGCAATGTGCCTACAAAGCATTAACTAATGCTTTGACCTAGAATACAACTACTGTCAGCCAACACACCTGATTAAAAGATGATTTTTTCTCAACAACGTACCTTCAAGGTCTATGTCACCATAATTATTACTAGCTTTAGAGGAGCCTAGTGCTGATGACGCTCTGTAGAATATATCGAGTTTTCAAGCATCAAACTAACAACAAGCTCAAAATATTATTTTAAACAAAAAAAAATAAGGCACCAGACAGGGATGTTTAAAAGTTTTTTACATTTGATTCTGATGCAGTTATAATAGCCATGCTGGAGAAGTGCACTTTAGGTTTCTACTGCTGCTCGTAATACACAGAGCAAGAGAAAATACCTGTGCCGAGTCCACGTGCTGCATAACAGTCTACGGTACAGCTTTATGGACAGGCCTACAACTTCCTTATTCCACCTACTGGAGACTCACCCATTTATGCATTACCAAGCTCTTGTTGAGCTGCTCATGGGACCTGGCCAGCCTTTCATCTGAGCGAGGGCCTCTCAGACCAGAACCCACTCACCTGCGTTTTGTCACTCTAGAGGTACGTACATGTGTACCTTGGCTGTGCCTAGCTAGCCAAATGAGAAAGATGGCTGTGCATCAGTGACTAGTTTTCTAGTGTGCTAATCCACACTGGAAGCCAACATGACTGGTCCAGAAAGCTTCTGAGCCAGCTCTTTAAAAATTCTTGGATGCCAGTTATAAGGCCACACCGGTATTAAAAATGTTTCATGTTAGTATCGCCCAATTACCACAATGCATTGTTACTCTGTTAAAACAGAAAGTATTCCATCATCAATATAGAATACAAATACGTCATCTGGGGTATAAACCGGAAACGTGTATCAAATGCTTTGGCACTGGCTTAACTTGGTTTCTTGTGTCTTCAATTTATTAGAATTAACACCGCTGGATGAACAGTTTATTGTACTTTATTTCCCTGCGCATATTCTAATTCACATAGGCACAGGCATATTAAATCAGCAAGTGGCTGCAATCATTTTTGCTATTCAGCTAGGGGCAGTAAATGCAAACAAAATTGGCTGCAGTTCAGTGTCGTTGCATGGGACTTCCTCTATTGTTCCCTTAGATGCAGATGTTAGAGTATATAATGTTAAATCAAAATAGTGGCAATGTATTCCTCTTCAATTTCTAATTATTTCCCTACAGATTTATTTTCCTTGCTGGAAAATTAATTTCCTTTTACTTAAACTACCTAAAAACAAGTGGCAATAGTAGCATTAAGACCACTTCTTCCGTTACCAAAATTCTCAAGAAACGAAAGCACGTCTCATTTTTCATACAGAGCTCAAGCAACAATCTCCACACTAAAATTAGCTAGCTTCATCTCCATCATGAAGGCAGCAAAAACAGTAAGATAACTAAGAGACTCCATAATGTCGTTTACACAATGACTCCTCTTGTCCTGAGCTCAAACTCCTTTTAGGTTGAGAAGGCTACAGAGGCCTGAAAAACTTGAGCATTAACCAAGACTGGAGAACCATTCTCAAGTCAACCATCAACAATTTGGTTACTCTCCTGAAATACGTATGGCCTCTGAAAGCAGAGAAGGCAGAGTGAAGGCAGCCTCTGTTCATCTGAATGGGGTCATTCTGGATTGTTATTTTGTTTTTATAAAACAAATGCAGATGTGCACCCAACTATCACTGCTTCCTCTGAATGGATTATTCACAGACTTGATATCATTGCTGTTTATCACACAAAGCTTGTTCTCCAAGGAGTAAACTGCATGGGACAATGAAGAGACTGAACAGATACCACCAGGCCTTCTGTTCACTACAAATGTAAGCACAATGGAAAATATCAATTTTCTTCCTGAACAAAGCTGTCTCAACAGCTGTAATAGTCAGAAGATGGACACTGCTACAACACCCTTGAGGGTAGGTAGCCATTTTTTTTTCTTTTTTTAATTTATTTATTTTTTTTATAGCTGCCAGAGAGGAATTAGAGGAAGGAAACCACAGGATAAGAAATACTCTTTGGCTCCTTGCCCAATCCAAAAAAAAAAAATCTGCTTTCCATCCATTGTTGGTGAATGTTTGGCCAATTCATTTTGCGCCATCTTTTAAATACTATCACAGCCATAGGCCACTCTCAGGCTAAGAAAGGTAGGAAAAAGACTGCCGCGATTTTGTGTGAGACTAGATGCTACTTCTATATTCCAGCGGGCAGGGAACACCCTAAGACACATCGCCAATGCAAAAAAGAAACCAATAAAGAGATGAGCACACTCAAGAGGTAATGAGCTCCACAGGGACAAATCAAGCATCCTAGTTTGAAAGAGGTCTCCAAAGAGTAAGCTTTTATTTACACTGGTTTTTAACGTTGGTAGTTTTATAGCCAATGGTTGCTACTTCTTGACGCTTTCCCTATGTCAACTCCCACCTCTTCTGGCCCCTCACTACTGACCTTCAGTGCTTCCTTAATTGCAACTGGCAGGCTTGACAAAATTAAAACTTAACATTTTAATGGACCAACTAGCTTCTTAAAGAGATACAAGGCTGCACCGTGCGATTGAGAATCATGGCTAGGCGGCCTTTTCCCATCTCCTTGGTAGTGATTTTCCACTACAGCAATGCAGAGCAGGCAAATGCTTTCAATAAACTTTTGCTGCTACCCAGGCTACTCCATTTGCAATTTATATTTTAAAAAAAAATAAATCTAGGCAAATGGCCTGCTAGTCCTTACATGCATGCTGCATGTGAGGGGGATGGAGAGAACATGGCAATTCCCTCTGGCCAAGGGAATACCAACATCTCTGCAAAGGCCACGTACTCAGCCTCACCTCAGCCCATGGTGGATGTACAATGGAGGAACGCAAGACCTGTCACTCCCCAGCACCTCATAGGAGGCTCCTGCCCACATAGGAAGGTGCATGTCATCTGCGCTGCATAATAATACTCATTTGTCAATCAGGCTGCTCCTTGCAGCCAACGCTTTTCACTGGGGGTGCATTGATCAATTTTTTTTTTGCTGTGCTTAGGGCAGGCAGCAGCAGCACTGGGAGGAGAGGGCTACAGCCAACCCAAAATTCCCCGCAACCCCCCCACAGCCCCTTTCCCAGAGCTGCTGCCTGCCCCAAGCGCAGCCCTGGACCAGCCCTCTCACCAGGAACAGGCAGGCAAAGCCACCAGCCCCAGCCCACCCTTGCCCCATGCACAAATCCAGGGACACGTGCCCCCCATGCCTGCCTTGGGGATGCACATCGTGGGTCCCTGCCCCCCTGGATGAGCCACCCACGGCTCCATCCTGCACCTAACCCCACTCCAGCTAGACAGCACCTGCCCCAGCTCATTCCCTCCCTCACCACAGAGGCCTCAATCTGCCCCCCTCACCTCTTCTCCTTCCCCACACCCCTTCCCCCCACAGACTTACTGGCCAGGCGCTGCTCTACAAGCTGCTGGGCTGCATTTCTGGTCGCAGCATTTAAAATTGGTAACATTATTGACTACAGAGGCCAAAAAAACCTAGAGCTAATAATGTTTTTTTTTTTTTTTTTTTAAATCGGTGCCAATACAATATGGACTGATATATTGGTGCACCTCTACTTTTCACTAAGGCAACTTATCCAAACTAGGGGCTTGAAAGCTTTGCAATGCACCTTTCTACACACAGCACTCAGGTCTTTTCTTCAGCAGTGGACAAGTATGATCCTCCAAAGTAAAATATGCCATCACCCAGAAAGCAGTAAAATCACTAAGCAAAGAGACTGGTGCTTTTTTCATGACAAGTGCCAACTCCATTGCAGAAGCTTGCTGAGTTGGGTAGGGCACAACGAAGTGCCCACTTTCGGGATTAAGGGAATAAAGAAAAACAGTCAAACAGTAACTGAAGAGACAGACAGGACAAGAGTCACTCAAATACTGTGTTTCCAAGAAGCCTATATATGAAGCCCCTATGTCTGTGTCAGGAGTATGGGTATGTAGAGCATCTTCCATCTGGCTGAATATGCTGCTGGCTACTAAAAAAAAAAAAAACCCCAATAAGAAACAGAAGAAACTGCTACAGCAATAAAAAATGCAGCAGAGTTATTGAAAAACCAATGTTAATAAAAGGTATTTATTGAGTAAATGATAAAATAAGTGAGAGCTTAGCTAAATATGACTCCAACAGAAAACAGATCAATGTAGCCCTTCCAAAACTGAATATTTTTCTGAATACTTTTTCAGTTTAGTAGTTTTATTCCACCTTTTAGAAATACCACTGACCACAGCCTCTGCAGGCTTCTGTAATAATTCAAAACTTTGCAGTACTTAGATGGTATAAAAATGCATAATTATACTGTTCTATTTCTCTTTTATGACTTCCAGCCTTGATTTAATGTTAAGGGTATGAACAAAAGAATGAGAACTGCGTCTATTGTTTTATGTACCAGACAAAGAGAAGAGTCAAAAGATCAAAAAGCAAACATCAAAGTCTCTTGAAATCTCACTAGTCTTTAGTATATATAAAAAAAAAAAAAAAAAACCAATCATGGCGACAAAATCTGTTATTTGACATTAAAGGGTAATTGTTTTGTGCTTACGTGAAATTTATGGTTACAGTTCAGTAAGCAAAAACTAATTCTAAAAGATGCCATAGCCTGTGGAATGTAAATCTATAATTAAATTTTAATTGGAGGGAGGAAAAAAAAAAAGGAGCAAGGAAAAGCTCTCCACAAAGTGTCAATTTTCTTTTCAGACAAATATTGTTTTAAAGAAGGAAAATTAAATATTTATATTTCTCTCCAGCAGTGGAGCAACGCCACTTATATATAATGATTATCCAGGAGGAAGTTAGAAGCATCACAAAATTCTGCGAGGCATGTTTTTCTCTCTTCTCAAGATAAAAATCCTTCCAGAAGTCTCCATTGAACCTGTCACCTGCTAATGCTGAAAAAAATCCTTCCAGGAGTATTACTAATGCATTCAAATTTCATGAACACCAGGAGATGTCTCTCGCACTGGGGCTGTGGTGCCTTAATATTGGATTACTGCTATTGTTATGCTCGGTTTCAGGTTTTGACACTTTGCAAAGTAAAAGTGGCCTGCCCTTTTACTAAGGGCAGAGGTCCGCTGGCGGAACGTATGG
Source organism: Crocodylus porosus (assembly GCF_001723895.1). Taxonomy (NCBI): domain Eukaryota; kingdom Metazoa; phylum Chordata; order Crocodylia; family Crocodylidae; genus Crocodylus; species Crocodylus porosus. The sequence goes on from NW_017728917.1 coordinate 13,528,117, forward strand.
ACGTCAGACATATTCTGCACGCTAACATTTTGTCTGCATCTCTTATTCCCAAAGGCAAGTATCCAAAGTCAGGGTCTTCAGGGCACCTTGCGGCAAACAGGTGATGACGTGACAAAGGTGTGCACACGCAAGCAAGCAAAGGATAACCTTGGCCCCAGAGAACATCTCCTCCTTGGGACAAACAAGCCTCGTACGACTCCTGTCACGTCCTTAACCTCTCGGACATGGGAAAACGGGAATGTTCAGAGGTTGCGACTTCCTGAAAGTCTCACCGAAATCAGCGGAAGCTGGAGGCGCCGAATGCCTTTGACGTGCTGGCCACATGCACTTGAATAAGAGGATTTGGACCCGGAAAGCAGGCTGTTACATAGGAAGAAAATTTAAATAAAAAAGGGAAAGCACAAATCTTATTAAAGAACATATTTCTTACTCTCTGGAGCAATGAGAACATTACCCCACATTTCCTGCTGGGGTTTGCTGGACTTGCAGGTTCCTGCTTTTTATCCGGGTGTTTTGCGTGTTGTTTTGTGGATCACACATGCTGTACAACTCACTTGTTTGCCATCGAATATTTGTACAGTTGCTGCTAAATTCTCTGATGAATTCCCCCATCGCTCCACCACCCCTGCTCGCACTCTGTAAATATGCTTTACACTGGCAGCATTTCCTTTTCTCCCAAGGTGAGTGGATACCATGGTATGACCTCATCTGGGGGTTCAATATTCAAGTCACATCAACATTACTAACATTATTTTTACATCAGTATCATTCATTTTTATGTAGATTAATGATAATAAATATGTGCCATATCAACAGACTTTTCATTATGGTCCATTTAACCTCATAAAACATAATTGATTCCTATTTGCTCTATCTGATCTATGCTTAGGGCTCGTCGCTGAAGTGTGCGAGAGGAAGGAAAAAAAAAGGGGGCCAGCGAGGGAAGTGGAGTCTCTCTGTGGGAGAGATGAGCTGTTCAAATTACACCCCAGGACGTTCCAATTGGCTTCACAGATCCCTACATGTGGTTTTGGTTGCAGAGGGGCCATGGGGTCCAGATGCAAGCTTATGGATTTTAATCACTTCCAAGCCTACTTCCAGGAAGCCTATCATTTACAGTCTAGAATACTGTTGTATTATTCTTTCCTTTCTCCTATACCAGCAGTTCCCAAACTCTGACAGATTAGGCACCACCAATTTAAAATGATACAACCTTAAATACCACGAGCAAATTCTTTAGTTCAACTTTAACTACCACCAGCAAATTTGTCATATAAAGTAATTACAATATATCTGTTAACGTGTACCACTGACAGGATGTCTGCGTACCACTGGTGGCACCCGTACCACAGATTGGAAACCACTGTCTTATAGCATCATGCAATGTTAGATCCAAGTAAATCTTCAGGAGTAGGCTGCGAGTGTCCAAGAAGTAGGCTTAGAGTCTGCTGGATGCACAGGCTCGTTCCTGCAGAGCACGCTGAAGACAAGCCCTTCATGAGATGCAGTTCCCAGGAGGGACACTGCTGTCTACAGAGCTTCACTTGTTAATAAGGAAGGGTATGCTGACACCGTACCGTGTGGCCCAATACAGAGCAGGCGTTGAACGACCTGGAGAGCAGGGTAAATCTGCGTGAATGTGGCTAGGCGGACTCTAGTACCAGACCTAGTTCACATTTCTCTACGCGCTGCTGCACCATGCAGTGTAGACAAACCCTGAGGATCTGACTCGGTTTCTGGGGCTGCAATCTGCCACTGTTGTACTGGCAGAGTTTCTCCGGAGGTCAGGATCTATTCTGCATAGCATTAATGCCAGAAAACAACACTTATCCATCAAGCCCTTAATTCTAGGATTCTTTGAGACTATATAGAAAACGCTGCCTTTTTAGTGGCTCGTGGTAAATCAGACTTCAGTACCTGTGCTAAAAACACCCATGCAATCAGATGGAAAGTGCGCTTTCAAAAAACACTAAGTAATAAACAAAACATTAACATCATCTCCTTAGAGCAGAAGATTTCAGTACTTGAGTAAATTTAAGATTCTGATTTGCAAAAAACAATCTTTAACGAAGAGTTTAGTGTTAGTACCTTTTAACTTTTTTGCTGTGACAAGAGAACTATAAATAAGCTCAACGGATTTGTTTTAGAAAGTGGGTAAATATTTTATTTTATTCTGCTTAACTTATGTACCCAACTACAAGATAACTCTATTTCATAATTTTTATTGAAAAATAATATTTAATACATCTGACAGATATAGATATATACATATATAGAGATTATTCTATATTATATTATATATATTTTTGCTGTATATAGGACTACATTGAACATCTGGACAGAATGAATGAACAATGCAGAGAAGGAAGGAAAATTTCAGTGTTAATTAAAGTTATTTGGGGCAGGGGAATGTGTGTTTTAAGAACAGAGATTTCTTGCTTTATATATATGAGAGGAATGGAGATTTGTTGTTTATTATACACACACACACACACACACACACACACACACACACAAAAAGAAATCTTCCTTCTTACACACACACATGCGGGTGTGTGGGCATGTGTTTTTATTAGATTTTTGCCTGCTCTGGCAGTTAAACCAATTTAATTGAGTTTAAAATAATCTGGAAAACTTTACCTCTAGATACACGGCTAACAAAGGCTTTCAACTAACACACTGTGTGTTAACCAAATCACTTAAGGCGAATTTTATCATGTGGAAGTAATATCCTCTAGTGTACGTAAAAATCAATTTAATTTTTCTGGGAAAGGAATCCATTGTAATTTGAAAGTTCACCTGCCCTGCATTTCCCTTAACAGGTTTATCAATTTTTAACATACCCAGGGTATAATAATCTTCAATACCACATATGAAATGTTAACAGTGATGAAAAATGCCGAGAGAGACTTCAGGATTTGGGGATGCAGCGTCTTAACTGGGGAGCTAATCATCTCAGCAGGAGAAACAAATCAGGAGAGGAATAATGCAGGGGCTTTGCGTTTCACTTGACTCTTCCCAATAAGCATGTCCAGACGAAGGTCTGAAGACATAATTAAAGAAAACTGAAGCAGGATTTCCAAAGACTTCTCACTGTGAGGCAATGCTGGAAAAAATCCACCTTTTCCCACTGAGACAAAACAGTTCGATGCAGAGCATTCGACAGGCAGGAGAGGCCGAACAAGCCAGCAAGGCTGGCTCAGAAGGAAGGGACCGACCACGAGCCTTTGCACTTTCTTTTCTTCTCTTGGCAGAGACGTTCCTTTTAGGAGAGACTTTGATGGCCTCTTCGGACCAGATGAAAAGCCAGCTTTTTCTCGAGGGATCTGAAACTCCACTCACAGTAAGCCTGTTTGGAGCAGTAAGCTTTGGCAAGCTGCACATGTACTGGGTAGACACAGCTGGCCCAAAGGCTTCAGCTGAAGGATACAGGCAGGGTCCAGTTATACAGCAGCAGAAGCAACCAAACAGATGGAATCTGCTCCAATTATGACAACTCCTATGTTTGTCTCATCCTCGCAAACTGGAGGCATGAAAAACCCAAGCAGATGTCAGAAGGGCTATTTACAGAGGATGCTTTTCTTGCCAAGTGAGTGAGAAAGAGGCATCTTTCTAAAGCAAAAAGTTTAAACTACACTCACCACATGCAAAGATCAGACTGATGAACAAAGAAAGCAAAATAAGGGAAGTCAGAGTTTACCGCCACATTTCTGGGTTGTGAGCTCCAATTCCCCCGTTGAATCTATTCAAAGAGCTATCTTTTATTAGAAAGTAGGGGCTGGGAGACCCGACCGTCTGCTGGACATGTTCAGCTCCGATGCTAAGCTGTATCTGCTTGTGTGCATGTGTAAAATCCCCGGCACCAATACCCACACCTGCGCATTACAAATCTGCATAACTATAAGAGCTCTACGAAAATGTATTAACATCTATATGTGTGCTTCTAGTTTAACAACCACATGTTGAACATGTATATGTAATATATACATGTTATACACGTATATGTAAAACCACTTCATCTGCAAGGAAAATATGAGCACAGATCAATGCCAACTGCTAAATGCTTAATAAATTGGTACCTTTTGGCCAAAGACTTCATCCATTTCCATCCCACTGCTGGCCCCCACACTATTTATGTCTGTACTTGTTTAAGAAGGACCAGGAGATCCATGGATGACAAGTGGTACATGAGGGCAAAGCATGATTACTAGATGGTCACCTTAGCCTTTCCTCCCTTCCACCCTCCCAGATGAGAATCACTGAGCCAGAAGCTAACTGCAGAAGAGACCTGGAGGGGCCTTAAGGATAGAAATGTTGAAAACCAGTGCTCCAGCTGGTGCCAAGTAAGGGCAGCTGGATGGGTAAATCCTAACCCCGGCATGCCCCGCTCTTCCCACGGTCTGCCGCCTTCCTGTCCCCGCAAGCTCCTTTGTACCTGATGGGGCAAGGGCAACCCCCACGAGTGAGACTGGTCCCGAGGGGTCTCATATGCTAGTCACAGCCACTCCAGCCAGCCCTGGGAGCATGGGAGGAGTGGAGAGATGAGCCAGGCTGCAAAACGTGGCTCCGACTCTGTGTCCACCAGTAACAGTACGCTGCTGGGAGCTGGCAAAGGGGGGCAGTGATGGCAGCAGTCAGTGGCAGCCACAGGGCACCGAACAGACGGGGCGGGCGGCGTGGCGCTCCAGTTCACAATCACTGCCCTGACACACTCGGTGCCTTCACATGGGGTCAGTGAGTTGAATAATAGTGCATGGGGTCATAGAGCTGGATTTATCTGAATCCGCAGGGATTCAGACTCACGTCTGTGCTGTCTGTTCGCCTTAATTGCAGCTTTGATGCTGGGATTTTCTGGCATTTGTCATTTTAAACAAAAACGGTTTGCGGCATTCGGATGAGTCTGGAAGTGCTCAGTAATATAATTCCCCGAAAATCTATTCCTATTGCTCCAAAAGAGCCCAGCAGAGGATTTACTTAAATTTATATAGGCACTGGTCAATTCACACATTATGTTCTTAATGCTCTTGTATAAGCAAAAGCACGTAACTGGGCCATGGAAGTTCAGCTTAATGATGCTTTACAAACAGCAGGAATTCGATAAAGGGATTTTCAAAAAGGAGAAACTTTGTAAACAATCTCCATTTTAAGCGAGAGCAGAAGAGGATCAAATGAGTTCCCTAAGCAAACGGTATTCTTCACAGAACATGGCTTGGCCAGCCCCTACGCTTCACCCATGCGTCCCGCCGTCAGAAAGACCCACAATTGCCCAAGAGCACAGAAATGTATTACTCTGGGTTTCCTGCCAATAATGTTAGCACAATCAACTCCAACACCAAGTCAGCTCTTAAAATAAAACGCAGTCCAAATTTCAAGTCTTAAGGTTCTTTTCTTTGCTAACGTGCATGGCCATGGCCTGCCGCTTGATTCAGTCAATTAGTTACAGCACACATTAGAGTGCACTAGATCCAGTTGTCTCAAGTACATGCCGATTCATGTCTTAAAGCATTATGTACCCACTGCAAAAGGAACAAATGCAACATACAGTACACTTTTGCAGAATTTTCCGAGCATGCCTTTACTTGCAAACAGACAAGATTTTGCAGGGGGTCTGGGAAACATAAGGGGCACTGGGTTTTGCCAGACTTGCGGAGATCAGCTGTCACTACATAACATTTTCTAGTGCTAAAGCTTTCCGTAACTAGAGAAATACTACTAGTTCTAATAATCCAGATAACAGCTTTTAAATTTTTAACACACACAGATGTAAGCAGATTCCAATTAGGGCTTCTTCACCTCTACAACATCGTGTCCCTAGGGGATCAATATGCACTTCATCAACAGTTGTTGATAATGATGTGTCACCTATCAAGATAACAGTCTGGATGTAATAACATCTGTTACATTCCTGTGTTAGGAAACTGGGAACATAGTTTTTGAACACATCAAATTTGACTTTTAATTACCCTATTACACCTTCTGTTCAGTTATTAGCCAGCATTAACCCATAAGGTCATTTCAAATATTAAGAACTACATAATTCATTCCTATGAAGTTATTATTCTCATGTGAACAAAAACAGAAAGGTTTTTTTCTCGAAAGTCATATCTCACAGAGAATTAATATTCTCTATCTGGTACTCTGAAGGCCACCTGTAAAGAATTCTCCTTTACACTACAAGAAAATTAAATACAGTACCTCAGGTCAAAGAGTTAAAAATAATTGGACTAAGGCAGTGTACTAAATTTTAATTGCTGTAATTTAAATACTAGCATATTCCAGTAATTTAAACAGCATAGATTCATTTTTTATATTGCATTCTTTAATATAGCAAGACCTTTTGGGCAACATATTAAGTAGGCCCATAACTAAAATACGGGTAAAAGTACCAATAGTACTATATTTCATATGATTTCTTACAGCCCATATTAGTCCACTGCTTTGTACTAGAGCTGTTTTTTCTGCTCGTAACTGGTAATGGGCCTATTCCAATCTTTTTAAAACAAACCACTGGTTACGTGTCTCACTACCTGCTCCAACAAAGCAACTCTTTGCTGATCAACAGCGCGCTACATTTGGTGACGAGCAGGCATGGGGTTACAATTGTGAGCTCATATTCCAAAAAAATCTCTGTAATTCTTTGGATAGGGAAGACCCATTGGGTCCTTTGTTTCCTGTTCCTGCCGACTGCAGGACCCTTCCCCATACCATGTTTTTCAAATGTGCTCTTCATCTGGGCTTTAAAATACCCCAAACATTGCGACTCCTACCTAGACCACAGAGGTTTTGACTCTGACTTTCAGAGCATGCACGTTGGCTTCTCAACTGCTGCCCATGCTACAACTGCACTTTTCACAGCTCTGCCAAATGCAGTCATATTGTTGAGCTAAACTCCCATGTACATGAAAGAGCAAAACCTGCAGCTTTTACTCAAGAAAAACTCGTATTGTTCGAAGAACCAGAAGACAAACATTTTGGCGCATACGTGGATATGGAAAAGACACTGTTGTGGGATCATGTTCAGCCACACACCCCTTAAGCAAGTAATGAAATGACAATAGTAAATGCCTAAATACCTGTCTTTTCAAAGTACCATGTATTCACTAATCTATCAACACTGCTATGAGTAGGCAGGCATTTTCTATCCATTCCCACTCTTTAAAATAGGAAACAACCATCTCTGGGGAAGGAAATGTATTCCTCTAAGTATTTACAAACCCTCAAAGTCTGAGCAACTCAAAGCCTTTCAAGTATTTATAGTCACTACACCCATCTAAGGTAGGGCAGCCCAAATACCTCCATTTCAGAGATGAGGAGCAGAGACTCCGAGAGGCTAAGTAACTTGCTCATGATTTCACAAGAAGGCTGTGGTGGAGCCAAGACTTAAACCCACGGCTCCAAACTCTCAGGTGCTAGCAATCAGCTGTTTTTCAACCCACAATCTGCCCCCAAGACCCTGCAGTGAGTAGATGACATTTAAAACCAAGTGCAGCTGGCTGAAAATTCAAAACAGAAAATGAAAAATAATCTTTAAAGGGTTTCCCTCACTTCACTCTTCAAAAAAGTTGTATCATATCAAGAGCAACCTAGCCTGGAAGAATTCGATCTACGAATGTTTCTTCCTGTCTGACTGGCAGCGTGCCGGACTATGATTTCTACATTTTTTATCCCAGGGTTATCCGACTTCACTTTGCTGATCTGAAGAGTAACGGGAAAGAAAAGATATTGCAAAATACCTAATTCCAGGAGTTTTAATGAGAAAAGTCATTGCACTGCGATCAAATGCCAAAGAAAAGATGCTCATGGGAAACATTTACCACCAGGGCTGTTACAGGGGACCATGGTGTCCATTATAGGACGATGGGCTGTGCAGTAAAGGAAATGTCACTTGGGCAGCCTTTAGAAACACAAATAGGAACAGCCATGAAACGTGTCCAACCAGCTTCTATAAACAAGGTACAAAACACAGGGAAAGTCACGCATGTTGCAGACTTAATTATATTTCCCTGAAAACTCCCGTAGAGAAAACAATGCATTTCAGCGATACCGTCGCATTTGATGTAGCGTAAAAATATGAGTTTCATAAAAATAATTTTTGAGCAAGCCAAAAACCAAGAAAAATGCTACTAGTGCATGGTTTTAAAATGATGATGTTTGCAATCCCTATAATACCAAGCTTCAGAAATTCCAAAACTGCAGATTCAGGCCTCCAAAACACATATGACTGACTTTAAAAAGAGGAGATGGATCTTCTTCATTAATGAAGGTGGGCCTGTCTTTGTTTGCTTTCAGGAGCGCTCAAGATAAGATTACTGGAACGGACAACAGTAACTTACAAGAAATTGTGAAAGAGTCATTCGAAAAGGAAAAAGGGCCTAGTCCATGTATTAACTCTTGCTTTTTTAGGACCGCTGCTTATTGATCTGTCCATTGTATGCCGGGAGAAATGCAAAAAACTAAGCAGAGCACAGAGTGAGAGTGTTCTCTTCAAATATTTGTTCTATTTCAATGCAACTTATCATAGGTAACTGAAGGTACAAACACCTGGTTTAAACTTAAAATAGGATACAGGTCCTTTTAATTCTCCCTAAGCAATACTGGACTGCACCCTATAATATACTGAGATGGTAGCCTGATACAGTCAAAATTTTTGATGTTGGAAACAAGATGATTAAAAACGTTGAGCTGTGAGGAGGTCCAATCTGAACTGCAACTTCTCTGTTGATCCCTTTACAAACTCCAACACCCGAATCAAATCTCAAACATATGTAAACCCTACTGGAGTTTTATGGACCTTGTCCAAAGGAGTCCACATTATCCAATGAAAACTACAATAGATACATTCTTCCAGCTCGCAATACATTTCAACTCCAGCTCCCAGCAATTTGGCCATGGGAAAGCTTGCATTCATCCAATTTCTCAAACAACTCCTTGTCTTTTTGGCAGAAGTACTTTATAACTCAATTTTGAAGAAAAGAAAGGGGGGGGGGAATGAAAGAAAGAAGAAAAAATGTGAAGGGATAACGAAAAAGTGACAGCTTCCTTCCAGATGCATAACTCCCAGAGAGATATTAGAAAAATCGGAACCATATTTTGCCTTTTATTGGCAGGGTACACATAACACTTCATTAGTTTACTTGATCACCCATGAACTGCTTGCGTGCTTCAACTGCAGCTTCAATCAAACCGTCCCTTATTTAAAAAAGGCCAGCGCCTTCACAGATCAATTTTCTAGCGCCAACCAAAAGTCAAAATAAAAATAGATAAATAAATAAATAACCTGCAAAATCTAAGCTGCAAACCTGCAATCGCTTGTTTACACTCAATTAAGCAGAAAATAAAACCCCTCCTTTGAGAAGGTTATCTGCAAAACACGAATGGAAAGAGAAGTAGGAAAGGAAAAGCAGACAGGAACCCGCGTTCAAAGCAGCCTTACGCTATTTCACTAGTAAAAGGAGTGAGATAAGATTTAGTTGCCTGCAGCAGACAATTGTCTGAGCTAAAAAATGAGATTATGTGTTCATACCTTCGGCCATCTCTGCTGTAGGTAAGCATACAGCCAAAACTTCACCTGCCACTATCAATCCCCAGGCCCCCTGGAGATGAAAGACAAAATCCAGCCGGACTCCAAATGTATTAATTTCAGCAGAGCAAGATTTGGGCTTAAGTCTTAAACTGACTTAAATGTGGCAAGGGTCAAAATTTAGCCGTCAGCGCAAGAATGAAAGGGGTTTTCTAACTCCAGGTTTGCAGCGCTATAGGCCAGGTCCTCCTACAACAGACCCACCAGAGGGTTTTAGGAACTCTTCTAGCAGAACCCAAACTACCAGGTCTTGCCTGAAGCAGATCAGTTGTCCCGGATCTCGGCTCTCCTCCCTTCTTCTGCTAGGCCCCTTCATCACGCTGCAAACAAACCCCAGGTAAGAGAAGCACATCCTATAAAAAAGCAGGTGCACTGTCAAAACAACATCTTGCACCTTGGGGTCCCACATTTGCGTGCTTGGCTTTGGCTGGAGGCCGTTCTTCCCCATCAAACCCCTCCGAAACCTGCAAGAAAAGTTTCACCACAATATGCCCTTCCCCAGCTTAACATGACGGCCTCCAAGATGCACACAATCAAACGGTTCTGCAATTGTTTTTACACACGAACAGCCACGCACACAGTCTTTCCACTGACGGCTAGGTTACAAGCACTTCCTCGCACCAGTTGTTGCACTGAATCAGCAAGGAGCCTACTCAGATGAGGAAGCGCATCCAAAAGTTAGCATATTTGACCCCAAACTGCCGCATTTCTGCTGCCTCGGACGTTCCAGCCCTTCAGGGAGGTGCAAAGTTCAAGTTATTTGGTGGCGGGAGAAACCTCCCAAGGTTTCCGCTGGTCTTCCAAACTACAGACATCCTACAGGGATACTGGCTTCATTGCTTCCTTTTCCTTCCTCATTCAGGCCTTGAGGCTAAGTACATTCAGGAGCATTAAGGGGAGGTTGAATCGATTCAAAGTGGCTGCCTGATCTCAGGTAAGTCAGGATGGGGAGGGCTAGCCAGAGAGTTGGGGGTCCAGCTCATTTATTTTCCTTTTTGTTTTAAAGACAACGTGGTCCACGGGGTGAAGTAGCATCCGCAAGCCGGCGCACAGATGAAGGTGTGTACCTTTCTCTTGGATTTGGGTAACGGTATATTCCACCGTTCTCTGGCATCTGTTTTCTGCAGTAGTTTGCAATGGTCAGCAGCACCTTGCCCTTAAAACAGAGTTCCTAGTTCATCATCTTTAATAACTAGTGAAAAACATGACTCACGCTCTCTGTGGCAGTTTGTCCCACTTGAGAAATAATATATTGCAGATTTTTATTAAATCTTGAAATACTTACTTGCAATCGGTGACTCAGACAAATCTAGAGAGTATAAATTTAGAGTTGTATCTTTATATATTAAGCAGCTTCCTCAGGGCCCCGATTTGTTTGAAAAAATTAGAACTATTGATTTTTTGGCATGTGTGCAATGGAAAGGTCTCCCAGATCTACACCTTTGTATCAGAAAATGTCTTTGGTGGCCCAAGACCTCATCGAGGTCTCGCTGTTTTTAAACTGCTGTTAAATTTTAAATTCCTGGTTTTAACTGATTTAGTTATGTTGGTGCAGTTGTGTGGACACTCATGGTGATTTAGGTTAAACATGTTCCCCACTGATTTAAGCTAAACCAAAAGAAGGCCTTCTCAAGTGAAACGAGTGCCCAGGCAGATGTCTGCAGCAGTACATGTAAACCGACACGCATTCACGTGCTAAATAATTAATGCAACTTCCTCATGTGGGCAAAACCAGAGAGAAATAATTACGAACCCAGGCGATTTCTCTACACATCGAATAGGCCTAAGACCACAGCTGCATCACGTGTGCCATATTTTAAATGATGGATCATGAAAAGAGCTGTTTCCTGTACAATGTATAATGTTTTACACATCCAGGACTCCACAAAGGACCTGTCTTCGCGGTATGGTAGGACCTAAAGCTCCCACTTGGCAAAAGATCCTACCAGTATGGTACACATACACACACGTGCTCTCTCTCTTTCAAAGAGGCAGTGCCTGCCCCAAAGAGCTTGCTGGAGGATGGAGACAGGAAATAAGAACCAAAAGCTGAACAACCTGTCCAAAATTGTGCAGAAGGTCACGGGCCAAGCCAAGAACAGCACCCAGGTCTCCTATGCCTCAGTCAACGCGGTTCCAGGCTGCCTTGTCCCCAAGGCAGATTCAGCTCATCCCGCAGTCTCCACAAGCAAGCGGTGGCCAACATGCAGGCCCAATACAAACATTTCCACTTCGGGCCCCTGAAGCATTTTGCCACTAAGTCTGAAGGAACTGGTCTCCAGCCCAGAATTTTTAGACACATCAGCCTGTGACAAGCACGTGCAATCTTGCCCCTGTCTGTTACTGGCAATTTAAATGGAAAACTCTCCCCATTAGTCTCAGACCAGGACCGTGAAATCTCAGGAGATGGGAAACACAAGTCAGTGTGAACAAAGTACAAGGGAGACGTGTCAAGTAATTTGGTAGAGCCTTTTTGAATTTCAGACTACGATGCTGAACAAAACAGGCCGTTTGCCATGTTTTATGTAGATTCAGGGTCTGATTCTCTCTCCGTTGCCTTTTATTGTCATTCTGTGTACTATAGGACACATCCCAGCTGAGTTGGGGACCTCACTGTTTGAGGTCCTGGGCACACAGAGGAAGAAACCACACCTGCCCTTTAGGGCCACGTCCACGTGAGCAGGGGCTTGCGTTTGCAGTAGCACAAACAGCAGCGGCACAAATCTGTGCTGCTGCTTTGTGCTGCAGTGCACGCGGGGACCAGCCCAGGACTGCCTGCTCCCTTGTCTCCGTGCGCTGCGGAGCCCCGTGCTGAGCCACCCTGCACCCAGCCAGCTACTTCCTGGCTCGCTGCGGCTCAGCGTGCCCTGGGCTGGCGGGTCCCCCATCTCTGCATGCTTCAGTGCAACGGCTCCAGGGTGCCTCAATGTGGGGACTACATCAGTCACGGCATGTGGCACTACAGAGCACTTTGCACTGCCTTTTTTTTTCTGGGGAGGGGGGATGCTATTGGGAGACCCCAGTAGCAAATTTTGCCCCAGCACTGCAAATCAGCAGTGCGGGGCACAGTTTAACGTGCACCATGTGCGGTCTATGGCAGGGCAAGGAGGTTTGCGGTGCCACAAACAACATGTTCCTACATTGCTGGATCTTGCCTAGGAGTCAGAGCAAGGACTGCAGGACAGGAATACAGCCTGGAAGCAGAGTGAAGAATGCAGTGCTGAACAGATGCATTTCGGGGAGGTTGCTCCCACCAGCACATTAGCTGTGTAACTCTTTTAACACCTTGCCAAGTGAGCATGGGACGCACGATGTTATAACAGCACCATTTTGCACTGTAAATGACTACATCAAGTACAGGGCGGTAGAAAAAACTCACCCACCGCCTTTTAAGAAGAACAGAACGGCCTGGCTTTGGAGAGTCGTTCTTTCACTATCTAGCCGCAGTGTGGAGCAGCATAGCTGGCATCCTGAGCTGAACTGTGACTTCAGGACCCTGCAACCTACATTACGCTAATTTAGGTGACAGCAAACATGACTTTGTCATTTCAGTAAACACAATTCTCATGTAATCACCTAACTACCAGAAGTGGGGCTTCAATACTTGTGATAAAATTACAAACATGGCAACGCTGGGAATATGGGTCAGCAACCTACTTCCGAAGCCAGATATGTCAGATGGGACTAGCCGTCTGCAACATGAAGGAGACTGATAGAAATGGAGGGAGATAATCAGGCTCAGGAATTAACATTAAAATTGGAGTTAAGAGTGAGTATCTCCCTGATGAAAGAATTTTGCCATTACAGATAAATCATAATCACATTTGTAATTAAAGATTCCAAATCCCATAACTACAAGGTGGCACTGTATTACTATGATTCCCATTAAAAACCAAAAACAGACAGAAATGTTATATGATATATTATAGTTATAAAATATATATTATATACAAAAGATAATATGTTTATTTTATATATATATATATACACACACACGTACACATTTCATCCCACAAAAATATTGTTTTTATGTAGCTCAGCGTAACACTAATTGCCCATTGGTTTAGTCCCATTCAACTTCAAAAAAATCCACAAGACAGCACGTACCCTCTGACCAAGTTGCACGGTTCAAGTTCTAGTATCTAATAGATGGATACATCAATATCTCTTTAAACTTTAAATATTTAGCTTGGTGTTTAAAATTAATGCTGGAAAATTAAAAAGAACCTTGCAACACCTCCAGTGCAAATTCTCTCCTATAAAAGTCCCAATTTTAACAGCCCAGATCTCAGGAACTACTTCTCTAACTTAATGAGCCCTGGCAGCCATTCAAATTAAACACTCTATTGTGCAAGGAGCTAATTATGCTGAGATTAAACCCAGAGAGTAAGAGGGACATTTACTGTACTTCTAGCAATTAGAACAGCTCTCAGTACTGGAGAATACAACTTGTATTTTGTAATTTTGAAAGATGTCACTACTAATCCAATAAAAAAATTGCACAAGCATGCACATGCATACAAGATTGATTTAATTTTTATAACATTTTGCAACCGCTTCCATCCCTTTAGTCGCTCACAAAATATCCTCATCACTCCATGTCACTTGTTTTACACTATTTGTCCTATATCAGGCAGTTCAGACTATACTCATAGTTTCATAGTTTCTAGGGTCGGAAGGGACCTGAG
>NW_017728917.1:13542484-13546505 GCF_001723895.1 Crocodylus porosus
CTAGATATCAGGAGGTGCTACTTCACAGTCAGGGCGGCTAGGATCTGGAACCAACTTCCAAGAGAAGTGGTGCTCGCCCCTACCCTGGGGGTCTTTAAAAGGAGGCAGGATAGACACCTTGCCAGGGTTGTTTGACCCTAGCATCCTTTCCTGCCATGGCAGGGGGCGGACTTGATGACCTGCTCAGGTCCCTTCTGACCCGACCTACTACGAAATACTGTACTTGCTCAATTCCAAGACAAGGTTCCTTCCCCCACATCACACGGGCAGGCGGGTGGGCAAGCCTTTCATCTTGGAATAGAGAGTGAGGCAGCTGGCGGGGGGGAGGACACGACACGCAGCTGCTGCAGTCTGGCCCCCCACTTCCTGCAGCCCCTGCTTCCCCACTGACCCCACCTACAGCCCTTGCTCCCCCACCCCCACCCATTACGGTAAGCAGCAGGAAACTGGAGAGTGGCAGGGGGTGTGGGGGGCCTGAGGCTGCAGCTGGGATATGTACTGGGTGTAGGGCTGACATGGTTTGGGGAAGTGGTGGGGGCAGACCAGCAGTAGAGAGCAAGGTGTGTGGGGGATGGACAAGGGGCAGGGGTCAAGCTCCACCGCTGAACGCACCCCCCCACCTGCCCTGCACCTGCCCTCTCTGCTGCCTTCTCCACTGCCTGCCCCCTTGCCACTGCTTTCTCTGATGCAACAGTGGAGGGGCGGGGGGTGCAAGCTGAAGACAACCTTCCAGTAATTAGATTCCATACATGGAAAATTATAACAATTTACAGATATTCCATGTACAGAATCAGAATAGGAGGTGGGTCATATTGAATTCAGGGCATCTTGGCTTTGGGTAAATATGCCAGACCCTTCCTTGCTAATACCCCTTCCTTTCTTGACAAAAAAACCTAAACAAACAACTGGTCATGCTCTTTTTAGTGTTGCCAATAATCTGCAAAGCCAATGCAAGCAGATATTTGGGGGTATAAACTGGAAGTAATTCCACAGAAGTCCCAGGGCTGTAAAATGTGCTAACACCCCTTCCTCTTTACTAAGACTTGCTCATCGTGGGTTCAATTTTGCACGGTTTGAGCAAAAGCTCATTTTTTCCTTAACTTCCGCTGAAGTCTGCTGGAGTTGCAAACATGCAGCTAAGATCACGCTCAATGGGAGCTCTCAGCGCTCCATTCGGTAGCACATCCAAGAGGGGGACCTCACACATAAAGTTAGACCCAAATGAAGAAAGTTAGCCATAAAGTTAAGATGCAAATGAAAAAAGTTAAACTTAAGAGTTAGCCATCCCTCATGCTGCCTCACAGAAACTGTTTGAGGCTGACAAATATTGGGTCCCTAACAGTACAATTTGCTGGCAGAAGTGTACCCTGCTCTTGGGAGTGCGTCATGGCAGGCAGCCTCCTAGGACATTCCCCAGCAAAGCCAGCACTCCCAGCAATCCCAGGGGCATTGTTTTGGGAGAAGTTTCACGGTACTTCTCTCCACCAACTCGCTGCTCCTTTAGCCTCACTGACCTCAGTGGAATTGCAGGAGTGCAAATCAGCCCAGAAACTAGCTCGGTTTTTGCAAGCAACATCTAGCTTAAGCAAGCTGCTACAGCAGTGGTTCGCAGCCACTGAGACTCAAGATACCCCCCGAGGTTGACTCAGGGCAGCCCTTAGACAATGTCAGCCAGGTCTTACTTTTCCCTTGTTTTTTTTTGACTACAGAAAAACGATAGAACAATTCTTGTGATGCAAAGAACGCAGAAAGACCACACTAGGTCAGAATACTTCTGACACTATGGATTCCTATTTGAAAGCTCTGGGCTAATCCAGCGAATCATGCTTGCACACCTAATAGCACGCACACTGTATGGCACTCTGTGGCAGCCCTGAAAGGATCTCAAGGCGCCCCAGGGTGCCGCAGAGCGCCACACAGGACCGGTGTGTCCTGGTTCAGAATGACCGAGCTCAAGTATCTGGGGACAAACCGACACTGCCGTTATTAAATGGAACTTGCAGCAAACAAGATAATCAAAACACAGGCAGTTATTGGGGATTATTAGTATGGCACCCTGAGTCAATCAACAAACTACGTTTAAGCCCATTGTGCTACAGCCATTTCATAATTAACTGCTTAATGCAAATGCTTTTAGTAGGAGAAATCGGCACAGAGGGGTAATTGTTTTCATTTAAAAAAAAAAAAAAAAAGTAAATATTGCATGAGATGGCAAGGAATGGAATGGGGAAATGCAGCAACAAATTCATTTTAAGCACATTTTGCAAGTTCCTGAGTTGTTTTCTTTTCCTTGCACAGCTTTGTACTGGGTACTAAACAGATGTGTATCATTCAATTTACATAATCTCATTCCATTTATGAGAAAGATTCACCCCCTGAAGAAGTGGCCCTTTAGACTATGCTCTTCAGTAGCGTTTCCATGCCAAAAATTTAGCAATTTTCCTTTCATGTGTATGCATTTAGCAGCTTTCTGCAGTTTCAAATTTCTCTTAATACAATAGGTAGAATTCAGAATGATACATTCAAATACAACAGCATCCGCATAAAACAAAATCCTGATTTCTGTTCCACCAGTGGATCAGGCCAACAGAAGATAACGATGATTACAAATAATATTTTAGTTCTAGTTACATGTTGGCAGCATTTTAATTTAATGCATTTAAAAAACAATCCAAATGGATCTAGACCTGTTGGATGAAAAGCCCATTCCACTACCAAGGGCTTTTTCAAAATCTAGACAAAATGTTGTTGACTGCTTGACTAAATTGCAGTGATGAGAGAAAAAAAAAAAATACTAAAAAATTCTTCCTTGTCCCAAAGTCTGTCAGGGAGGAACACAGCAGTTTTGTTAGTCCTCTCTCAATCACTAAATTAAACATTTTTATGAAAAGTTTATCATCTTGATTCAAGAAGAGAATAGGTATTTGACAAATGAATCTCACTGCATCTTTCTTTGATTTGAGAGAGTTCACAGATGAACAGAACGGTCCAGAAGAGTATTTGGTTTTTGATGATGTTGCAAAAGCTTTTGTAAATACAGGATGCTTTTGGTGAAAAAGGATTTGCAAAAGTCTCATAAGTTCTTCTAGCACAGGTGCTCTGCCTGCATAAATATACCATTTAACTCTGGAAACCTTCACAAATGTTCTGATATTTTTCCAAAGCTCCAGTTTTTCTTAAAATTTCTCACTGTTATGATTTAATCTTAACGGGATTTTTTTAATTACCAATATAGATACTCAGGATGAACTATATATATATATAGAGTACATGAAAAAAAAGTTCTAAATCTTTTATTAAACTCCTTTGTGGATGTTATTAGTTTCCTTGTTTCATTCAATAATTCAACATTTGCACATTAACTCTCTTCTTAATTATCAAGCAAGAAACTTTTCTGTTTTATTCCCATACCAGCACCATTCATATGCACTTGCATTAATACATTTTAATGCTTTTTCTCTCTTTTCAAAAGTTAATTGTCTATCGTCTTGTGTGGTAGCATTTAAGTAATGAGTATTCTCATCTCTCTACTATTTTTTCTCTAATTTTGGGGAGAGGGCATAAAAAATTATCTAGTTCTCTTTCTTTTTCATTTCCCCCATATGAATATTCTATGCCACGCCTGATGACTAAATCGAATGCTACCCAATAAATTATGAGCGATTTTCCTATATTAGCATTTGTCTCTTCAAAGAGTTTAATTTTCCCTTTCATCATTTTTCTGACTTCTTTGTCTTTAAGGGAAAGGAAGTCAAAGCCCGCCTTCCCGCACAACTTATCCCTGGATCCATCCTCAGCTCTCCTGTTCAATCACATTTCCAGTTCCAAGGAGGTAATGATGTGACACAGGTGAGAGATGTGTGAGTTCGTGCCGAATTATATAAGGACTGAATTAAGCACAGGCTCAGACCTGGATGTTCAATTTAAAACTTTTATTGTTTCACAAAGTCATAAACTAAGGAGGTCTGTTGGTTCACAAGGTTCCCAAATCAGGCCCTTGCTTTCTAACCCGGAGGCTAGG
>NW_017728917.1:13546841-13554256 GCF_001723895.1 Crocodylus porosus
TACAACATTTACCAGACTTTGCTTGCATAATATGCAGTTATCTTTTGTTATCTTTCGTCATCGCGGTTTAGCCATGCGGTTTCCGTATTTCAAGATAGAAGCTGCTTGCTTGCAATTTTTATCATATCGATAGCATTTTTCTTCAAGGGTCAGATGGTGATCACCAGAATGTCAATCGCTGACTTCTCAACCTCCTTGAAGCATTCTGGGCGTTTTAGTGGCTTGTTAATTATGCTAGGCCTTGTTTAGCATAAGCACCATCTCACAAGAGATGCTAGCCACGGCGCTCAATGCGAGACTGCAAGGTGCTCAGATACTACAGAGACAAGTACTACACAAGCATGTGGGTCAAACAAGAGTGCAGTACACTGAAACATGAATCAGAGAGGGCAGGACAGGGATATTGCCTATTTGAAGGTCTTTGTCCTTTCTGCACACCAGCCTAAATGTAAGCCTTTGCCGAACGTTTCTATTGTCTCTCAGTTTTTTCTAAATGCCTAGGAGTCATCTGAGGAGTAATCTAAATGATATTGTGGAGCAAGGTTAAAGTCTTCTGCAAATAAATATTAGCTCAATAGCTCAGTAGACTGAAAGTATAAAATCACCAAAGATGCATGGTACCTCTCCCCGTTTGAGTATAAATATAATGTCCCCTGAATTTATTAGTGATATTAGGATGCACCGTCACATTGTAGCTATTATTTATTCATTTTTAATTTGAATAGGGCGGAAATTAATTTGCCAATAGTACCAACTCCTTGAACATTAGCTGATCTGCCTGCCAAAAGAACTCAAAGGACCCATCCTCTTTTCAGTCCATTAGCAAAGTCTTTATTTAGATGAATATCTTACCTGGAAATCATCTCCACACACTATATTGGCTCACGTTCTCCCTTCTCCAGAAGTGCTGTAAAGATAAAAAGTCAAGTGCACATACCGCTGCTGGGAAAACCCTCACTCCAAGGGCCTGATCTCATGAAGACTTCACCATAAATGAACCCTTCATCTGCTCAGAGACCCACAGCAAAATCTGTGGAAATCCTAAGTGATTCAGGTCACCTCTACTGTTTCAACTAGCTCACTGAATCCTGTCTAGTACTACTTCTGGAAATATTCATTTTGTCACCCACTGTCATTAACAGTGGGTTTCCTGAGCTTTGGGGGGATTTTTGTTGGATGAATGAAGCAGAACAAATATTTATAGAGCAAATACCTTTACCCGTGTGTTTGTGCTGTGAAAAGCATCAGTCCTTTGTCCACTTACAGTACTCCGATAAATTTAATCCACGCTGTTCGCAGTCCAAAATTTAAATGGAAAAACCCAAAGACTGTTCACAACACCATCAACGCTTCCTGGCACACCAGCGCTCAGAACAGAGACATGTGCCCAATTCAAAAAATAAATGAGGAAAAAGGAACTTGACCAATAAAGCCCAAGCTGGGTGCACCAACAGTTGGTTAAACCTTCCTTAATGGTTCCCACACAAGCAGGGGCACCTTGGGGAAGTGAAATATGGCTGAAACCTATTCAGCCCACCCAAACTCATCTGCAGCAAAGGGTTTTGGCACACTGTAATCTCCCCTGAAGCAGAACAAATAGGTGTTCACACCAGGTCTTAAAGCCCCTCTGTACAGCACATTTCCCATGCCAAGCGGCAGCGCGCTCACCCATGCCCTACTGCTGAGAGTCCGCACTAATCAGTCCGCCTGCCACGCCATGTGAACACAACCGTGCTGCTGGTCCAGGAGGCAGCATGCAGGGAAGCGGCGTGGCGTGGCGTGGCGTGGCGCGTCAGAGTACATTGCTGCCTGGCATGGTATGCTACGGTGACAAAGGACATCTAGCGGATGAAAGATACAGTGATCAGTTCAGGTTAAAAAGGGTTTGGGGTCTTTTTTAATAGATAAAAAAAATAACACCAAGGTACTAATGAGACCTGGGAGATGGTGGAATCTCCTTCCTTTGAACTCTTTAAATCAAAACTCAGTATATGTTAACTCAAGCTATTGTGCTTGATGCAAGAGCAGGGGATTATATGACCTACGCAATGCAGGAAGTCAGGCTAGAGGATAGTACCTGTGGCCTTAACATCTGTTGAATCTGGGAGATGTTGTAGCCAACTCTTCACTGGCTGTTTTAACAACAGTGCTTCACCCACATTTCAGAGGAGCTACAACAGTGTACAACTCCAAGAACCTTATTCATTCTTCCTGCTTTCAAACAATTACACTGGCAGGTGAACAAAAAAAATAGCTGCAAAAAAATGGCGCACAGTTCACCAGATGAATCACAGAAAACAAACTAATGCACACGTGTTCTTGCTTTTGAGATACATGGTCATAATCCATTTACTGAAAGAAACTCCAGGACAAGGCTCTCTCATGCAACCACTGTCAAATGCCCAGATAAATCAACCCTTGCAAAATTTACCGTTCCATAGATGGAGACATTTAATTACCACCATGCCCTTGAATAGCATTCAGGTCCGAAGCATGCTTTGTTTTTAATTACTGATGAGATCAGGTACGACTTGCACAGACTGATTTTATATATAAGCCGTGCTGAACCCCTTCTGGCTTTTGACTGTTCCCATATATATAAAAGACATGCCAAGTCTTCCCACCCACCCTTTAATCAGAAATGCAACAGAAAAATACTTAACTAGTAGAAATCCCATCAAGAGACTCATTTTATAACTGAGTGTGTTGGGTTTTTTTACATAAACTAGACCATCATTTTAAGGAACATTTATCTATACTTCCTTGTTAAATAGTTTACCTGATCAGCATGCACCGTGCACAACATACACATGTAACTTAAATAAATCGTCAAACTGAAAGTAAATTATAAACTAGCAATATAATTGAAACACATCTTTAATTTAGGTCTCTGACTGAAAAATGTAGAGTTCACCACCCAGAGCACGCCTGTGGCTCTTTGGTGCCACGTAAAAGGGCTAGAGAAGTGCCACCTAGGAGAGGATTTGCTCAGCACAGCCACAACAGAAGATGTTTCTAAGGCAGCCGTCTAAGGACCCTCTCCAAAAAGGTGGTGGGAGAGAGTGGTCAGAGAGGAGGACGCAAGGTACGGTGCAGTGGAAATTCTGGGCAAGCTGTAGCCCACAGAGCAGCCACGAAAGGTTTCTATAACGCAAACAGGCTCCAAGAAACTTCCCTCGCTTTCCCTCTCTCCACTTCCCAAGACAACTGAGGAATGAAATGGCATCAACATGCTAAAAAGCCTCCTACGTTAGGCTTCGTACCTCTCCCACAGGCTGACAATGACCGTCTTGAAAGGTTGGTAGTGACCTGTAAATCAATATAACATTTGACTCTTGTTCTCTCTGTGCAGAGTATTATATTTTTTTGACTCTTGATGGCAAAAAAAAGTACAACAAAAGAAACTGAACAAACTCACCACGGAAAACCTCTAACGCTAGCAGTCCTGTCATTCTCTATGCACACCCAATGCTGCGTACACGCCCTCTCTATTGATACATATGCATGCAAATGCACAATGCATACACCCAATGCTGTGCAAAACGCCAGGTCCTGGTCTCCCACACCATATGAGCTCTCCAACCCAAATCCACGTCTCATTTTCTGTAAAAGGAAATCTATCGTGATTTCACTAGGCAACACATTGCTTTCTGTACACCATGCACTTATGGCTCTTGGCACAGCGTGCACCTGCAACACTGTACACCAGTTCAGTATCGGTGGGAGCAGCGGTGACTAGTGGACAGGGTAGTAGACAGGCCCCTGGCAGATGTTGCATTTGTCACACCCTGCATGCAAGTGCTGGGCGACAAATCGTAACATGCCAGATGTTAAGCCAGTTTATCCTGGATAAAAATGGAGGATCAACCACAAAGTACTTGCTTGTTGAAACAGCTGTATCTTTAACATTATCCCACAATAATTTTAATGTATGATCAGTCAACCTATTGAATTTGTTGTGCAATATTTGTTTATAGTGTGCAACAAGTACAACAACTTGTTGTTGGAACCTATGGCACTCATATATAAAATACCCAGCTCTTCTG
The DNA here is from genome assembly GCF_001723895.1 of Crocodylus porosus. Classification (NCBI taxonomy): domain Eukaryota; kingdom Metazoa; phylum Chordata; order Crocodylia; family Crocodylidae; genus Crocodylus; species Crocodylus porosus. The sequence continues at coordinate 13,550,888 of NW_017728917.1, forward strand.
TCCTGTTGATCACAAAGAACTTCCTGTTGTAAGGTAAAAACCATTCTGTCCATTCTACAGATGGGAACAACAAGGTAGAAAACAGAGAAGTGAACTACCCAAGCGCTGCAACCAAGCTACTCCCAACCTACTGCCCTGTCCACTAGTCAACGCTGCTCCCATCAACATTTAAGTGGTGCACAGTTCACAGGCACACACTCTGCAGGCCAGTGATTTGCACCTCTATTGGACACCCTTTAATTCTTCCACTAAAAAGATACACTTTAAGAGATAGTCCAGCTTTTTCTAACTACAGAGCCTGCCCGTCAGAGTGTATTGCCTTATGGAAGCTATTTGTGCTTAGCAACCTAATATCTGGATTTGTACCTCGCTGACAGCAGCCAGTCAGCATGTTTTGCTTGGTTCACAGCAGTACTACCTTGCATGGCTAAATGAAGGTAGGTGCCACTGAGTAGAGCTAAAAATCTATTTTTCTCTTCAAAAAGAAGAGAACCCACATACCTGCTGCATCAAACAGATACAGAAACAACAAGGTTCCAGAAATGCAGACAGAGGTGCTAGAATATGTGATATATTATCATTCACCTCATTATTTCCCAGCAGCATGCACTTCTTTTTAATAGTTTGGGCATATTTGAAGAATCAGCACTTTTCTAGCTAAATTAATGAATAGAATAGGAAAGTACTTTGCACTTTGTTTCCTTCTATTAACTAAAACATATGATTGTTTTCATTTGCTTATTAAAATAAAAACCGTAGTACCCTCCAAATCCCATTTTTTTAAATTAAGTTATGAAACAATTAAAGTCCTTTCTTACAGGTTACTCTGTTAGAGCCAATATATTCTTGAAATACACAAACCTATGATAATCCAGTTAAAAAACAGAGCAACAAGTGTATGGTCATAAAAAATTACTGTCCATAAAGTATATGAGTACTGGCCTTTTATGCATGACCATGTTATCTGTATACACAGAGAAGGCAAAGATGAAATTTTACAGCTGATCATACATATACTCTATCAATGATTAGCCAAAAAACTTAATATAAAAAGGCATTATATAAAATGCAAGCATGCACACATGCACACTTCATAAGCAGCCCTTTACAAGGTCATCAGTTATGACAAGGTTGTTGCACTACTGCACTACTAGTGCAACAACATACGATGTGATATCTTGAAAAAGTCCATTGCAAAAACAGAGGGACTTGCACCTTGCAAGGACACACTGGACCATTCAAAAAGGGGGGTGATTTGGGGTTTTATTTCCCAGACAAACAGCATCCCAACACTGTGCTAATGGCCTGGCTTGTCCAGCTACACATCCTTTCCATGGAGATTACAGATAAAGATGCATAACTTGTGCCTCATTTTTCACTTGACTCTGTACGACTATCCTCCTAATGCAAACTCTTGTTAGGTCTCTCAGTTCCCATAAACCTGTTAATGCCCAATTTTCATGTTCTCTCTTTTCCCCTGCCAGGAAAAAAAAATTGTGGTAGTGGATTACGGGGTGCTAGGAAAGCACTTCAAGGGGGCTAGAACAACAATTGTTTTAATATGAGCTATAGTAAGGATCACCAGGGCACAGCTAATACAGGCTGAAATTAAACCTTAAATTGAAGACAAAAAACATTTCAAATCCTTTATCCGCTCCCTGAATTGCCACCCAGTACACAATTTTGTCCCGAAAAACTGAGACTCGAAATTAACATTATTGTGTAATGAATCACAGTGAAGGCAGCACATGTCAGACGAGCCAGATTTTCCATCTCTGAAAAAAGGCAGCTGTCTTTGGGGCAAAACCCTTTGGGCAGAGGACAATAGCTTGACCAAAAAGCAGAGCTTCCGGGGGTGTTTGTCTAACTTAATTAGAAGAGTTAACTGAATTCTCAGTTATCCGAGTGTAATGATTTCACTTGTGTCCCCGCTTAGCTACTTAATGATTCAGATTATTCTGGCAAAAATATTCAGAGCAAAGGCTGACTAAATGTTAATCCATTAGGTAGAAATTACTTAAATTGGTAACCTCGATGTTACTGGGTAATGGACGATGTCATCCTCTGACATAAGCACTAGGGTTATGTAGGATTGATTACAATGCTCAGGGTACTAGGAATAAACTATAGGCAACTTGTGGTCAACAAAGAAAGATTTTTTTTTCTAACTAGAACATGAGGAGGCAGACAAAAAAGTAGAAAAGTGTGTATGTGTATACGGCTGTGAAAGAAAGATCCTGTTTTGCTCTAAGACACATTAATTATCCTCTGTGCAGTGGTGTGACAATCAGTGAGTCACGGGTACAAACCTTTGTATGCAAGATGAGATTATATATTAGTTATACTTCAACGGCTCTAAACTTTATTGACTCGTTGTTATTTATTTTTACAAGAGATCTTGAGGAAGCCCATGCAGCCGCTTCCAAGCCAGCCTGAGTCGGTGGGGCCACGCAGAAATTCGCAGTGGCTCGGAAACACTCCTCTACCCTCTGCTGGCAGCGAAGAGATCGCACCAGCTCGGTTTCACCCCTGCTCAAAGCTCAAGTTTATGAGAACCCAGGCAGCAAAGCTGCAACGCAAGGTTCATCCAATCTAGACAGTGCAAAACCCCTACCCTGGCTGGTCGCGGTAGGGTTTGGACAAAATCCACCACACAGAAATACATGCCTCTGCTGCTGTTCTTCTCATGTCCTCGTCATGAATTAGATGTTTTTTCAGAGTCCGAGATTGCGATGCAAAGGTATTTAGCAGATTTGCTGGAATCGGACAGGGCCGCGATGCGAACACTTCTGCTATGGCCATTACGACAGTCGACGGGTAATGCTTAGGCAGAGCTGACCTGCACAGGGTGAAAGGGCCGGGCCATGTAGCTCTCTGCTCACACGTTCTCTTATGCTAGTTGAAACCCAGAGACTGAAACATCTGCAAACGCTTTCTAAATTACAGCGCTATTTCCACTATTGCAATCTACTTTCACAAATCCAACTTGGGGATTTGTTTGACTGTGCAAGTATTTAACTGCACACATATGCCTTCTAAGTCTCTCAAGGCTGGGTTAAGCTCAGTTTGACCTGAACCTTATCGGGTTTTTATTTGGCATTTTTAACCATAAGTCAGGGATAATTATCCTTTACAAACACCATCCCGTTCAGATTGCTAAGCGTCAGTACAGCTGTCAAACTATATAAACAAACTAGATTTCCTGATCTTGGCTCCTATATATTCTAGCAGGCGTATTCGTGATTAAACGGCAAAAAAACAATCAAACCTCCAAAGCCTCAACTAAGCAAAGCAAGGGATAAAACCCATCTTATACACCATGAGTGAAAATGGGGAAAGCAGACAATGCCTGCTCACAACTTTAATTAC
>NW_017728917.1:13554616-13642236 GCF_001723895.1 Crocodylus porosus
GGGGAAGTGGGTGGGGGACTAACCCCCCAGACTGAGATTGACCGCAGGGGCTCCCTGATCGACCGGTTGGTGGCCACTGCTTGAGTGCATCCTCTAGGATGAAACCTCAGTTCCTCATTTGACACAACAGAGAAAGCAGAGGTAGAAGCCCTACGCTCCCTGACCGTGAACGGCAAGAAGACTGGGAAGCGAAACAGCTTCGATGCCTGATGCTGAAATCAGGCTGCTGAACTTGCTCCAAATTGATAGTAGCATGACTAAGAGTGGAATTGGACCATTATCTCCATTTTTAGAGTTCTTGGAGTGGTGTAGTAGGTATTGGGCTGTCTGCCACAGACCTTATTTGTTAGGAAGGGCTTATTTCTCTCATAAACCATATGAACCAATTTTACTAGCCTGAAAAATAATTATACGGGTTTGCATACTTCTGAAGCCTAGGAGAAAATGATGTGTTTGCTGTCAATTTAGAAATTAGGCCTTTTGTTTTATTTTATTTTGCTTTGAGTATAAAGCCATTAGATGCCTAAAATTAAATAAAATGGGGTGTTTTTTTTCTGAGAGCTGTTTAAAATATTTTAATGTATTTGTCTTACTGCTTCATTAATCCATTTCTAATTCATTTTGCAGGTTTAGTCAACAGCTGTGTCTGATGTAAACTACAAATCTGGATAAAATTAAAGCCTCTAAACTAATAAATCAATGCGTTTTCAAAGACAAAAAAATATACACAGTCTTCTGATATTTTACACCACAGTGGCTTATCATTTATTTTAACTGAACACATGAAAGACAAGAACAGTAACTCTTCTATACCGCATTTAAAAGAACAAATATGGGACTATGGTATTAATATATCACACACAAAGTCACTTGCCGCATAATGTCCTGTCTTTAGAGAGACAGGTCCTCACTTGCAAGCTTTTGCATGTGGTTTTGTGATTAAGCAGAAACTGCTGAATTAGTATTAGTATTATCAGTAGCATTAGAATTAGTATTAATCATAGCGCCTCCTGAAAGCCATTGATGAGCATACCCTGGATTTCAAAGGATAAACTAAAAATCTGCAATGAAAAGTAGACGGAGCCCGTGTAAGCATTGTTTTAATCAAAACCATGACAAGAAACAAATCTGTTCTTCTCTCAGCTTAAATAAAGCTATTAGAGGTAAGGCCCCCTTTGCACCTTGGTTGCTTCATGCCTGCGTACGCATTGGCACCCCACACATGCCATTTTTGTGCCTGAAGGTGCTCTGAAGTACAGTGCAGCCGTCCCCTTTGAGCGCACACTTTCCGAGTCAGGGCTGTCCTGGCGTGCTGGTTTTCATGCGCTGAGTTAAGATAGTTCAGTCGGAGCTGCATCGCCCACCCTCTGCTACAGGATTAACTGTGGAGCTGCACTATGGGCCAATTTAGGAAATGTTACACTAATTGAGTATGCAGGCACACGCTCTCCCCATCTCTGATTAATTAGCACCACTCTAGGTCTTCACATCAATCTTGTGAAAACCACTGTGACTGATCTTGTCTCACTTGGAGCTGAAAATTACTTTGCCAATAGCATAACATAATACTTTTGGTATAAACAACAACAAAGACAGGCCAGCCTCTTTATTGGCCCCATCATCATTTCTTTTATGTTGCACATTTCTCCAATGCTTTTGAAGACAAAAGGACAGGACTTTACAAACAGCAGCCAAATGCAAGGCAGTAAAATTAAGTTCGCATATATGTGGCCTAAAAGGCTTATTTTTCTAATGAAATCTTTGATCAAAGTGGCGATGGTGCTTTTTAGGATCACTTCAAGGATCACTTGTACCAAATTCTATTCTCCCCTGCGACTAGGAAAAGTCTGCTGCCACGAACAGCTTGGGAACAAAACTCGCAGGAGTTACTGTTCATATTTGGCTTCGATGGCTCTCGCAACATGCCCAAGGGCCACACTGGGTTATGTGAGATATCTGCTTCTCAGTTGTTCTATTATTGCTAATTTTTTTCTGGAAAAAGGCTTTTTCCTCTTGCCCTCCCCTGCAGCAGCTCTTAATGGGTTAATTAATGCCCCTCTTGCATATGGTCTTTTAGGCTAGGAACAGAAGTTACATGTAAACCAGTTTATGTGATCAGACCCCCTTGGAGTCGCCAGGAACAATGGCCACAAGCTGAGGGAGGAGAGGTTTAGGTTAGATATTAGGAAGAACTACTTCACCGTAAGGGTGGCCAGAGCCTGGAATAGGCTTCCCAGAGAGGCGGTGCTCTCACCTTCCCTGGAGATCTTCAAGAGGAGACTGGATAGGCACCTGGCTGGGGTCTTATGACCCCTCCCACCCCCAGTGCTCATTTCTGCCCATGGCGAGGGGTCGGACTCGATGATCTGTCCAGGTCCCTCCTGACTCACTGATTCTATGAAACTGGTTTAAACCTGTAACAGAACAGAAGTTCAATGAAACACTGGTTTAAGATAAACTTGGTTGGATGCAGCATCAGACCTAACTGATCTGGGTCAAAGTGGTTCATGGAACTTCCATCCCAGACCCCTTCCTGGTTTTGGTCATGGTCAGGCCACCCCCATGCTAGCTAATGCTGAAAGGTGTCTATGTGCGTCTGTCTCCAATTTCACTGGAACAAAAACAGACAAAACAGTGTCTGCTTAGGGCTTTTTGGAGCTAATCAACAGGTCAGCTGGTAACATCCCTCCATTCTTCCTTAAAAATGGTTTGCTAAAAGCCGTTTAAGAGAGTCTTGATCTAATGAGAGAGAGTCTTTGTTTTCTTGATGGGCTGATAAGCTGTATGTTCTGATGAGCTCCCTGCTGGCTTGCTGTCAATGTTCAACAAGGGACAGAGAGAGGTGTGACAAATAACCTGGTTTGCAATGAATGCAGTGCCTGTCAGTTTGCTGCAGACAGTATGAAGAAGCAGGGAGAAAGAGACTGAAAAGCTCAGTATCATCAGATGCATGCAGTCCACACAAGCAACCTTCCCTTCCCCCAGCCCTTTGCCTCAGAGTGCTAGCCCGCGGCCACAGTCTGGCAACACTGCTTGCCCCATGAGAAGCAAGCAGGAGGGAAAAGCCTGGCAAGGGCTGCTTCCCCCTCCCACTCCAGGCACACCCTGGCTGGGGACTGTGGAGGCCAGGATGGGGGTTTAACCCCCTCCCTAATCATAATTAGGGAGCCTGCCAGGGCCTGGACATGCCCCCACCCTGGCTCAGCACAACAGAGGGGAAAGGAGGGCTTGCTCTAGCACCCTCCAGCTTCTAGCCTGATCTGCTACAGACATGTGCCTGCATTTCCTGAATCAAAAGTTAATGCCTATCCACTTCCAAATCTGTTCAATCTCTGCAGGTTAGACTCTTCTGCAAAGACTGAATCAATTCAAGCTCGGGCTTTTTGAATGTCTGTCCCTAGCCTTAGTGTTGACAAGTCCAATGACCAATCCAACAAATGTCAGTGAGATGGAGATGAAGAATGACAATGTCAGGCCACGTCTGAAATCTCCTGACTGGACATCCCTCCTGACCTAGTCTGCTTTTATCATGCCTACCGTGAAATTCTGCCTCACACCACACGCGGCATGCTTCTGTTCCCGTGACGTTACACATTTAGCTTTCTGAAAAAGTAATCAACCTAGATTTTAGAGGCCATGTAGCCTTCCTTCAAATTCATTTGCTGGTTTCACCCAAAGTACAAAGTTCCTTATACTGTGTGCTTCCAAGCAAGCCAGTAAGAAAGGTTTTGTCTCTCATACCAGGCTCTCTTTAAACTTTTGCAGTCCCTAAGCAAGTCCCTAAGCAAGAGAGGGAACCTGCACATGGATCTACCCTGCGAAAGGAAATGAAAGAGAAAGAACTGCAGAGCAGAAGGAAGTTTGTGGTTTCTCAGAGCAGAGGACCTGATTTCTTCCTGCAAAAGTGGATGCAGTTTTATTATGAAGAGGTGACAGCATCTCTTGTGAAAGTGCAACAACAGTCCCGTTTTATGCCTGGTTTTGCTCCCCATGGCAACTCCAAGAAAAATCCTCACGTTTTCACCTTCCTATGGCCTCCTTGAGAATTTGAAAGGGTTTGTTTCCATTACGGTGAAATTGAAAAACCTTAAAATAAAGCAGCCACCCTTTGAAACTGTCTGAAAAGGTTGAGATTTTAAAAGGGCCTAAGGGGAGCCCAGAATCCATCAGAGATTAATAGGAATTAAGTGTCCAAAACCCACAGGCGGTTTTGAAAATCCTGCTGAAGTATTTAATACTTCTATCTGCCAAAGACACTAAAATTTAAAACAAAGGTGATTTTATCACTGGTCCAGCAGCAGTTTTCAAAGAAAAGTACAGCAAAATCTGAAAGCAACTGGCATTCTTTCAGAATCTGACATAATTCTTTGCAGTTGATGAAAAAGTAAAACCCTAGCATAAAATAATAAGATTGTGAAATTAAAAAAAAAAAAGAATAGATGAGAAACCTCAGAAATCTTTATGCCACAGCTCACACTGTGTTATGATGAAATATGGATTTCTTTATATTTGATAGGAATAATGGTGGATATTTATTAAGTAGGCATGCAAGAGTCATGATGTCCTTAACTACTCATTAGCTTGCTTTTAAGTGCTTGGGTTTTGTAAGTGATGTGCTAGGCAGCTACCCCTTCGCCCCTCAACAGTTTTAATTGGCTTCTGAAACAAAGATTTCATTTTTGTAATACGCATATTAACAGTCACCCTGTATTGATCTTTTCTCCTGTACTTCAGGAGGAACCTAGTTTATAACCATAAAAGCACAAGCAGCTCCTTCCTTACGTGAGCAATCTTATCGAGGGAGAAGTGAAGACTATTCACTCGGGTCTTACAAGACCAGGCCCAGGGATGTTTCAGTGGCAAGGAAAATTAAAATTTAAGCTTCATTTTACATGGGAGAAAAGCACAATATTCGAGAGCTCTACAAAAGGTCACATCAGTAAACAGCAGGGACTCGGAGACACAAACTTAAGTGCTCCCTATGCAGTGCAGCACACGCAGCTTTGAAAACAAAACAAAAACAACGGTGGCATTAAGAAACACATTTCCTGCTACTTCAAATACCGTTGTTAAAAACATTCTTGCTTCCTTGTCTGATCCAACACATTAAACTATGTACATTCATACCCAGATATCCAGATTTCCATAGCCAAGGTTAGCATGAAAACCGTTTTTGTTTGCTGTTAAGAATGACTTGCCTACAATTGGTTTCAATGGGACTTGAAGCAATATCATAACCAAGCCGCTCATCCAATGAGAAGATGCCAAAACAGCATTTTGCCACAATTCCCTAGACCTGTTTTCTACGACTGTGACATTCTAAGTAAGAAGATTCAATTAAACAGATTCTTTAGGCTTACTCATCCAGCATTTCATGAACCACCTCACCCCTTATCAGGCTAAACCAGATATTTATTATAACAATAAGGAATTTTTATACTAATGTTTCATGTTCTCTGAACCCTTGAGATATTAAATAAGATCATTTACCGCTCTACGCTGCCATCTGAAGAAGTGCACTTGGAAAATGCTAGGTGTTCAAAGGTTAATTTGGATTAATGTCAATGGATTTTACTTGCTTTACCTAACCTCCGACGTCTGCAGTGCCTTCAGGCAGGGCTTCGCGCACCTTCTTTACACAGGAGGAAACAGAGCCTAGATATGTGGGTACGAAAAATATTCTGCCACTGCCCCATGTTTTATTCTTCCCCCCCCGCTCTATGAAAACCTTTCCACTCCAGTAAGCACTAGGGTAACATGAAAAGAGGTATACAGTAGGCAGGGGAGACTTCTGGATCGCTTCCTCCAACCCCCTCACACCTGCAGAGGACACCCAAGAAATGACTACTACCTATTATACTGGCGAAGTGCTCCGGCTGCTCTCTGCATATGGGGAGGTGAGAGACTCAAGAGAAAACCTTTGGTCAGGAGACCTGATGGAGTGCCCGCTGTTCGCTTCCAGGGAACAGACCTTGAGAAATGTATGGGTGAAAGCAGGGGGAGTCAAACAACCCCCTGCTAATTCTACATTAGGAGGCTCTTAGGGGCACGAAGGGTTAAGGCGTCAAAGAAATTTAGCTAGTCCACAAGCAAAGGGGACCCTGTATTCAGCGTGCACACTTCCCGAGTTCTGCTGTCACAGACCGAACCAGGAACCGCGAGCGGCAGCATAGGTGGAGAGGGCAGGACGGACAGACGGCTGGACCAGGCGTTCTCCAAAAGCGCTGCTAGTGGGCTCCACCTGAGGAGTAAAAAACTCTGCCCAAGGAAATTCAGAACTTCCTTTCCTGAAAACAGGGGGTTCTTCTCGAGCAGAGAGCAGGTAAGCGATATTTGAAGAGAGCCTGATGAGAAAACCAGCTGGCTTGATATTTGGGAAATGAGGGGCCAAGTGTGCAAAAAGCCAAACATGTATACATATACATACTTGTTTGCCTTTTTGCACACTTGGTTCCTCATTTCCCATATATCAAGCCAGCTGCTTTTCCACATATATTATATCCATGTATATATTTGGAGAGAGATTTAAAGAGATCCATATATGAATCGGGATCTCTTCAAATATCACTCACCTGTTCTCTACACAATTAAGGGCAGGAAGTGATGCCTTTTGAAAATAAAATATATAACTACATGTATTTAATATGGTATCAAGCCCCTGATCCTATATTGATCCATACAGGTTTTGGTATCAGCATGGCATCTATTGTTATAAATCACAGTTTACTTGCACCTTAATTGTATCAAAACAATGTCATCTTAAGCCAAGCCTTGCTCCTATATTTGTTCTTTTCCCTTAAACTTCTCTCATTCATGGACACTTTTTCTATTATACATGACAGTCAGCATCTGAATACTGTGTTTAGGAGTAGTATCCTGGTTGTCATTGCATCTTTAAATCAAGCCAACTCAATTCCTATACAGCAGTTTTAATAGGAATTAGCATTTTTGTCTCTTCCACCCCAGCCTCAAAAGCTCAGTGGCCATAATACTGAAAGCAGACCACAGAGACTATCTGTCTTCGTGAACTGGAGTTCAAGCAGGATTTACTAAGAACATGATAGAACTAAGTTAATACTAGCAAAAAAACAAAGGGCTTCAAAAGTTAAAAATAATGCAACATGGACCTAATCCAAAGTCACTGATTACAATGGACTTCAATCAGGCTCCATATAAAGTGGGTCAAGATCATGATTTCATAGCAGGCAAAAATGTGCTGCAATGCTCACATTGGATGTGGCAAGGTGGTCCCAAGCAGACTGCAGCCTTGACTGCACAACTGAACTTGTGCAGGTGGACTCCAGCCAGGGCCCTTCTCGCTTCATGGGGATATGGCTGCAAACAGATATTCAGAGACAAGCGTGGCATCGAGGTGTAATGTCACATGTGACACAGCAGTGCAGTAACCGGGTAGGAGGTAAATCATGGAGCAAGCACGTGGGCGGCATTAATAAGACTGTGCCTTTTCTCAGCAAAATCTGCTGGGCGCAGCGAAGAATCAGCTTGGGTCATCTGATGCATCAACTGCTACAGCGCCGCCTAAAATGTTATGCTGCACCTGCGTGAGCTACCTGGAACGGCAGTGGGAGTAACGGGCACGCCAGCAGTACTCGTGCATTAAAAACCAAACAGTGCCATCAGATGTGGCACCTGTGGGCCAGACCAAGTTAATTTCCAGCTCATGCGACACCACGGCAATTGTGGAAGAGTTTCCCATTGGAGCCCAAATCCTGAGCTGTGCAACACAGGCAGCAACTGACCCAACCCCATGCATGCAAAAGAAAAAAGCAGAGGCCAGATTTTGTGCCCTACCACCTGACTAAGGGGGACTGCAGGCCTGCAACACAGGGACCCCATTCAGATGCAGTAATATAATTAAGCATCGCCGGCGTTCCACCGTACCGTTACAGCTCAGAGCGATCCCAAGTGCCTAGAGGCTGCACGCTTGGGATTGGGACCCCGCTGTGCTCGGAGCTGTACACACCTTCCACGATCCACTGGAAAACCCTGGCAGAGCGAGTCTACACAGGGAGAACAAAAGCAGTGAGCACAGTATGATGCAACCCTATAAACTTTGATTTGGGTTCCCTGCTTCTTTCTGTGCGTCAGTGCAACCATGACTGTGGTGGAGAGCAGCAACACAGCGAGTGCTTGAGAAGGCTCCATAACCAATGCAAAATGCTTTCCTTTTTTGTCTGTTCCCCGATCTCTCACCAGGAGAGCAACTAGCTGGTAAAAGCTATGGGAAAAGAGCACAGGCACCAAGACACCCATTCATACACTAGTTCACCGCTTGGAGCCACCCCTAGACCTACACAAACTATGCTGCAGAGGTGGGGCCCAGAGCAGTCAGGTTGGCCCCCTAAGCTTGGGCTCAGGACAGTGGCTACACCTGTCCCCCCGGTAGCAGCGGCTTCCCTTCCAAACAGCCTCCTGGCTGCTGCTGTAAGCTCATTTTAAACAGGACATTTTATTAAGGCTATAGTCAGTTGACATCCTTCCTCCACAATACAAAGGCAAAACATACCGTATAATGGCAAAGTACCCACAATATAACTCTTCAATGCCAGAAAGAATCCTTTCCTGCGGCAATACTAGGAAAATAAGGGAGAAAAAAGTTGATGTTAACTTGAAGAATTTCAAATAAAAAGATGCTGCAGCCACGGTCTGCTAAAGCCATTCTTCTCGCCATCGGGACGCAGTCCATTTTCATCCATGTCCGGAGTTACCATAATAACCAAGGCACCGAGACACGTGCGTCTGGGCATAAGAGGGGAACTTCAGCCAGAAAGCTAATCAATTGCTCCGTATTGCAAACCCACGTCTCTACTCCTTGACTTAACAATCAAATCCTTTCCCGGGCCAGAGAACAATTAAACCCAGAGAGTTATTTTTACTTAGTTCTCTTGTTCAAACAAACGAGAGAACAAACAAGGCAGAAAAGGGTTCTTGAGCTCGGAGAGCGAATATGAGGCTGCTTTGCCAGGTCTGAACCCACGTCCCTTATCTGAAAGCGGCAGCACATTCCAGTCGGCACTTACAGGACACTCCATCAGCCGTTCAAGGAATAGGATGTATTGTGACACAGTGCAAACAAAGGGCAAGGTATTCGGCTGCTTCCCCTCCTTGGCCTGCTGCAAGAGGAACAGGGCTTGGCTCTTCAATCCAGGCAGCAGCTGTCTCGCGGCGCTGCAATCTTGACCATTTTCTGCGAGAAGACTGTTGCTTCCAAACAATTCGCTAAAAGTTCCCGCCGTCTCAAGCTGAAGCATACGGACTCTGGAGTTCAAGGGCAACAACAGTGACCCGATCTCAAAATAAGAACTTGGCAGACTTTAAGGAGCCTGGCATCATTTGAGAAGACAAATGAATCACAGATGATGCTTTAGAGATTGAGGCAAAAAGACGGTATAAGTACTGCCCAACCAGTGGAAGTGGCAGTGAAGTTTTAGTGACCCTGGTCTTAGTTTTGCTCATTAGAAAGCATCACACCTCTTCCCCAACTGTCATCAGTCCCACCTCGTTTGTTTTACATGCGTACAATACGCGAAAGCTTTTTCACTTCCCGAGATGCACTCGATTCCCATGTAATATATGCTCTTAGCACAGAGAGAGCAAACCCCTCGATTACTGAGATAGCAGCGCAAAGCCTCACACAGATTAATTAGATAAAAACTGGAGCTTCAGAGAGAAAGACAGCCATGTCTGACTACAGGGCATGGTTATGTGTGTCAAGAAAATACAAACGAATTGGGTTTTTATCTCATAGCTAAGATCAGTTTGTATTCTTAAAATATACTCCATGCTCCACATTTATCAGCAGATTTAAAATGGAGAAATTTGAAACTTAATTTCAAAGTCTGTTGCACAATGCGGTTGTGAATGTTTCTCTCCCTAATCCTATCACTTCTCTTTCTCATAGGACTCATAATACCATCTCTAGCAGAAGATGATTGTACCTTCCCGCCAAACTATGGTTAATCCCGTTACTCTCATCATTGCTTCAATATCATACACGCTTCCAAGCTTGCTTCCTAGGAATGTTTTCTTTGAAATAGGGATGTAGTTTCATTTGCAATTATAGATTGCTTTGCATGCTGATGCTTTTGCCTAGCAGATCTATGTAACAGGAAACGATGACGTTCAACTACTGCACTTCCAAAAAAATCAAGCAGAATTTGAGTAAACTGCAAGAAAGCAGTAAATCAAATCCCAAGCATCATCATCATCATCTGAAATCATTAATTGAGGCTAGTGTTTTAAAACAGGAATGTTATCTATTTCCATCCTGAATAAAATTTAGGAGAAGCCAGACTTTCCTGTTCTAGGGTGTTGTCCAAAAGCCACTCAACACAAGTCTGCAAAAATAATCTTTGTAGTTTTGTTTGAAGAGAAATACTTGGAGGTTTTCCCATTACAGAAGGAAATGGGCCCGTCTGAACTGCAAAGCCTTTATATTCTTAAAAGAATATAAACAACTAAACAACTTCAAACTTTTTTCAGGGGAGGGAAGTGCACATAAAACTAAATGACTGGATTTTTATCTAGATGCCATAAATTAGGCTTAAGTACACAATCTTTGAATAATACTTGTTTAACTTGGATCTTGGCTGAAGTAATTAGTTTAATATATAGTATAGTTAGATGACAAAGCAGAAGGAATGCCCTGTTTTAAATAAAACAATGAACAGAAACTTTCTGAAATAACTTCTAACCCGTTAAGATAGAAATCGCAATTTAGAGTTGCACGAGCAGAATACTGAGCGGATTCCCTAGATATTCTGGAAAGTAAGTATTTGCTAGCAAGGAACTGCTAAAGGGGAACCATTTTTTATTCTAAATCACGCCTGCCAGACACCCTCCCCTGCCTTTTGGATTTGTTTATTCGTTCTTCTGCTCGCCTCAAAAACCTGCTATGCTGCTGTAGGGAAATGGAGTATACTCCAAGCTGCCTGAACTCTTGAGTAATGAGCGCTGCTCATATGGTTTTGTAGGGAAACTTGCTATTTCGCTGTAAAAGGGCTAGTGTATCTCTCTCAGACAGCAGATTCAACAACCAAGGCACGGAGGATGAAATATAACAATGCCATGTAAAACAATCCCAAGGCAAGGAGCGGGGATCATAGGATTGTACCCCTCATTTAAGGGCGAGTTGCAAAGTTTGTGCTTCGTGTTCGGCGCTTCAATTCATGGACTAACAGCAGCTGCTCCCCCTCTAAGCCCTAGGGAGCCTTGATCCAGGAATGATATAGCATGGTAGATCTTACCCCGATTTCCTACCCTTTATTTTAATCCACGCCTCCCACCCCAATCAGAGCCAGCGCACCCGGGTTATGCTGCCAAACAGATCCCTTTGCCAGTGGCAACTTTTGCACCACGGACAGGTAGTAGAGGTGCCACCTTTCGCAGTTGAGTAGTTTGAAAGGAAAACCACAACAGAAGAGACCTATTGTACCTCCATAGGGTGTAAAATGTCTAAAAGGAAAAGTAATCATTGACCAGGAAGAGGGCCAGCCATAGCCGAGAGGTATAATCTGGAACTTGGAATAAGGGGTAGTTTAGCTGCCAAACATATGCCACGAGCGGTTCCAATGGCTGTCTATTTGTTCCTCTATAGGAGCCAGCTAAAAAAGAAAAAGGCTGCTAGATTTCTGCAACAGACTTCTAAGCTTTGAACCAGAGCCTGCAAAGCGACGAGATTTCTCCATTTGCATGAAGGTTGTGCTCCAAACAGTTATGAAAAACTGCTGCAATGAAAGTTGAATCTGTTGATGTATTAGTAGCTGAAACAGCTTGCAAATAAGAGATTCAAAACATTAAAAAAAAAAAAAGAGAGAGAGATAGTCTAGCAAAGAAGGACTATTTCTCACAGTTTATACAGATTCATAAAGATATAGCACCATAAAAACAAATCGTAAAAATTAGTGGCACAAAAGACCTATTCGTTTATCTTCTCCATTTCCTGCCACAGCACGATTCTTCTCCAGACTACATTCAGAAGTCGTTTTTGATTTCAGGAAAATCAGTTAACCCTGCAAGTGTGTGTTAAGGCTACTGAACAGCAAAAGTAACAAGCATCTGCATATGACGATTCAAAAAAACAGTTTAAAAAGTCAAATGAAAGCCTCTCTCGCAGGTTTCTAGCCACCTCGAGGTCCCAGAATGCATTGTGCGGGGATGGCCCAGCTACCAGCAAGCTGCACGGGCAGGGCAACGAGCCCATCTGACCAGATCTGGAGCACTGAAACTGCAGACATGCGTCCCAAACAGCTTGAAATGGTATTTAAACACCTTCCACTCAAGGCAGCCAATTAATTTAAAAGTATGAAATTCTCCCTATTATCCGGCCTTTGTTTCCCCCTCATGTTGTTTCACCATACCGCTCCTTAGGGCGCTCGGCTCAGACTAAACAATGCCTCGTCCTGCCCCGTGTTGGGGATACCCGTGCATCTCTGCATGTGCTGTGTCCCCCTCCAGCCCCAAACCCCGGAGACTGTGCCAGGCCCAAAGCTGTGCACGGCTCCTTAGCTCATGTTGCAGAATCGCTGGTGTCGCGCAAGCCGGCACTGCTCACGTTTGCCCAGGCTGAAGGGCTTGCAAGTATGCTGGGTATGCACCTCGCTTCAGAAGACAGAAAAAGTGCTGTCATGTAGAGGCACAAGTAAAAATAACACATTGAAAGGACTTTTCCTCCCTCCAACCGACCCTTCAGGGTCTAGTACAGCATGCACTTGGTGTGAGTATGTCCTGCTCCTCCACTTTTTCCATCTGTTCCCCAACTCCCCATAGCCAGGGCTTTCTTGGTATGGAAGTACAGCCCCTAATAAAACAGGGCGTCAATCCAATTAGGTTTCTGGACACTCTGCTATAACATAGCTCTCCAAATAGCCAGGACTCATTAGCTTTCACATCTCTTTTTTAAATTGCTCGTGCCCTCTCGGCTGAACCGATACGACTGATGAATCATTATTTGTATTCGATAGCTCCCTCCTCAGGCAGCAGTGGAAAACACAAAGGGCCTCCATGTTGCCACAGCCATAATTAGGGTTTTTTTGGCTCCACAGCTTTTGCCAGTGTTTTCGCCCAGGGTTGTTTTCTAACACGCACAGAGGTGGGCAAGATGCTTCATTCAGAGGGTTCCCATGGAGGAAACACTTCCTGTCTGTTGGCTACCACCATGCAAAAACCAACCACAGAAGCCAGGCAAGAGATATTTACAGCAAAAGTAAGTCTGGGCTCTTTCTGTGGTTACCTTGAAGTCTCTAGGGCCCATTAAATAACAGGTGTTCTGGGGTGCAAGAAAGAAATATGGAGCAGATATGAATGTAGGTTTTTACCAAGCAGGCTGAGGGTGCTGGTGCATGCTACCTTTAAAGCATTATAAATCTGTGGACAGCTATACCAGTGGTGGAGAGAGGTGGGGTGCGTGGGAAGGGAAATAGCTGTCCCTGCTAAAAGCCAATTGACTGCACTCATTAGCAGTTAATTAGCTTAACAGCTCCCCTTGCACCAAAGGCCAGCCAGCCAAGTGCAAGGGGTGCTAGAGCAAACAGGAAAGTGGCTCAATGTGGGTGCTTAGTGCATTCAGGATATGCCAGGGTGGCACCTGTGGGGGTAGCAGGGAGTGTTGGTTTGGGGCCAGCATCCTCCCCCCACCCAGCAATAGAGTTCAGGAGGTTTGAAAGTTTGCCCACAGAACAAAGGAGTGGGAAGAGCGGGGAACAGTGCATCCTGGGATGCTGGAAGAATGAAAATAAAGCATTTTGTCGTCCCCACCTTCCTCCTGGGCTAGCTAACAAAACCCTAGAACAACCTAGTCACGTGCAAGTTTGCCTGATAAATGGTATGTGTATTTGTGGGAAGCTCCATAGCTCTATGATTTGTTGAGGCACAGTTTGGAAACTCAACAAGAACACCCGTGTACAATCACGTGCGTGGCAGTGTAAAAAATGAGTAACAGTGTTAAGGAGAAGAGGGGCTGAATACAAGGACTGAGTCTCCAGGGAGCATATGTACCAGATAGCTTATGAACCAAGCATCCTTCCTCTGTGCCAACACCCAGTTGCTGTAAGATACCCAGGCTGAAATCCTAAATTCAAATGATGGCAAAGGCCAAACTCCACGGCAGTTTGACAGTGTGTGGGACTGCAACAGCGAGAAAGGCAAGGTACTGATCTCACTGGAAACGGAGACCAAATATAAGCCAAGACCCTCCCAACTTTACTCCAAACCAACAGATCTAGGCTCTTTCCTGAAGGAGTCGCTTTAAAAATGGTGCAAGAGTAGTGCAGTCCTTGCGCGGTCTCGGCTTCTCTATGGCTGCGACGGGAAGGATCAGTTGGGGCCAGGTGGTTGACTAGGAGCTGAACGGAGATCATCCATCTATTTTCACTGCCCAGAAGTGGTTACAATCACCCTGTTCAACTAAGCAGTGGTGGCATGTGAAGACAGTGACCAAGAACAGAAAGACTTCATAAACAATTTGCCAGAGCAGTCCCTTCCCCACCCCGTGCAGTCTGAGGACCCAGGCCTCTCGCCGCGTGGATAAATACGGTGCAGCCTCACCTTTCAATTTGTGCAGCAGCAAGCGACTGTGACCCTGTTACGAGGAGCAAGCTCCTCCTCTTTCCTATTTCCTCAACCCCACCGAAATGAATGCATACCGTGCCACTATTTATTTTTAGCTGGTCATTTAGCATGAGAATGATCACAACATGTTTATTTGCATTTTTAGCTTAATTACCTCTAGTCTGAGGTTATAGTTGAGAGGGTTCTAATAAGATGTTAAGGAAGAAGCCATTCCCCATACACCCTGCCTCAGGTTAGTTCAATGCCCCATTAGCCAATTTAATGGCTTCTTGTCTGCAAGCTTTTGTGCGAGGGTGCCGGAGTCGATGCAGAAGGGGAGCTGAAGGAATACTGTCATAGTCCCAAACCAGACATATTCAGCCATGCACTTTTAACTGGCAGCAGCATTATCTGCCCAAGTTAAAAATATACCTCCTTAACATAGCCTGTTGAGAATGGGAACAGGGACAAATCTTTTCTTTGCTGATCAGAAAGCCAGAAAACAAGCAGGGTGCACTTGAACAATTGTATTTGGTCACTTGTTATTTCACCGTCTTTACAACATTTCTGGAGGTGCAGTTTATATTCAAGAAGGAATGTGCTACTTTTCCCCTGCGTCAGGAAAGAAACCTCTCTCTGTGCCTAACTTAGACAAAATGACTTTTTTTTGCAAAAATCTTGTTGGTCTAATAAAAGATATCACCTCTACCATGAGCCCTGATTGCTATTTCAAGCAGGAGAGTTTACCACACCTTCAGCTCTCCTGTGGAATACAAATTTTCATTTCTACCTCGGAGAACATTTACAACCTCTGCCCTCTCCTATGCCTGATGAAGGGTGAGTGCGCCTGAAAGCTTGCAAATAGATAGAATAAATTTGTTTGCAAATATCTAGTTGGTGTAATAAAAAGGTATTACTTCTTCCATGAGTTTTGATTCCTATTTTTTTCCTGGCCCTCCTGGCCAAGTAATCATTTGTCATTCCAGCGCGATAAAGGAACTCATGCCCAACACATGTTTCTGCTTCTTGAATCTACTATTCCTTGCTGAGAAAGGCAGTTGAGTGACACCTTGGTCCGTCATCCAATGAGACTGCTTCCCAAAAAGTGGGCATGTTCCCCATGGTCACAAATGTAGTCATGTTTCTGTTCATATTGAACAGGTGGGTTTTCAAATGCCAGAAATGCATCTTGCTTAAACGCCCATCGTCCCTCTGCCTGGAAGGCAAGACACACCTTTAACTCCCGAGCTCAGGTCAGGAACGCAGAAGGGGAAAGGGCTGCTCTGCATCATCTTTGTACCTCTTGAACTGGGGAGCCGGCGTGCAACTAGAAAGCCCCTGTGGTCCATTAGTCTATCTGAAGCAAATCTGCAGCAGCCGGACTCCACTGTGGCAGCCCTGAACAGCAACAGCTGTGTTGCTACCCCCCTCCTAGACCCATACCCAACTGTGAGCACGGCCCATCCCTATATAAAGGAGCTATGGGAAATGGCACAGGGCTGTGGCTGGATGTTCCATCTTCAACACAGAGCAGGACACAGAGAGGAAGCAAGTAATCCCAAAATCAGAGCCTAAGACTGAATGCTCACACACATGGTTGAGCAGGCAGCCCACAAAACTTCTGCCTTTCCAGGTGGGCTTCCGCATGTTGCACAGACTTAAACACCATGCACTGAACACATTTCAGCATCTCTACATACGGTTTTGTACTTAATTCAATGCCCAGCCAGACAGGTCAGGACCACGAGACAAGTCCCTCTTCTTCCTCTCTGGAGCAATCAGCACTTCTCTTTCATAGTTTCATAGTTTCTAGGGTCGGAAGGGACCTGAGCAGATCATCTAGTCCGACCCCCTGCCAAGGCAGGAAAGAGTACTGGGGTCAAATGACCCCAGCTAGATGTTCATCTAACCTCCTCAACCTCTTTACACACCACTTAAGTCAAAATGGGTATTAAAAAGTAAGGCAAAAACAAACCACTTCCAGAATTAAACGTTTAAGCATCATCTGTAAGACAACCCAATTTATCCACATTAAAACACTTATTAACGCCTGTTAAGTTAACTGATGTATAAGCTTAACAGTTCATTATTTGACTCAACAGGGAAAAAAAAAGAAAAGATGCATTTATTCAGAGCACAATTACACATATAGGGTATGGTCTTGTGAATAACAGACATCCCTTTGTTTCAAGCGCCTGGGTGTGAGCATGAGCACTTCCTGTATTAGATCTGCAGGAGAGAAATAACAACACTTGTTCAGTCCTGGTAAGATCTCATTTCTCATGTTTAACTCATCACCTTGTAAACCCCTCTGGGAGCACTGATATTACACACTTGTCTCTCCTGAAGATCACCTGCTTTATTTTCCCCATGAATAGGCCACCATAAAACCCAGGAAGTATTGTTTATGATGCAAAAAAAAGGGCCCCTGACTTGGACTCCAAGTTGTTAGCAGTAGTGGCAGTCCTTTGATATGAGAAGGACAGACTTCCAATAAATAGAGACGTCAGCGGTGAGTCCGTAGATGACTGAAGAGGCCAAATCAAGACCCACACGTATCACTGCAGACATGGCAAATAGTTCTGAGAGGAAGGAGTAGATCCTGCTGATATCAATTCCCAGCTCTTTCCCTTTGTCTCATTCATTTATCCTCCTCCACAGTAAGACAAGTACAAGTAAGTTCTTGTAACGTTACTTGTTTTAATTAACAGTATGCTAAACTGCAACATCCGATGTCCTTATAGCACAACACGATAATGGGAAAGAAAACCGCCTTGTTCCATCCGTACCCCTTATTAATTCTGACCCAAGATTGCAGGGACTAGAGAGGGGAAAGTATGGCCAGTTCTAGACATCACAGCACCAGGCACCTCAAAATAACCCTATTAGCGCACCAGGTTTATATTACATACAATGCTTTTGCACAATAAAAAAAAGAGAGAGAGAGAAAAGTCCCTCAAAATGTTGAAAACAAAAAGACTAATAACACGCTATCTGTTTTATTTACTAAAACACAAGGCAAGAACTAATTCCAAATGACAGTTTGTCAAACGGGAAAATAAGCGAAGCATTAAAAGATGTACTGACAATACCAAATGTTGTAGCGTTCTCTTTTTTTGGACCAGACATGCCGTATGTTTTAGACTATTAGCTTCAGTACCATGCAGCAGTCTTGCACATAGTAAAACGCTTGACTTTTTGACAAAAGGAGGAAAAATGGTCTTGTACTTAACGCACTGGTCTGGAACATCAGAAGATCTGGGTTCAATACCTGGGTCATAGGTCTCCTGCATTGCTCGCGCAAGTCACTTAATCTCTCCGTGCCTTTCGTTCCTCCCCTGGAAAACGGAGATAATGCTACCCTTCTCTCACCATTTTTCTGTCGTGTCATTTCTAAGTTCTTCAAGAGCAGAGAGAGGCAGTTAATGGTATTATTCTGAAGTCGGGCAGAAGGCAAGGCAGGGCAGCACCTTGGAGACAAACTGGTTGAGGCATAAGCTTTCCTTCGGAGGCTGCTCCTTCAGATGCTCTCATGAGCATCTGCGGTCAGCATTTGAGGAAAGCTGATGTCTCCCTGCACTAGTTTGTCTCGAAGGTGCTGCTTTGCCCTGCCGAAGTTCTTCGGAGCGGAGACTGCCTCACGAGATGTTCAGCGCCTGGCACAATCAGGGCACAAGACACTACCATTTTTAAACATTTAGTGTGGGATTTACTGTGGCTAGCAAGACCGCATGGGTGCAACTGAGAACAGTATCCGGATCTCTGTTTCTCAGGGCTAACCCAGACACTTTGGACTTAATGCAGAGCACCCTGGGGTACCTGAATGTCACGGAGACACTGGAGAAGTTAAGAGAGTCGAGGTTTTGGAAAATTAAGGTAATTTTCAACGTAATTAACTAATGTCAGGGGACATGACCATGTTCAGCTAGCAGGGAGGGTAGGATAATTGAGGTTTGGATAATCGAATGTTGCTGTCTTGCCACTTATCTTACTGAATGCAGTAAAGGTTTTCATTGAAAAGCTTTTACTGAAAAGAAGTTCAAGATCAAATGAGCACAGAGGCCATTAATTTCACATGTGAAAAGCGCTGCTACAAGGTAGTTGGTGCCAAGCCACATACAGCTTGTCTGCCAAACAACAGAGAAGTGTTTTGTGTCTAGCACAGTGAACGCCTCCCTCTAAAGAGTATATTGTGAAGCTCATCACTTCAGCAGGGGAAGCGATAACAAAAGCACTCATCAGGTTCTCAGAACAGAGAGACAAGGTCTGGGGAGCAGAGCAGACGAGTAGCGAACAACAGTTTCATCTCTGGAAACTCAAATGCAGAACTTGCTTGAATCACATGCGAGATTGAACTAGATTGGGCTCAATCTTCGTCTTTTCCTCTGCAAAAGACACAGCCCCAACTGGAACAAAAGGTATTCACTGCTTGAAGGAAGTCCGGGGTCTGCAAGAGCGGGAGTTTCTTCGGGCCGGTGGGGAAGCTTCCCCACCACCTCCTTAAACGCTGCGTGGTTCCAACTAACAGGAGCATCAAAACATGAAAAGCGGTAGTGAAAAGCTTTTCTAACCAAATTCTCTTTGCAATGTTCAGTTCAGATGTCCCCTGCGTTCTCATTTCCTTAAAAGATGTGAATGCCTGTCACGTTGTGTCCTTAATAAAAATCGAGAGGATGACAATAGTTTCACGGAGAGTTTGAGCAGCTCGGCTGACAGTACCAGCGAGAGGTTGCCTTGCTTTGCTCTTCCTCTTCAGCTTCCTGGCTAGTTCTTCTCTGCCGCTCACTACTTCTCTT
The DNA here is from genome assembly GCF_001723895.1 of Crocodylus porosus. Classification (NCBI taxonomy): domain Eukaryota; kingdom Metazoa; phylum Chordata; order Crocodylia; family Crocodylidae; genus Crocodylus; species Crocodylus porosus. Next base: position 13,573,981 of record NW_017728917.1, read on the forward strand.
GCTCCGTATTTCCGCAACCCTTAAAATACCCACAGCACAACAGTGCCAATACCATTGTGCTGTTTTACAAGGCAATAATCCCCTTCCCTCGCTGAGATAAACTACTTTGATAAACGAGAACCAGGTTATTGGCTTGTAAAACAGTGCAATGATGGTATTATCATCTAAATTAATGTCATTTAAAGCTTTATGCCACAGTTCGAAAGGTCCCACCTCAAGCATTAATAACGCAGTTTGCCTCTTAACGTGCCATATGGGAAAAGGTTGGCTCCTGGCACCCAGGGATTACGTCAGTAAAACATAACTAATTGAAGCAATCTGCAAGACCAAAACAGGAGAATCCAGCCTTGCTCACGGTGAGTCCCTCGTGCCCCTTCCCTAAAAAAGTTCAACTCTGGTATTTAATGCCATTATTAATATAGCGCGACTGGTTTAAAAAGAAAACTGTTTTATACACATCCTTTTCTTGTTCGAATGCAAGCAGAAGCTGCTCTCTCCAGCTGCGTTTCCATTCCTCCGTTCTCCCCCATTTATCCGTACAAGAAATTGAAGCTTTACAAAGGAATCACTGAAACAGGCAGCAAGGCAGGCCCTGCATTGCTAAGACATGGTAAACAAGCCCCTGGCTGATAAATTTGCTTATGACAATATTGCCAGTAATTTGATTCAAATACTAGCAAAGTCAACTTTGATCACAGCAACTAGGGTCAGAAAATAACTGCTTTGCTTCGCGATTACCCCATAAAAGCTCTCTTGTTGAATCATAACAGAAGTCCCAGATATTTCCCTCATGATGCTGCTTAAACCAGTGATCAGTCTAAGTGAAGCATGATAAATAGCTGCTGCACTGCACCCTCCGCAGCTGAAGGCTGTGCAGGTCTAGCTGTGGAAACAGAAAGGTCATTCATTACTCAGGGTGAACAAACAGACTGCTCATTTGTGATAAATAATGGTCATTACAGAAGTACACAGCACACTGAGGCTTTCTGCTCCATAGATGTAGATGACATGCTCCATGTTGCTCCTTAAATACGTGCTGTTTAATCCTGGATAATCCAAAAAATGTTCCTACCTTTCTTCAGAAACTCAGAGCTAAGTCCGTGGCTGTCTATACATTTCACAGTGCATATAGGGTCACGAGAGCCTTTCCTGTGCATATAGGGTCACGAGAGCCATGGAATAATCTGCCCAATTTCTTCAACCGTGGAAGAAACAGGATTCATTTTACACCTCTGCCCGTATTGATTTCTCTCCTCCAAGATTTTAACTGGAACCTTTAGGTGACACTAATATAAATGATTAGTAATAATTCATCCATGTCAAGGCAGACGAGGTTCTTTGGGTGAATCCAGTATCTTTTATTACACCAACTCAACTGGATGGAAAAAATTCTTCTTTGCAAGCTTTCGGGTACAAACACCAGAAACTCTTAAACTTCCAATCTTCTGTTTGGGCTTTAAAAATCCCCGTCACCTACCACAAAACTATCTTTATCTACCACCATCCCAAAATGGTGATTTGTGTCAAACGGGCTTTTCATGCGTTTGACAGACTTTTAAAAAGGAAAACAAAAAACACAAAAAAAACCCCACTTTTATTTTAGACACGCAAGGCCAGCAACACTCATTCAAAGCAGTGAACACTGTAAATGCAGTGTTTCCTTCTGACAGTAATGAGGCAAGCATTATAGCCAATTTTCACAATATAAACAGCTTCACAGCCCATATTTAGAGACGTTTATACTCTGCAAGTAGTCCCATTAAAATACAAGGGACAGATTACTTTTGCAGCAAGGTGCGACTCTACACAAATCAAAACCTGGCCTAGCAAAGAGCATTCATCATTAAATTTCTGTATTTCAGTGCTGGAGTAACTGGCATGTGTTTGCAGCACATGCTGTCTACTTTCAAAAGTTTATGCCCTGAAGGGAAAACCCCTTCAATTTTCCGAGAGTTACACGAACATCACGTATGCATCTATTTCCTGCAATGGTCTAATCAACGCTCCGCCTTGCTGCGCTTCTGGTCCAACTTCTCTTTCCCCTGACAAGAATATATTCTACTATAAAAATGTACTTCTTCCCTTGGTTTTGAAATTCTTGGATGATTTTAAACAAGCACTTAAGAGCAAGTCATCTTAACCAACCAACTCATGGACTGCGCCATTCAAACCCACATCTGCTCTCACAAGTGTGCATGAGGCCTCCTTTCACTGCCAGGCTCAGGTTTTGCAGAGGGACCTGTGTATTTAGGGCTCTGCAGATCCCATGGGGTTCACATGCAACTACCAGTCGTCTGGATGAGCGCAAAGGCCCACTTCATTCACTTGATTACAAGCTGAAGGCCTACGAAACCACGTGGTACAGTATTCAGCAGCAGAGAAACGCCTTCACTTCCATTGTAATTCTCTCCAGCATATTCAGCAGAAGCCGCTGACCTTTTTGGGAAGAAGATAAAGGTGCTGAATGTTTTGAACCCTCAAACCTGCAGCTTTAATCACATTCTGTAAAGTTCAACATAAGAGACAAGGGAAGCAAATTATTTCCTGCAAATTTCAGTTCTTCATTTACATGTCAGATAGCAAACAGAGGTCATAACTCAGAGCAACTGGAGTGCAAACCATCAAATTAGTCCAATAGACTATGTCGCTAAACAGCTTTAGAAACAAACAACAACTGCAGACGAAACCACCTGAAAGTTAGAGATATTCAACTGAGCATATTGCACGCTGTGCAAGGTTGGGTGCAGCGATTACTGGGAGTACTGACATGAATAGCAAAGCAATACACAACGTTTAATGCAGCCACTGAAACCATGGCAGCCTAATACGGCTTACGTTTTACCTTTACACAGAGGCACGATGGATTCCATGAAAAATAAAACATTCCTGGTGCTTAAAAAAATGGCTTCTTAATTTTTACTTAGTTCTGGCTTTCTGGGGAAGTTTCATAACTGCTACAAAAATTCAAGCATGCTGCCTAGGTACAAACCATCCTGGTGGCCACATACTGAATTCTTTAGTTATGCTCAATAATAATACACACTGACCCCCTCAATTTATGTGCATTTATAAACATGATTTGAGCGACACTAGCTGATGGCCATGGTCAAAGAAAAGGTCTCTAAAATTCCTCATGTTCCTTTTTCTGTTCAGAGTCTCTCCTCTCACTCTTAATTGAGCAATGGTGTAACCAAAGGCATAAAGGAGACAAGAGCTTTGGCTGAGATTTGCAAACAAAGAGGAGAAGGGCTCACATTCGTTTCAAACTGTGGCAGCAGGAGAAGGAGGGATGATGCCCCCCTTTAGAGGAATAGTCCTTGCCTAGGAAGCGAGAGACCTGGACTATGAATTCCCTTAAGCACAGGAGGGAATAAACGTGCATCTCCACGGGTTGAGGACAGTGCTCTCACCACATGGCTATAGGCTTTCTCCAGCCCTCCTGCTGAAGCTGCACCCCTGCATACCATGCACAACCAAGATCCCCGGGCCTGGGCGAGAGAGCAGGTGTGTGGGGATGTGCAGGACTTCCATGCCAACTACATCATCCGAGCCAAGGCTTTCTCTAGTTGGATCTTGAACGCCTCCAAAGACGGAGACTCCAACATCTCTCTGGGTATCCTGTTCCAGTGCTTTACTACCTTCATGAAAGTTTTCCCAACCTCAACTTGCTGCAAATTCATGATTCATACGATATGATTCTATGAACTTGAGCCCATTGCTCCTTGTCCTGTCATCTTGCCCCACTGAGACCAGTCCAGCTCCGTCCTCTTTGCAGCCCCCCCGCAGGGAGGTGAAGGCTGCCGTTCAGTCCCCCTCGGTCTTCTCTTCTGCAGACTCAATCAGCCCAGTCCCCTCAGCCTCTCCTCACCAGTCCCGTGCCCCAGTCCCCAAACCCTTCTCATCGCCCTCCGCTGGACTCTCTCCAGTGTGTCCACAGCCTTTCTGCAGTGGGGGCCACGACTGCACACAAGACTCCAGATATGGCCTCCCCAGTGCAGAATATAGAGGGGAAGAAATCACTGCCCTCGATCTGCTGGCACTACTCCTACCAGTGCAGCCCAGGATGCCATTAGCCCTTCTTCACAGCAAGGGCACACTGCTGGCTCATGTCCATCTTACTGTCCCCTGTCATCCCCAGGTCCTTTTCTGCAGAGCTTTTGCTTAGACAGTCTATCCCGAGCCTGTCCTGGTTCAGTCCTAAGTGCAGGACTTTCACATGTCCTTGTTGAACCTCATGAGACTTCTTTTGGTCCAATCCTCCAACCTGCTGTGGTCTCTCTGAATCCTAGCCCGACCCTCCAGCATATTCACTACTCCCCCCAGCTTGGTGTCATCTGCAAATTTGCTGAGGGTGCAATCCAGCCCATCTTCCAGGTCACTGATGAAGATACTGAGCAAAACCAGCTCCAGGGACTCTCCACTTGATACCAGCTGCTATCTAGACATTCGACCATTGATTACTATCCTCTGAGCCCGATGATCCAGCCAGTTTTCTATCCACCTTACAGTCCATCCACCCAGCCTGGACTTGCCTGCAAGAATACTGTGGGAGACCGTACGAAAAGGCTTGCTAAAGTCAAGGTTTATCGTGTCCTCTGCTCTCCCAACATCCAATGAGCCAGTCATCAAGATAAAAGGCAATCAGGTTGGTCAGGCACAACTTGCCCTTGGTGAATCCAGGCAGATTCTTCCTAATCACCTTCCCTTTCAAGTGCTTAGAAATGGATTATTTGAGGACCTGCTCCAGGATCTTTCCATGGACTGAAGTGAGACTAGCCAGTCTGTAGTTCCCCCAATCACTCTCATCTTTAAGACAGGAACTATATTTGCCTTTTTCCAGTCATCCAAGACTGCCCTGATAACCACAAGTTTTCAGAGATCATGGCCAATGGCTCTGCAATCACATCAGCCAACTCCCTCAGCACCCTTGGGCACATCATGTCCAGCCCCGTGGACTTGTACACGTTCAGGTTTTCCAAGTAGTCCCTAACCTGTCCTTTGCCATTGGTGCCTGCTCACCTCCTCAAACTGTGCTGCCAGGTGCGGTAGTCTGGGAGCTGACCTTGCCTGGGAAGGCTGAGGTAGAAGAGGCATTGAGCACTTCAGCCCTTTCTGCATCCTCTGTCACTAGGCTGCCTCCCCATCCAGCAAGGGACCCACACTTCCCCTGAACCTCCTCTTGCTGCCAACCTACTTGTAGAAAGCCTTCACATCCCTTGCTGGCTGCAACTCCAGTTGCACTTTGGCCTCCCTGACCTCATCCCTGCATGCCTGAGCAATACTTTCATACTCCTTCCAAGTTATCTGCCCAAGTTTCCACTTCTTGTAAGCTTCCTTTCTGTGATTTAGTTTACCAAAGAGTTTCCTGCTAAGCCAAGCTGGTCTTCTGCCATGCTTGCTAGTCTTCGTGCCGATGGGGTTGGTTCATTCCTGTCTCCTCAGTAAGGTTAGTTTAAAATACAACCAGTTCTCCTGGACACACCAACAATACTCCTAACTTTCTGGCATCGTGCTAGCTGGCCATTTCCCATCTGTTTTTACAGCTGTTTTAGGCCTCTTGGAAACCCTCACCCTAACCATGTAATTTGAGCATCCACCTGAAACCAGTGTTGGAGCATCAATCAAGTTCTGGGCCTGTGATTTTTTGTAAAGCTTGAAGTATCCAAATCCAGAAGCTGAACTGTGAAGTGTCAGCAGCTTGCACTTTCGCAGATCGGTACTTCATACTACTAGCACCCACGATTTAATAAATCCAATTCCATCCAGGCTGGGTAACAGTTCAGAGGCCCTACGAGTTTCACAGCTCACCTCCTGTAATGCCGACAGGGTCAAGAGGCGAAAACTGTCTTGTTATCGCTGCAAGAGATGGTCACCTTTCACCCTCCACTTTGCCTCCAATACACTTTTTCCTGACAAGCAGATAAAGATATAGTGGTTTTCCCACAGCATCCTGTCAAATAAACTGAATGTCAGTAGGAACAGGCAGTCGCCAGCTGCAACAAAGACTTTCTTTATCTCGTGTGACCATGTTTTTCTGGAAGGGACAAGAAAACGGTTCAGTCCACATGGAAACAGGAGGCGCTAGTGAGTTGGTTTCACTAACCTCAACTCGTGTTGCTTTCTTAGCCCCGTGGACAACATGCCTTGTATATTCAAGATTCTCTCTCCTTTGAAATTCCTTCAAAAAAATTAACAAAATAAATATATTCCAATCAGAGGTGCTTCTGCCAGCAAAATGATAATACACCGCTCTGTCTTCACACGGTCAAATCTCAACTACCTAGTCACTGAGGATCAGAAAGGAGATTGGGTTTCCCAGTCTTTACTTTAAAGAATCAAGCCAAAATATGGTTCAGTATATTATCATAGTGAAGCCAGACCCCGCCCTCTTTACCATAAGAGATCTTTTTTTTTTCCCCTCTACCATGTTATGAAAATTTCTGCAGGGCAAAAAGAGGGTATTGGCTGAGTTGCATCCTAGGAAGGTGAGCCAAAAGGTGTTGTCACTGCCAGCACATTAAAGGTCACTATACAAAAGGGCATCAAATGCTTGCATCACAGCTACTTGCAGGCTAGAGAAAAAAAGAAAAAATTCCATGGTTTGGAAAAATACTCCTCTGCCTAAATTAAGAGTGAAGTCTCTGGTCCATTAGCCCTAACAGCATACATACAATGTAGAATACCCTCAAGGATATTGCTCCTGAACCATCTCCTTTCCCTTAAATGCCTGATTTATATTTCTTGTCTGGTTGATCTTTGGAAAGATGGGGACGATTGCTTGGAGAAGACTAGATTTTTTCTCTTTCATTTCAAGGAAAAAAAGGCCCTGCTCTGCTGCAAGACAGAGGTGAAATTTGGAGCATTTCTTTTGCAAAACTACTCAAGCTACAAATTGAGGGTCCCCAGAGGAGCTGGGTCACACATTTTGCAGTGGCCTGGCAGTAAATCAGCATGGAGTTTGGGTTCATGTTACACTAACAATTTTCACCTGTTTTCAGTCTTATGTTTAAACACCCCTGGTGTGAAGGGCCTCAATGTGGGTGGAAACTACACACATATACAAAAATTATAAGGGTATCTAGGTGTCTCACAAGAAAGCCTCTTAGGAGGCTTATTGGCTAAGACAACCAGGCCATGCACTTGGATTCCAATAAATATCTAAACATTTGGATGGTTTATTTGAACTGCACTCCACATCTTGCCAAGTTGGCCTTGCCGTGTTTATACTATAAAATCATATTTTAAAACACTTCTAAGTTTTCATTGTTTCAGAAAGGACTGTGATGCACTTTACCACAAAAGATGCCAGAAGTCTCTGCACTGACTTAAGCCTTTTGTATTTTTCTGCATCAGATGAAACTTAATTAGTGATCAAACATGCTCCCTCATTTGCTTGCACACTTTGAAGGATATACACCCCCCCCCCCACCTTTTTCTTTTTGTGGATATGAGACAAGACTACTACTACTAAAGGGGCTGGTCACTAGCATTGCCCTTCTCCCCCTCCCCTCCCACCCATTCAGAAAACCTGCAATGTGCTTCAACTTTCAGGTCCCACTGACTTCAACAGGACCAAAGCACACACTTCAGGGCTTTGCTTCCAAGGGATGCACCAAGTGTGGGCTCACACACTAGCAAGTCAGGCCCAGTCCGAGCAGCAACACCTCTGGACAAGGAGGTTGAGTTAATAAAACTGCATCAGGTTATGGGTTAACTTGACCTTGAAGACAGGGGCATCTAAGCACACCCAGCCATGGGAAAACAAACCACCCTGCCCCAACTAAAACCTGAAAATACATTTTCCCCAAAGAAAATGCACAACGTGAACTTTAAGTGGTGTGGGTTTGCCCACTTGTGAGCTCGCTCTCATTCAGTGATCAAATGTCTGCAGAAAAAGGAAAAGGATCCTTCCCTACCCCTGTTTGCCATTAGTGGGGCTGGTTTGTTTTAGGAGTAAAATAAATTACAATGTGAAAAGCCCTGCCAGGCCGGGAACTGGCAAGCCCCCAGTTCTTAATGGTGGCCTGAATGGCTAACACCCTTTCCATTCATTCGCATACTCCTGCTGGAGTTTGTTCGCAGGCATCTTTAAAAAAAAAAGCCTGAGGATTTCTGAAGTCTGTCATCTGAGTAACCCCTGCACGATCCGGGTGAGCGAGCTTGGAGAAAGTTACCAAACACCATCTTTTCCTTTTCAGCCTTTTAGAAATAAAAACTCCCTTGCAGAAATTGCTCACTTTCTAAAGAAGCATTTGCCACTTGATCAGCTAGAGATGTGAGCACAAATGGAAGAGGAGGCCTCACATTGGCTAGCTGCCTCGCTTTCTGCTTGGGGTAATTGAGAGCTCAAAATCGGTGCTGAGAGAGGTGGAAGTGCTGGCTGGGGTTGAAGCACAAGTCTGGGAGCCAGCACTCCTGGGCTCAGTTCCCAGCTCAGCCAGTGAAGGACTGCGGCCCTGATTCAGCAAAGCATTTAGAAACATGAGAGACTAAAATCAGCCACTTGCTAAAAGTGATCCTGGCTTTTTATTTAACTTCTCTGTACCTCGGTCTTACTTAGTTTGTGCTGTCATTTGAGACTCTGGCACAAATACCTAAAACCACATAAATATTAACCGACCGCTGCATACCTGCTGCAGTTGGCCCTTACACACACAGATGGACGAGTTCGGATGTTTTGATCATCAACAAGCAAACCTGTAAATTCAAGTGAAGAAGCTATGCAAGATGCTACCACTGGTATATTCTGTTGTGGTCCAGGCCCAGAACCTCCTCGTTGAAATGAGGAGAGAGAACGGAAACACGCATTCAGCACAAAAATCCCTTTCAATAAAAGACCGAGAAAAAGAAAGAAGAAAGAAAGAAATGCACATGCACCGAACTACCCATTTCGTTACTGAGCATCCCAACCTACTGGCCTTCATTGCTGCGCCCAGCTCTCTCCGCTACCCCCATAGTCTAACAATATCTACAAATCCTTTCATCCTTATCACCTTTTGTAGCTTTCCATAACAACACGCTACTTTTGAGCAGCAGTGAGAGGGTTGTTGGACACAGATGCACTTTAAAAAGAGAGGACTGATCTCCTGCATGCTTACCTCTAGACATGCTCATTAGCTTCAGCCGAGACACGAGCTACAGGTTCCTAGAAGAGTTAACTCAAAGATTGACATAGGCCAATCTGTAATAACAAGGATAGTGGTGAGTATGGCCACTAACTCAAGGCTATTTCTGTTAGCTGCCCTGGTTGAACTCAGGTATCTTCCAAAGGTTACACAGTCAAAACAGATGCAGAACGAAGGCTATTTCCTAACTTCCAAAGTTCAGTGTCGCAAGTGCATGCAGACTGCATTAGTTCAGAAAAATCATTCATGGCAACCATATGCCTATAGAGCAGTTGCCCTTACAAAATTACCAATTGCCTCTGGCAACTCAGGAACACCAGGAGGCAACACTGGGACAACACTGTCTAATTGCACAGGCCAAAAATAATATATATAAGGGCAACTACTGGGATACCCTGGTTACGATCTCCTGCTGAGATTGCTGCAATTAGAAAAATGACACCAGATAAAAAGATGTAGAAATTCAATTTATTCCGATTGCAAAGTATGCTAGTAAAAACTTAAAGCAGATGAAAAGCGGGGTGGGGAGGTTAGGTTCTCATATTAATCAAAATTCATGTTTAAGAAAACAGTTAAGCAGCTTCTCTGGACTCCCAATCATAGCCATGAAGGAAGCAATTATTCCAGCTCTGATGTTAATCATTAAAATCAAGCTGAAATCTTATTCAGTATTACAGGCCTTAACAATAATAATAATAATAATAATAATAAATAATAATAATAATCTCCACTTCTGTTTTTTAAAGAATTTAAACTAAACCCCATCTGAGATGATCATGGACGTATGCAATGCAGCAGTCAGCATACAGGCACAAATCTATATCTCACTAATTTGAAGGCCAAGTAAACAATCCTATTGTTAAAATAATAAAATAACATGTCTTCTGGATAGGTCTACTGCCCTGTCAAGAAAACCTCCTATTGAATTGAAGGCATAGTTATAACAGGGTGCTCCACTAAAAGGTACATACCATTATATAAAAGGCTTTTTCCGAGAGATTGACCCAGCACTCAATTAAACCATTCAAGTTACGCAGAAACTAATAGAAAGGAGATCAAAAGCTCATATAGAGTGACGACTAGAAAAGTAAACCATTAGATCTGATTTTCAGTGTAACGATATTCTCATCCTGGCAAAAGAAAAAAAAAAAAAAGCAAACACAAGCTGTAATAACAATCCAGGTGTATTAGCACTTTAGGAAGGGCCTTTCTGTTCTTTATTTTAACCAAGACACCATTTTACCACACCTGCTTGACACAGGTTGCTATACCTTTAATCAAATTTACTATCTATTGCACAGTGCTTTTGTTGGTTACAATATGGAATTCAAAATTAATTTTTAGAGAAAATGGCCCTCCTCATCATGAATGCATATGACTTTTAAAAATAAACACACACACACAGTATATGGCATGATTAACTGAGATAGCGCATATGGCATTTCCAGCACAGAACTAATCAGTGTTACCATGTGCTCCCTCATGTCTTGGTATTTGAATTTTTTCTGGATTCCTTCCACTGGAAGAAACGAATCTGAATAAGCGCTGAGATGAACGACCCCGACTACCAGGGGGATCACTCACCTGTAAGCAACGGGATCACACCATGGAAATCTAAGTCCCCTTTCCCAGTACAGAAGCTCAGACAATGGCAATATGCTACCTAGCTAGCAAGATGGCCTCTTAGAGATCTTTCCCCAGGAGAGTTTGGTCTTTTTATAAAAAAGGTGCGGGCATAAAAACAAAAACAAAAAGGGAGCACGGCTCCATCAGCAGAAATGAGGAAATCCTATCCCTTCCGGCCACAGCGATCCTGCTGCAAGTCTCAGGACGCAGGGTGTTTTCCTTTAAGACTCGGCTCCTGGACTCCTGTGAAGGCATGCAAATGTCAACTGGCCTTTAAAAATAAAACAAAGCCATCAAAGCTGCAGAGAAGGATTTATCCCTGTAAAGGAGCTGGTGGAGACTCTTCCAGAATAACAGGAAACCAGGAGGAGGGCATGCCCACTGCTCATCTCCCCCATGTTGGCACTTACCTTCCTGGCCATCTATCTAGCACAAAAGGTGTCAAGCGACAGCTGCAGCCTCAGGGCTGTGAAACTTCTGCAGCCATAGTTGGGGAGAGGATGTCTTGTGGAAGGGCAGCACAAAAGTCTGGTGTCTGGATTGTGCTGGGGCTGGGTGAAATGCTCCCAGGAGCAATGACAAGTCCTCAGCAAGAGGCAAATAGACCCCCGAGAGTCAAATTAGCTATTCAAATGATGCAATAGAAGCACAGGGCCATCAACTTTGAGCAGAAAGTTCCCTGAGGCAAGTTCTGTGAGCTCTTGTGAGGCTTCACAGCATTATTTGCTGAATTTTATATCAAAGTACTGCTCTAGGGAAACTTCCTGAGGGTACATCAAATGCAAGCTTCCATCCACAAAATTGCTCTTAATAAATGATGGCAGTATGGCTGCATGTTCTATAAAGCGAGATGCTTCTTAGCAAAGATGGAGAAAGAAAGAAACTGAACCCACAATTAATAGCCAGTATACCCAAGTAAGAAAGCACACCCCCTTTCCTCTTGCAGAGCAAAATGAGCCTATCCAACTAATCCATCCTAGGGTTTTCTGCTGAGTGCTTGTCACGCAATGAAGCACTGTAGCTGAAAAGTGCCCACTTGCTTCACAGAGCCACTGCCTCGCCTTCTGCAACTCATAATGCTCCGCTTTCCCCAGAAAGACCCTCTGGAATAGGGTCTTTTTGGCTAGCAGGGGGAGGGAAGAGGTCGAGTGCTGTAATGTTGTTCCAAGTACAGTAGAGAAGCGTGATTAAATAGGAAGGGTTTTTCCCCCCAGAGATTTTACCACTGGGCAAACTCTTGGTTTGTTTCATCTCCTCCTGAACCTTTAACACCAATTCCGTATTCGCTCCGAGATGGAAAGCCACAGGTCTGGTGGCTGGTGGCAACAAGAATGAACAAGGTTTAGCTAAAGAGGCTTACAGCACGTCTGAAAATAAAATGTGGTCCTCAGCTGGAGGATGCAGAAGGCAAGCCCTTTTGTGGGAGGAGGCACATGAAAACACGTGGCTTGCAGTCCAATGGAGGCAGTGGGCATACTGTACTGCGAGGAGCTGAGCAACTTCTCTGCTGAGCTTGATGAATTTAGGAACTTGCTCGCCCAGCAGGCCTCTCCCGAAACTCTCGTCAGTGCAATTTATTAATCCTTGACAAACTAACTCATTTCCTATTTCTGCCTTGATCAATTGTGGAATGCCTCCTCTGTGATTTACAGCGAGCCTTAGATAGTCCCATAAATTGCTCTGTTATACATGAAAGCTGCCCAAATTCCCCCAAGAATGAAGAGCATAAGCATAGTATTTGTGCTTATTTCTATTATGTCCAGACACTTGCAATGGGAAAATTAGAAACTGCAAGGAAAGGATTAGGACTACAGTCTCAAATAAAGGACAGAGGGCTCAATTCTGCTTTGTCATACAGTGCGAATACCACCTTTTTACCCCCATTCACAGGGAGTAAATGCTGTGCTCTTCCTACTGGCACTGTAAAGCCTCCACTTTTCCATGGTTATTTTGTGTATAATGAACAGAGCTTATTTTAAATTCGAAGAGAGCTGATCACGCATTTCCGAAAGGGAACCTTGGAAGGGAAGCAGGTTACCAGCACAATGATGAAGAGCTGCCCGTCATTCACTTGCTTGTTACGCAGAACTAAGAGATCTCACCAGTTCACACAGGTACCTCTAAATGGGAAGAACAAGCCTCCTTTTTTAACATGCAACACAGCCCTGACGCAGTAGGCGACTGCGCTGAAAGGATACTGTAAGCAGCATTTGACTTCAAAATATCAGAACTTACACTTGTGTAACCTGCATCTTCCAGGAGTCAGCCACCGTATCTTCCCACTGATCTGACTGTCCATCTTCATATTATTCAATCAGGTATGCATAATATAATTGGATTCTCTCCAGTCTCTGGAGTGACTGTGCTGATAATGCTGATTCTCATTCCCAGAAGCGTACCACAGTTTGCACACTACAGTGCACATCCAAGAATGCAGAAAGGTCGCTTGCAGAATCAGCACTGCTTTCAACACCTCTGGGCAACATCCTTCCTAGGGAAGCAAATGTTTTTTGGTGATATCTTACTGCACCAACTATCATGCAGAGAGATGTCAGACAAGCTCTTGGGCATAAAGCAGCCTTCTTCAGGCCAAGGCAGACTGGCCGTCCAATACGATAATGCATCAATACCATAAACAACAAGAACCAACATTTCTTTATTCAGCTTACGTGCGTCTTTGTAATGGACACAGTTCACAACCAACTCAGGGAGGTGTTATCCACTCACAGAAATGGTGCATGAAATAAAGGATGTGCCAGATCCTTAAATCCAGGTCAACCTGCAGTGTCATATTCCTGCGGTGTCATTTTTTCAGTGCCACTTTTCAAAAGCAAAAAACCAAACACACACACACACACACACGCAAAACAACCCCCCAAAAACCCAACTGTAGAAATCTGTAGCTTCTTGCAGGCTTCTGATGCTCAGCTTCCCGAGCCCTGCCCCAGGTGCCGTCTGGGACGGGAACACAGCCCATGTCACGGCAAAGGTCATGTCATAGCAGCCTCCAAATTCTGCCGAACAGCCGGCCCAATTTCCTTCAGCACCCCCGGCAGTGCCCACCGTCGCAGCGGTCTGGCCGAGTGTTAGAGCCGGGGCTCTCTGGCCCCCGCCGAATACAACCCCAGCTATGTACACATACACAAGGAGGATATCTAGCACTCGAGGGACCCTCTACAACAGGAGCATTTTGCAAGGTGTTTGAGGCAGTTTTGCAAATAGCCCACAAGTAACGCTGGTTGTGCGCAGTCCCACAGTAACAGTAATTCACCTCAGGAAAGTCGCGCAAAGCCAGAGCCCCATGTCGGCAGACAGACAAGCTGGCATTTCCCATTTGTTTAGCAGCTGTCCTTACACTTCCTTGCTGTAACCTACACATGTATGACATTTGCAAATGAAGGGAGCGTTTTCTCACTGGTAAGACTCCAGCACCATGATTTGTTGTAGACAACAGGGCACCTCACGCAGCTTTAATGCCTCTTCCTAACGGCTGACAGGCTTTGAATTTTGAAATCAAAAACTGTTAGTTTTCTGCCAAAAGTCCTTTGTGCACATGGAGGCAGCCAACGGGTCATTTAATTATTTATCTTCCTGAGGTCCTTTAAGGTGACTCATGAAACCTCCAAGGGTCTGAACTGGAGAAAGGTATTGATTAAGACAAAGTCATTAACAAGATCATGCACAGCCTTGCCAAGAACCTGGGGAAAGTCTGAAATGCAATGCTGAGGCATCAAAACACGGTCTAAGGGGTTTTAACATTTGCAAACAAATCCACCATTCTTTTGGTGCATGAAGGTAAAGTCTAGTTTTGTGATTTGCTTTGCTCAAAACTAAGGCTTTACCTTTTTTTAAACATCCTATCCACAAGTGTGCACTTACTTGCCCCAAAGTTTGCATCGTATCATGGAGACATGTATCCTGTGAGCACTGAAGTTATTTAAATCATCTGTCTAGGACTCTGTAATGATTTTGGGGTGGGGATTACCGAGTACTGTCTCCTTTATTTCCTCTGAGCTATTGACAAATTTAAATCAAGGGCATCTTTCAAGATGGGTCTGTGATATAACCCAAGGACAACAAGTTGTTCAGTTAGAAATTAAGATGCAGTTTGTATTTTTATATATATATCTATATATATCTATATCTATATAAATAAATAAAAGTGATGGGGTTTTTGTTTAAACCCTTAGCACTGTGGAAAACCAAAGCTAAGCACAGATGACAAGAAAGAAAATCTTCCAATGTGATGAATACCCAGACCCACAAATATATTTAAGATGCTGAACTTCTTTGCAAGCACCTAGCTCTCACTGAAATGGATGGGAGTTGAGTGCCTAAATCCCTTTGACAAAGCCTTCTGGCAAACATCCAGCTCGAGTTTCACACAGCCACAGGTTGTAGGTGGGTTATTTGAGCTTCCTGCATTTCTGGCCGCAAGTTTTAAATCCCAAGCCTTGTATCACAGCTTGTAAACAAATCCTTACTTCTGAAGCTGTAAAGTGATAGAGAAAATTATCCCGTGTACCGAGATACAATGTCAAAGTCGCCCTGCTTGGCACGAGAAAGCGCGAGGAGGGGGAAGAGTTTCCACAGCTTGTTGTGGAGAGCTGCCAAGAGGCCAGGCTTAGGAAGTCGCGTCAGATGTAATGTGCCGCCCGGCGACCCAGCTGCTGGCTGCAGGTGTTTGGATGCGAGCGGCGGGGAGAGGACATCTGAGGAAGACGGCACTGTTCCTCCTTCAGGGGTGCAGAGGGAACTGTCAGGGAAAACGCTGGCAGTCTACAAGTCACAGCAGGCAAATATTAGAAATGAAGTCATCTCTGTAATTTCAAGCCCTTCAAACATCGGGTTTTGTTTCTTTTACCTGCGGCTTCATCCTGGCAGGCGAGCTCTGCCGGCATCAGGAGAAGGCAGCTAAAAGCCCTCCTCCGTGAAACCGCAGGCCTGTTCCAGAAACCCTGCGCTCGTGTGACGCCTCCAATAACTTGGAGCACTCTGGTTCTGGGAAGTGGCCTGTCTGCAACTTTCAGCCCCGTGCCACTTGCTTTGCATCTTCCTTTTGCCTTTTGACTCATACTAAGCCTCCCCTTCCTGGCAAGGGAAAGACAAGCAAGTGGGTTTGCTGCACACATGAATCATGCGTGGTGCCTGCCGCCAGCAAGAGCCTTCCACGGAGGTTTTGATATAAAATATAATTAGCGACAGATTTTGAAAAGATCCTCTCCTCCCATCCAGTTTCCCTCGCAGATGATGTGCGTTTACCACCTTCTAAATTAACTGAAAATTGTCAGGGTCTTAACTACCCACACAGATGATCTTGCTTTTAGGGTACATGATGTTGCTACTTCATATGTCTCCTGAAAAGTCTGCCTGCGCTGTTAGTCAGCCCGGGAGGAGTGCCACGTGTTAGGGCAGTCTATTTCAGGAAGATTTATTTTATTGCACGTGGAGACAGCATACAAAAAGGTTCAAGAAGGCTCCTGACCCCATGGATCCAGAGGCCCCAGGCTAGCTCTGCCACTAACCCTTCACTGGCACCTTGGGCAAGCCACCAAACCAATGGCTCTCTCAAAACATGCTCTGTGAAGCGTTTGCTAGGGGTGTCCGTGCAATGCTGCCTCTTCCTCTTTCTAGGCAGACATCGTCTTAACCAAAAGCCAGCTAAGGATGCATTACAGCTTCTACATAGGCAGATACATTTTTTTTTTTTACACTGTAAAAGTTATACAACGGGCCATGGCAAAGGAGACGGCTTCTGCTCCATTATGGGTAGAGACTGGTTTTGCATGCTGAACTTCTGGTCTGTTACAGGTACAGGCCCGTTTCTGATCACCTATACCGGTAACGGCGATTTGTACCTGGCCTAAAGGAGCTAAGAACTGAATAATCCCTGCTTAACCAATCAAGCAACAACTAAAACATACCTGGAAAAAGAAAAAAAGAGGAATCAAGCAAAGACAAGAGGGCAAGGATAGAAGAGACAAAAATAGTCCAGGAAGAGATGCCTAAAACCAGCACAAAGTAGGAAGAAGCAGACACGCACTTGGAAAGAAAACTTCTTCATATTCTTCGGGAGCAGTGCACTTGACAAGGGCTAAAAAGAGAAATATATGGAAAAGGCTTAGAGAAGGCCCTTGTCTAATTCTGGTCCTGAACTAATAGGTTTTCATCCAATATTAAAGCATGACAAACAATTTTATTCTTTTGCATTTAAAATGGGGAACAGCAGACCAATAAAATCACCATCTTGTCTCAGAACTGTGAAATTCAGGGTTCTGAAGACAAGATTATTTCTGTATTAAAAGCTTTAATGATTTTGTTCCTAAGGCCTCTCTGTAGACCTATGGCCCTGAGGTTCTTTAGGCTAAATGCAATATTATTTCCTCTATTTATAGTTTTCTTAAATACAGCCCATTCCTGCAGGATTCACAGGAACAGCGACAAGACCAGAGCTTATTAACACCACAACAGCAAGTTTTTAAAGCCATTATTAGCATTTAACATCGGGCTTTGTGCAGGATCAGTCACTAGAACATGCAACAATTTGGAGAGTTTCCCATTCCTACACCCAGGATAAAATTTGTATGCACAGCCCCCAGTAACAGAAAGGAAAATGGAGCATAAGTGGATTTCATGCCAGTAAATCTTTACCTGTGCACACAAGCGATTGTGCCCGCTACAGCTGGCATAAAGGCTGAAATCCAAGCTCAGGTACTTCAGGAAACGTGAGCTGTGCTGCACTGGAGTTCAGTGAATACAACATGAAGACGGTGTTTAAAAACTATGCATACACAGTCATGTCTCTACCAAGAGCGTGTCATATATATCACTGTGCTGAGCTGAAGAAGAAGGGATTTTACACATGTTGAACCTTAAGTTACCGATGCACCTAGGAAGAGTATCAGCATATCGGTCTGCAGCTGAGCTGGGTCTGAATCAAACAGCACATTCAGATGCAGCTGCTGATTGGGTAATTATATCAATCACAAAAACAAAGATAAATGGGAAGAACAAAGCAGCCTAGCATTCATTACCATACCCTAGCATAGGCAAACATCCAACGAGAAGGTGCTTCTCAACCCCTTCTTGCAGTCGCTTTCAAATTCTACTTCCTCTACAAGGCCATTTTCTTAAATGGGCCGCGAATCAGTGCAGAACTAAGCTCCCCAATTTGAAAGCAGCTTAAACAGCATGATAGACCGTGTTCTCTCATTATGCTTTATACTATATAGAAGCGAAACCCGCTCTACAACATCAATACACACCGCAAAGGAGGGCACGAAAGCCTTCTTCAGGGCCTAACTCGAGCAAGTCAAGTGATGGGGATGTAGGCTTTTGCACTTGGGTCCCCTTACTATTAAACTGCAGCACTGCAGGTTTAAAACACAACCCACTGCTCTGAGGCTCCTGGAAAAATGAGAACTAGCTGGGCTCACCGGGTTCACCCAGGCAAGACTTCTACTTAACTGATCCCCCTCATTATTAAGCATTTGATTTCAAGTCCCAAGTTACTTTAACACTGCTGTGGTTCATCGGCTTTCTTTGACTAGAGTAAGGAACTAAAGCAACAGCCACCCGACTGCAATGCCCATGACTGCTTCAGACCCTGCCCAGGCTGCCTACGCTTCATTGGTAGGACACAGCATAATGCTGGCTGCTTTAAGGTCCATCAGCTCAAAGCTCAGCTGACTTCTTAAGAAGACAGCTCACCGGCTGCATGGTAACTAGTTTATGGCCCATTGTATCAATAACCTACGTCTTAAACCATCCCCAAGATCGACCCCAGAAGACCACACAACTGCACCTTGTCCCATGAACCAGATACTGAAGCACTATCATTAAAGACTATATGAGCTCTAAAGGAACTATTGCAGTCCACGGTGTCAGTGATCTGGCATTATAAAGAGTTCCCATCCAAACCTTAATACAATAGCCTTTAATGAGCAAGTCGCAGGCTACTGTGTCAGTCTACTTAGGGACACTTTAGTTCATGGATCACTTGAACAGGAGACAGTAAAGGCTGCCCTTCAAAACTTTTATGGTCCATCACACCCACCCAGCCACGCATGAGGAGCACTAACTCCATCTGCCTTTTATAAGGGATGGGAAAATTTCTCTCCTGTTCCTGCTGGTAGGAAGAAGCTGACATTATAAATGAAATAACTAACTCCCCACCTTACTTTAGCCACCAATGCATGACAAGAAAGTAAAAATACCATTAATAACTAGCTTGTTCACGGTAATTAACACCTTTGCAACCACCTTAGCATGGAGGAGTTAGCACACTTAAATACAGCTCAGCAAGGTGTTGTTTACTTAAGGAAATAGAAAACATTAAAGCTTTAGTAAAAGAAAATTATCTGTTATCTCTCACAGTTCTCTTGAGTAGATTTATGGTGGTAATTTTTTCAGTGTAGATTAAAAAAAGCTTATAAAGAAAAAAAGAACCACTAAAAACTTCTCTACCATTTTGTCATGCTGTCTTTTCCAGAGTGCTTGTTAAGAAGCCACCAAGCTGAGTTTTTTGGGTTCTCTCCTGTGATCAAGTTAGGCACCAACGCTGGAAGCGCTCGATGACTTCAGGGTCTGGAACAGACCGAGGACTTCTGGGTAGACTTGGTTTATGAAAGAGCCTTTGCCGGTCAGGGTGTTGCGGGTGTATTAAGACTTGAGGTTCAGGTCAAGCTGGATGGGTGCAATGTTCAAAGTGGTGCACACGTTCAAGACTGGTGCCTTCTGCTCAGAGGAAGCAGACCAGTTTAAGGCTGGATGAGAAATCAGTGACAGTCCTTTGCACATACGTACCAGTCCTTGAACAGCGGTGGTCAAACTACAGGGAGACCATGCCTTCCATCAGGGATTTTAACCCAAAACACGAATGTCTGGGGGAGGTACAAAGAGCAAACGCCCTTGGTGCTTGCCACGTCTAAAACCCAATAAAAACAGTGCTTCTTTCTAAGCCTGCAGACTTGCTGGTCTACCAAACTGGAACTCTCACTCCATAAGACCTTGGGCTCTTCATCTCTGCAAGATCTCCGTGAAGTTTTAATTTATTGTTGGCCAATTGAGGCTGTGTATTTATTTCGTCTGGTAGAGAATAAATTAGTTGCATTAGTCATCTTAACTCATTAACCCTTAGCATTTTGATCTTTAACGAAGCACAGAACAAGCATTCATTACCTAGAAGACTGATTCATAAAACAACAACAAGGAATAAGTAGTAGTGGGCGAGTGGAGACGGGAATCGCATATCAGAGAGTCTCCATCCAGACAAAGCGACACAGTCATAAAAGGATATTTTAACATACTTTGTTTCCTCTTTTATTACAATTCAGTCTTCATTGTTAGAGAAAGGAACTTGAAAAATATGGATATTTATATGCATGTAAATCCAATTGATATTCCCCAAGAGAATATAAAAATTTCAAATAATAGCTCTAAAATATTTGGTAGTATCCTTCTTTCACTCAAAAAGAGAAAAAAAAACCCACAACCAATTACATTCAAAGTACAGGACACTGAATTTTTTCACTCTATTCGCACAAGTAAGGTAATTCCATACTAGACTTGGTAATGGCACGGGAGCATAAAAACAACTTTTCTCCTCCTCTTACTGCTGCACAATTACGAATGACAGGCGTTTGATGACTACTCCAAGTACCTGTCAAATAGCACAGTGCATTTTTCCTCCATCTCACTAGTTAAAAGGGCTGCAAACTACAAATCTGTGCAAAACAAAGCACATGCAAAAAAAAAAAAAAAAAATCAATATCTATTTAGATATTCTCTTAAGGAATTCTACTTTTGATTAATTTTCTTGACTTTTACAACATCTGTTAAAAGGAACAGAAAAAGAACATTTGTATTTATAAATTGGTTCACCCAAAATGCTTTAAGAATTTTTCAGATCCCAGTTTGTTTGAGGAACTCTGCTCCCTTCGGCAAAATAGCCAATACTTTATCCTGCTGAAATAAGGGACTGGGACCCCCGGGATGGACAGTTTTATTAAATAAATTCCATTTCCTATTCAGGGTAGGAACAAGTCAACATGATGCTTTGTCAGGACAGCACGAAGTCAAGTATCTTGTTCCTAGCACGGGAATGGCCGTGGTAGCAAGACGAGGCAGTGCCTGTATGGGAGTGACAAGCTGCCTGTGCAAACTGGGATTTTTAAGGAATTTCAGTGAGAGCCGGGAGCCTAATTGCTACCAACTATTTTTGAAGCCCCTTGCTATGCTTGATAGAAGCATGTCACCTTTTCTCCTGAATTGTTTAATAAAACTTTATAGCAAGCCAGCACTACCAAGCGCACTCCCTCCCCCTCCCCAAGTTTCTCCAGCAGGGTTTAGACCACCACAAGAGGTTCCTTTCTCAGCAGGCTGGACCCTTGCTTGGGGGCTGGAGGGAAGCACTCCTCTCTCAGCAGGATGGCACAAAGCACGCATAAAGGGTCTGTGCAGCCTGCGAAGGGTTTTTCCATTATTCAGGAGTCTAAGGCGCTTGGCAAGTAAATTGCACTTATTTGTGAATGCATCTCAATTCCATGAATTCCTCCCCCAAAGTAAATATTTGCAAATCCTATTTTCCATGCTCTGCCCTGCCCGGGGAGAAATCGTTTTGCCCCACAACACACAGCTCCGTGCAGGCAAGAAGCTTGGATGATTTCCTGCCCCGCAGCCCCTCGCGGGATGTCTTTCCCTTCAGCGTTCTCAGTGCGTACAGTTTCTTCATGGCCCAGCTAGCTCTTTTCTCATACTCAAATGAAGGGATTTGAAGCTTCCTTTATCCAGCTGGCTGATGGTCTGTACAACCCATCACATTTTTTATTTTTATGGTGGAGAGGATAATCAGCAGGTTTTATCTATTATGAGCTAAAGAATCCCCTGGCATAGGCAATGCTGCATAAGTGAGGATGGGTAGAGACGCTGCCTGGTGCATCCTTAGGCCAAGAAATCCCTGTTAACATAGGGCAGAAATTCGGCTTTCACCCGACGAAGGGCAGGCTTGTTCCTGCTTCTTGGGGCAGTACGACTACCTGTAAGGGAGCTAGGACCAGCTGCTACTACAGCCTGGACAAACTGACCAGCCCCTTCTTGCGGACTTCATGATCAAAGTGATGCATGAAAACATTTAGAGGGTTTAAAAAAAAATGAAAAAGAATCACCACTAATATTTTAAACTGTAGGATGGGAAAAAAGGGTAAACGCCTACTAAGAGTTGTACTGAAAGGGGCTCCTTCTCCCTCCCGTCTTCCCCATCACCCCTGGAGGACTAAGCCTTACATCAAGGCACATCCTGGAGTCACGGACTATCCCACTTTGAGCACATACGAGCCCTGCAGCCCCCAGCCAGGCTGGCTGCCTGTTAAGAGCAAAATATGATTTGGGGATATAGAGGTACTCTGGAGAACGGAGCGCCAGCCTGTCCTGCCTTCTGATGCATCGTGTGTCAAGTAGAGAGTACAAAGCAGAGTCCTCCCGTCTCCGAGGCGGACAATTCTGCAGTGGCAAATATTGACAGGGGTTAATACTCAAACAATATAGTTTACTTTATTCACAGCAGACAAATGGTGCAGTTGTTGATCTCCCTTCTGTTAGGAACAGAAACCACTGAACTCCTCTATATATTTTGTGTGTGTAATACCCCCCTCCCCCATTTGCTCTCTTAGATATTTGTCAATGCACAAATGCACTTCTACCCTATATAATGATGGCAGACACCGACAACATATTGATATATAGTGCCACTTTGGAGTAAGATATGAATATTACATTAGCTGAGTTATCACTATAGGGTTCTGACCTTCAACTATCCATTTTAAATTCATTCATTTTCAGCCTATTAAACTGTTCTCTATCACATCCTAAGAATTGACGGTACAAGGGGAAGCTTTCCTGGCAACGTCTGAATCACAACAAACACAATGCTATATTAACAGAAATCCCAAAAATGTCTGTATTTGATCGGTTCAAGAGTGGGGAACGTTCTGTACCACGTGGACAGATCCTGAGCGGTTAGGTGGAGCTGACGGCATCTCCGTTTCCCGTCCTAATACTACTTTATGACACCATTAGGGACCGAATCTTTAGCTGTTGTGAGAAGACAAAGTGTGAAACCTTCCCCTCACTGTTCTTCTGAAGACGCCTATAATTTAAGCAGTATATTCTCCAGCCAGCTCTCAAATGAAGAGCAATTTAAAGATAGACAAAAAGACCCAACATTGTGGAAGCAGCTGGCTGGAAACTTTAAACTGAACTTCACGCAGGCCAAACACCACGAGGTTGAAGCCAACGCCTGTTTTCACTTTGCTGCCTCCAGGAGTTCCTAACCAGTTCCCAACCACGCAGTGTGTCATAACCTATATTTTCAACTCAAAATGATTTGCTCTGGGTAGTTTCACTACGCGAAGCTATCAAAACCAAAAACCCAAACCAAGAGAATCTCTCCTCCACAAGGAAGCGAGGCTATGGGACAGCTTTCAGGCCAGTGACGGACAGTCAGGCAACTGGGCGCAGGCAGAGATTGGACTCCATTTACGCCAGCTACAGGAGTACGTACCAAGAGAGTCTTATACAGAGGTCTGCACAGACCTTTCTCCCCATGCATGTCCCGTAAACTTCCAAGTCCCTGCATGACCACAGCTAAACGGTCTAATAACAGCAGGCTCTGGTAGTAGCGTTTCCGTGCCAGAAACTTGCCAAAAGAGCAAACTCCTCAAAGGGCTATGGGAGAGAACGACAAAGGTATATAGGCACCTAATGGGATTTTAAGGGAACGAGACACCCCACTGCCAGAAAATCTGGCAATGTGAGCCTAGGACATATCACTGAAGCAAAAATTCAAGGAGGAAAGGATCAGGAAGGCACGACAAGCCACTTTTGGAAGCATCAGAAAAGCTGCAATAACCAAAATCAACCCCCTACCCCCCTGCTTCAAATCCAAAATATCCTGGACTTGAACTTGCGTTGTACGGGCCAAGCCACAGCTGGTTTCAATTGTCTTCTGTCGAGGGCCGTGTATTTTGATAATCATCTGTCTCCGTCCAACAGACAGAGCTTGAAAAAGAATATGAAGCGCTCCTTCCATAAAAGAGATAGATAAATCCCCAAGGGAGCAGAAGCCATTATTACATAAAATGGATGATTGCCAAGACCTCTGAGTGCTAAACAAATCTGTACTGAAAGCCCTATTGGCACCTAGGTTAACAAATTGTTTCCTAACATGTTCTTTGGCTTCAGACGCACTGAAAGGAAGACCCCGCCAGATTAACATGGTCATCTAATTTATGTTATTAAAATAACCAAGAGAGACTTCTGGAACATTACTTATTGTATAAAATATCCAACAATAACTAACCTTGTTCTGAAGGGAAGTGTTAATAATACACACACTTGAAAAATATAAAATAAAGCCCAAGAATCCAAGTAGCAGGGAGTACTTCGATAATAAAAAGGACACAAAGCAGGGATATGCTGACAAATGGACTTGGGGACTAGGTAAATCCTGGAGCCTGTTCTTCTGTTTTAATCTTTCTGTATATATTTTGCACATTTATACTCTAAATAGGACATGTTCTTATTCTTAAATGCCACGGTGGCTTTTGACCGCAGGCTCATCATCTCATGGCACCTATCTGGAATTTCTCCATTCAAGCCTCGCAGGCTGGTGCCAAATCTCTGCTGCACCAGGATGATGGGATTCCCTCGCAATAGTAATACTAGCAGCTCCCCCCGACCCAGCAAACAGCAACTGAGATCCTGAATTTCCCAGCAAGAATTAGTACAAGTCTCCAGCTGAAGGGAGAAATTATCATGTTGTTCCAAAAAACGAGAAAAACTGTCTTCCTAGTTTTTCTCTCCTCATTTCCTACAGTTTTCTCTCTCAACATCTCCTTCAGAAGGCAGAGTTCTCACCAGTTTCTAAAACAATTTTTTCTAAGGGGTCTTAATTTATGCCAAGAAAAACACTGCCTGTTAAATGGCATCATTAGACTCACATGGCTTCTTGTGGCGCATGTGAAGTTTTCGGTCTCCTGCATACCAAATGATCCTTAGAGTTGGAGAGAAACTAGAAGAAACAGCTGTTTTATTTTGTGCTCTGATAAGTAAAGAAAGAAAAAAAATGAAAACAAAAAAACCGCAAAAAACAACCCGCTGAAGAAGGCAGGCTTTGCTCAAGGGAAAAAAAAGGGCAAGAAATTTGTAAATGAGTGGCATTAGCATATTGTGTATGGTTTACCAGTGCAAGGATACACTGGGGAAAAAACCCATTCAGGTAGCTCTCTCTCTCCCACCTACTACTGCCATGCACAACACCCATCCCTAATACACCCCTGGCCAGAGAAAACCTCGCATGTCTGGAAAAGGGCCCATTAGACTTGGCTGCACATCATCATCTGGTGGCCCGGTATAATACCTACTACTGCCTGGCACATCCAATGACTTCTACATCCCAGAGTGCAAATGGGAAAGGAAGTATTCCCTTCTCTCCTTTCCATATCTCGCATGCATGAGAGAGGGAGAAGTGGAAAAGCAATAAGAAAAAGGGGGAAGAAATAGCAAAAGTTGATTTTTTTTTTTTTTTTTTTTTTTTTTTTTAAAAGGACTGGGGAGATGACAGATCTCTGGCTGCTAACCTGCCCTGAACAGCTAAACCCAAGCCCGTTTAGCAAATATCTGAGCCACCCAAAGAACATACCTCTGTTTTCTCAAGAGATGAAACCAGACCTTTTGTGCTCCCTGCATCCGATCTAGTCACTGGAAAGACTCCCATTGATTACAGGTCCTCTGACAGCAGAGAACATATGGGCTAGAGGACTTAAGCCAACTTCCCCAAAGTATTCGTTCACCTTTGGACTGGGAGAAGGCATGAGATGCCAGGAAGCTAGAAAATGTCATTTGAACCCTCACTTCAGCCTGGCTACTACCAGGTTGTCATAGGTAGTCATTAAAGAAGTTTTACAACAAAAATAGAAGCCTTGCCTCCCGTGCCAGAGACAAAGGGAGAGTCTTTCAAAGGCACAGGGGGCAGTTCAACACCTACAGAATCAGACTTCGTGGTGGAAGTGATATCTTGTATTAGACTAACTAGATTTTTGCACCTCACCACTAAGAAATTCCTGCCCAGAAGAGCAGGCCATCCTTTTTCCCCCTCCCCTTCATCTGTGAAATATGAAACACAGTAACCAGAAGGAAATATGTCTACATCCTGCTTGCCAAGCTACTTGGAGCATATAAACAGACTATTCCAGCTCGCCTCTGAGCCTAACCTGCATAAAATAAACTGTGCCAAACAGGAGATTTTACCACACCTTTAACTCTCCTCTGAAATATGAGCTTTCATTTCTACCAGGGAGAACTTTTTCAATCTTTTCTACTCTGCCTGAGGAAGGGTGCTTGTGCCCGAAAGCTTGCAATTCAAGAATTTTTCTGCAAAAATCTAGTTGGTCTAATAAAAGATATCACCTCTACCACGAGTTGTGATTCCTTTTGCTTCTAGACCAATACGGCTAGGACCTTACCATTCAGCACCCAATACACTTTCAAAAGGGAGTGAAAA
Source organism: Crocodylus porosus (assembly GCF_001723895.1). Taxonomy (NCBI): domain Eukaryota; kingdom Metazoa; phylum Chordata; order Crocodylia; family Crocodylidae; genus Crocodylus; species Crocodylus porosus. The sequence continues at coordinate 13,600,291 of NW_017728917.1, forward strand.
TGCTTTGCAAATCTCCTCCAAAAGCAGCTGCTAAATGGGAGTTTGGGGAAAAAAAAAAAAAAATGATAGGAGGGGCCCTGCAATGTTAGCACTCATTAATTTCCAGGCTGCTGCAGAATTATTAGCGAGCTTTTCCCCATTTTCCTTTCCTCCACCTATTCAGCTATTCCAAGTGCCACACCTGCTGGGTGTCTTGCAATGTTAGCGCATGCATACGCACATACGTGCACACATGCTTCCACGTGTGGAGCTGTGCCCACACCAGGGGCTGATGCTGTCTGCAGCGGAGTCACACCCAGGAAGGGATTTGCTCCAGTGAATCACAGCCCTCCACAACTCGCCAGCAAAGACTGAAACAGAGACCGCTTTCACAATTCCCATGGCAACAGTTTGCTCCCTCTACAAACCCTGACATCACTGGCAGCATTAACACTGCATAAAGCAGCAGCCTTCAGAGGAGAGTCCGAACCTGGGATTCACACGACGTTACTTTTATTTATTTATTTTTTTAAAGTCATAAGTGTGGAGGGACCCCCAGTGAAGCAGGACTGGACTATAACACTCAATGGCTGGATTTAGTGCAGACTCTTCCCTCTTCCTACTTCTTCCACAGTCATGGCTTTATCTCAAATAATGGAAACTGGATTTCTTTTTGCAGTCAGTCACAGCTGACCTTTAGAAAATCTTCAAATAGAGCCAAGGTCACGACTGCTTGCGGTCACTGACACTACGGCAATGTTCATAAATACAGGGATGTTAATCCCCGTCGTCTGACTTAATTTCAATTTAGATAATGCCACCCTGCCTACTTACAACTTCCCAGTCGTTTCAGCTGGGCTCGAGCACTCTTCACTTTGCGCCCTGAATTGTTCAGCAGGTTTTGCGTGCTGTTCAACCGCTGGTAGTCTTTCAGCTCTGCTTGAAGTGTACCCTGCATGCTGCACTGCAGTCCAGGTTTCTAAAGCACTTCAGGATCTTTACCTTTATGGGAGCCACAAAGCTGGAAAAGGCTACTGTCAAGTCGTACTAAAAGCACATTCTTCCTGAAGGCATAGCAAAATATTTGGAAAGGAATACAGGTATAAAATTTCACTGTGCCACATGGTTATTCAATTGAAAATGAAACCTGGAAAGGTGCGCTGCTCGAACACCTGTAGAAGTTACTGGGCTGCAGCCAGAGGTTTCCATGCAACACGCAGGGGATGTCGAACACTGAGCGCACACAGGATTTCCGTGCCAGATGGATTTTAAGGCCCCGGGTTTACCAGCAGCCTGTGCAAGCTTTATTTACATAAGCAAAGTAATGGGGCACCTAACGTGACCAGAGTGGCATGCATGTTTCAGCGGCCACAGGTTCAAATCCCACCTCTGGTTTTCCCCAACTAAAAAAGGTGCTGCTCTCTGGAGTTTTCTTTCCAAACATGGAAGGAAGAGCTGCCCAGAGCAAGGCACTGGGCTGAGTAAGAGGTGTCATCACCATAGTTAACAGCATCAGCCCTTTCTAGAAGCATCTGATCTCTGATGTCATGCTAAATATTTCACTCTTCAAACCGATAAAAATCCTGCCAAAAATACCTTGATCTGATAGAATGCCTGGGGAAAATTAATCAAAAGGAAACTTCATAGGCTCGCCATGCAAAAGTCCACCCACCCACCACCCACCCGAGAAAGTACAAGCCAGTTTTTTTAGAAGGTACAGAAACTGTGCTGTCATAGTCTAATGCTAATTGGCACAAAGGCTTGAAAAGTACCTCTGGTTTACTGAACTGCTTTGATTTCAAGTCTTCAGAGCTGAATTTCCTAGCTTCTTTATAATCCTGTCTTAACTATCACTATGGGTTTGAAGTCAGAAAGAAGCTTACAGAAACAGATCGGTATCGATGTTCACTCATGCCACACCACAGCCTTTTCATCCATCAAACCCTAAAAAAACCAAGATGACAGAAATATGGAGGGGACCTGTGGGTTTCTATTCTACAGCAGAGCTTGCAGAAGACAGCAGATGATCACCTGCTGGATACCGCGGCAGTCACCGTCTTCCCTTCTCTTGCCTTATGTTGTTAATTGTTTGGACCTGGGAAACTCCACCGCCTAGAATCGACAGGTAAAACGCACAATTACCCGGCGTACGCAACTTGTACTAGAAACCCATCTTCCAGGTCCCACACCTTCCCTGCAACAAACTGCAGCCCCCTGTTAAATGAAGCAGGAACATTTGGCCGATAGGAACAAATCTGAGATGGAGCTATATTCCTTGGAAAACAGGGGGCACCTGCTGTTTGCCGCTGTCCACTTATTTTGTTCCTGTACCATTTTATTTTCTGCCATGGAGCTATGGCTTTCAGCTTAGTAATCACTAAAGGCTGTTTGGTTGCTGCAGTTCCCCATCCTACTGCATGGGCATTTGGCAGGTGGGTTCTCCTGTATTCTTCCTCACAAACATGCGACTGTGTGTGAATTTAAGCAAAACTGCCACCCCCTCCCTGTCCCCATCAAAAGGGAACGCAACAGAAAATAAGCATCCAGAACAGCTGTACTGAATACACACAGGTGCTTGCCATGGAGATGAATGGGCTTCTGCAAGAGCTGACGGTGACGGCAAAGGAGCCCCGCACTAGGCTGCAGCCAGAAGGAAGCGTTGCTACTTGAAAGCCGACGGATGCGATGGATGCTGGGACTGCGACCCCCCGGAAGCGGTCTGCGGACCGCACCCAGAGAGCTCGGATTAGCGCATTTCTCATTGTAGCTACCTGCTTCAAAAAAGGTAGCTCCTGATACCTTCAGCTCGGTATAGGCATTTTAGACTATCATATCGTCTATGCAGTTCCAAACGAGCTCATCTCAGTTCTCTGCCAATCCCCACATCTATGACTAATCATGCAAGATTTAAGCCGTCACTAGATCTAAGAATAGAATTTGTCATTTTCTTCAAATTGCTTCCCACAGGATTCGTTTTCTTTCTTCCTTCCTTTTCAAGTATCTGATCAAGAGCAGTTGCTTTCCCTACTTCAAGGAATTTACCTGCAGCCTTCCCCGAAGGTTACAGGTTCTCCTGCTTTTGCTTTGTTTTGCTTTGCTTTAAACGTCCCATTAGAAGACTTAGTTTCTCTCCCTCTTGGTTTTATGCTTTCTTTGGAAACAGCATTTTACTAATAGAAATGCAAGCATTAGCCTTCCAGCCCTTGCTCATCAAATTGGAACTAATCACCTGGGTTAATGTCTAAACTCAATCTTTACTGAAAGACTTTACACCGTTCATGATGCTGTACACCTTTCCCTTAATATAGAGTTTTAAAAAATTGATGCCAAAAATCCTTTCAAAAACTGTCTGTATTACAACTGACAGCCTGCCATTTTCATCAACATTTATTTTACATTTACTTTAGGACTCATGCACCTTTCAGTGTCTACCAAGTAGCATCTCATCACACATAACCTTGCCATTTACCTAATCAGATATTTCTATTATGATTTCTGAGAAATTCTCTTTTCCACCAGCAGCTGTTCTTTCAAATCTCGCTGCAAGTACAGGCCAATCTGGCCTCCATATTATCATTTTCTATAAGAGCTTTGATTTCACTTTGGATTAAGCCAAGCAAAAAAACCCCACTAAGTCTACACAATTCATTTAAGCTTGAATATCTTGAAAAAACTTTCTTCGGTTATAAAATCCTCAATCTATTTTTTAAATTGCAAAATATGCATTCCTGTCTTTCAGCAATAAGTTTTAAGTTTAATAAACATACTCACTACACCAAAATAATATGGGCAACTGGCTTACAGAAAGGTGTGGGAAGCCAACTATTATATGAGAACTCAACACTGAATTAATTTATAATGCACTTTTTAAATGGAGACAACAAACTTAAAACAAATATTAATTCTTACTGAACCACTGACATAGCACACACAACTCAGCTCATTTCACATTCATAGATGGCTGTTCACCAGCCAGTCACATAGCTAGGAAGCCCTAAATTAAACACTCTTTCATTAGTTTGCTACCCAGTGGCTTCCATGCACCGTATCAATGTTGCATTATTCTTGTGTCAATTCTATGAAGCACTAATTGATCTAACAAGCACTGTATTTCTGAAACCCCCATCAGCATTTTAAAAGGTAAGTGCCATTTCATAAATGAATCAAAATCCTTGACTCATTGTCCTCCAGTTCTGCGCATTATAAAACTTTGCTTATAAAACCTGCCTGCGTCAGAAGCCTTCTTGCGTTACCTACCCCTTATGTGTGATGGTGGACCAAGTTCATGACTTTCTTCAATTAGTGTGGTGCTTACATCTACATATTTAAGTCTGTTTCTTGTGTTCAGTCATTTACCACGCTGAGTGGTCCTCTCTGCCTCGTACCTCTTTCCATCTGCGCACAGCACAGCAATTAAGATACAGTACTCAGAAGAAAACCTTGTCAATGGGCCTCCTCTGTCTCTAGCCTAAGTTGGGATTCACAGGTCTCAGCTCTATAGAGTGGGGACGATGGCACTTCTATACCACGCTGGGGCACTGAGATGCTAAATAACGATCATGAAGTGCCCATAGACAATGGAAAAAGGAGGCTGTATCAGCAACTCCGAAGGATATTACCTTTCTACTGAGTCCAGTTTACTGAAAACACCACCTGAGCCAGGGCATACTCAGTCTACTCTTCCTACCCCAGATCCGGTTCGTCGGCGTGGTCTTTACAACTATCCCTTCACTGGAAAAGGAGCACGCTGGCCTGTGCAAACACGCACAACAACAGAGTTCAACACCAGTTTGAACTTTGGCCATGCTTAATCCAGGCTACCTGGGTCAAAACCAACTGTGCAAAGATGCAATGAAGTCTCAGTGGTAGCCCGTGTTTTATGCTTGGCCTGAGCCCGTGCACAAGCATGCTCACTACGTTGGATTCAAAATGAGTAAAAGGCAGGTCTTTTCCATTCAAACGCTTCTTGTGCTCTTTTTATCACACTGAGCAGCTCGCTTGTCAACTTTGCTGTATTTAGTGCAAGTACAAATAATTTTTCTGTGCTCTTTCAGTGGTACGGTAACTAAGAGTTTCATTACAATAATGTATCAAATCTCCATCACAATTAGCTTTATTTGCTCTTGGTTCCTGTTCCCAAAAGGCACACTAGATACTAAAATAGATCAGATGGTTTTAAAATAAAACATTAACTCTTATCGACTGCATAATTCTCTCATCGACAGGGAAACCGATGCAAACTGTGCTAAACAGTAATGGCTTCACAGAAAAATTTCTGTTAAGTGAATATTGCTACTGTTAATTGCTATTAATTCTACCTTAGTTTTTGTTGCAAGTCCAATCATAGTTGTTTTTACTACATATATGCCAACTGACAGGGGTTTCCTATTAATGCCATCCCTGGCAGAGCTTGGGCATGCACAGCAGAAGGCAAGTTACCTTCTCCCTGTCCAAGCTCAGAGAGTCACTGGATATGGGAGGCTAAGGACGACAACGAGGATCCTGGTCTCACCGCAGTTCTGCCTTCTCCATCTCTTAAAGGATCCACTGGGAATGTTGTAATTCCCTGGCCTTTGCCTGCCAGGCTTATAAGGGAGGAGACTGATCCCACGCAAGTGCCAGAAGCAAACCGGTTGGTAGTAGAGAAGGAACAAATAAGTTGTGGCATCGTCCTTCCTTGCCTTGCATGGGACTAGGGCACAATCTAGCCCTCATTCTAAACAGTGATTTAAAATCAATATAAAATCGCAATGAACTTTGTCACCGCGGCTCCAGCAGAGTGGATTTTTCATTCCGCTTCCTTGCCATTTTTCTCCCCGTAAAAAAAGTTCTCTGGCGTGCAGCCTGCCTGGAGATGAAATAAAGCCATTCTGAGCTTCAGCACTGTGGGTAAGCACCCTCTCGAGGAATGCAAAGCACAAAGCAGGCTTCCATCATGCACATATCTCTACATCTAAATACAACCATTTCTATTAAATATTTAGGGCTCAAATATTTATTTCCAGTCAATTAAATTGAGCATTACATATCCTCCTGGGAAGCTGTACTCCTTCCCAATATGCAGCAGAGCAACAAGAGGGTAGTTTTGATATCTGCTCCTGACTATTAACTGCTCATGCAGCACAGACACCTGAAGGTCTCGATTATGTCAGTGATGCAGTTAACCTGAGTGAATGCTACTGCTCCCCACAAAGACTTTACGGTCTATCGAGACGTAGCAGCAGGTGAAACAAGCACGCTTCTGAACTAAACCGTGCCCTCGTATCAACACACACGTACGCAACGCATGAGTCTTTGGATCTACAAACCACAATGAATTCTTTGCCCTGGTTTAATAGCAAAAAAGAAAAAAAAAAAGTCATTTTTTAAATAACAACCCCTGCAGATGACATGCCTGAAACAAAAGCATGGCTTCTACTAATTACATTTACAACCAGCATTTGGTGCACATCCCATCTTCAGGCGATTTATTTTTGTCATCATGGGACCATGCGTCTTAATGCACAGATCTGCCCTATGGAAAACCTCTTTTATTATAAAATTAAAAAAAAAATACTTGAACTTTAATCTTTAATATGAACTCACATTTTACACCATTAAATTATCCAAGTAAAATGGACTTGAATGTGGGAAAAGACAATTTCCGCCATCATTTCATTAAAGTTGAAAGAACTTATTTAATAAGCTGAAATGTCCGTATTCCAGGAAATTAACATCAAAGTGTTATATACACCCAGTATCACTTAAAAGCCTACAGAGCATTATGCTTTACTTTTTCCTTATTTTTTTTTTTAAATAAAAAGGCATAACTCAGCAAAACTACCTTCAAAGCAGTTCTTTTTATTATAGGGTCCAATGGTGCTTTGATAAGAGAAATCAGAAGTCTCTTTTCTGTCCCTTGCAACACACAGCCTATCCTAAACTCCTATCTAGCAAGCAATTATACAAATTTCCCCAATGTAAGGTATTCGGGGGATGCCAACAAATGAGTTATTTGGGCTCCATTATCGACAGGTCTGGTCAGAAAAAGAACTGGCCTGATGCCATCACGCCGCTGAGGGCTCCCAGGGAAAGGTCGAGGCAGAGCCGGGCATAGCCAAGAGAGTCACACGCAGGGGCCTGAAATTATAAGCAATGCAGCAACAGAGATAATGGATTACCAAATTCACAGTGATTTTTTTTGTGCAGCTTAAGGAAAAAAGAAGGTTTAATTGCATCTGCTCTCACTACCGTGCGCTTCCCTCTGTTTTGTTTTTTTAATCTGCCATTTGTCTTTGAATTTCTGCTTCCACTGAAAGCATTTGGGGGCAGAGGCCGCTGAGCTGTGTTTGCATAATCCCTTGCACAACAGGGCCCTGACCTCTTTCAGGGGCACCTGGCTACTACCTCAGCAGCACAAATAATCGTGTGCGCCACACAGACCAGAACTGCTGACACATTCCTGGATCTTAAAGTCCCCTCAATTTGCCGTCTTCTGCACCAGTCAAATCACTCTGGGAAAATCGGTAGTAGCGCTGGGGTATACGATAGTTCAGGCCCTCCCACAACGGGAAGAAGAAAAAGTTGTGCAAAACTCTACAACTCTTGGTACCTTTCATTAGACCAACTAAGAAATCCCCAAAAAATATTTTTCTGCAAGCTTTCGGGCGCACACACCCTTCCTTAGGCTCAGGGTAAATTAAAGATGGTAAAAGTCTCTATAGGCAGAAAACACATTTTTTGTAGCCAAAAAATGAGCGAAGTATTTTCCAAGGGGTGTCTGTCTCGAGTCTAAAAAGGTTGAGAAACACTGTCATATGTAGAAAAAAAATACAGATTTTCTACCTATGGGGATTTCTACCATCTTTAATTTTCCCTGAGCCTGAGGAAGGGCACGTGTCCCCGAAAGCTTGCAAAAAAAGGAGTTGTTGTTTTGCAATTTCTTAGTTGGTCTAATAAAAAGCATCATCTCTGAACTAAGAGTTCTGGAGTTTTGCATTTCTTTTCGTGTAAGACCAACGAAATACATCTCTGAACAAGTTGTGGAAGCCTGGAAGTATAAACTACCTGGGAAGTGAATGTCACCTTTAGTTAGCAGCAGATTGGCATCTGGGAAGTAAAAGCCCTTTAGGCACCCCCAGGGTGAGAAGGACCTAGGCTGCAACAGGAACCTGGCAGCTGAAAACACAAGACATCTTTGGAAGACAGAAAACAAGTGAACAGAATGGGAAGTGATTTAAACTCTGCGTGACTTCACAGTCACTAGCGCCTTCAGGGGATGAGCTTGTTTTGTACTGAAAAAGGGCACAGGAGGCAAACTGTAGTGCAATGGCTTCCAACCTGTGGTCTGCAGACCCCAGGGGGTCCGCGGACTATGTCTGAGGGGTCTGGGAAAGATGACTACGATCGATCAAAAGTATGTGAATACCCACATTTTCAATTCAAACGGGTCTGCAACTCCATTCAAAATTATTAGGGGTGTGCAAATGAAGAGGGGGTCGAAAACCACTGGTGTTGTGCCCACAAATGCCATTCTTTCCTCCAAGACGGTGGTTCTCACCCCTTATGGACTCAAGACTTGGAAAATACTAGCTCTCAATTTCCTCTCTTTTTGACTAACAAATCACACTGCTACTTTGCAGTGCCGGGAGGTAGGGGTTGAAGGAGATCCTGGGGTCAAAAAAAAAAAAAATCTCACGCTGAAGAAGCAGGGCAGCACATGCCACCCAAACTCAGGGACCAGAGCTACACTGCAGCTGCTGGCCAGGCTTCCTGCTGCAGGGCCCCATGCCTGCAACTTCCCAAGGCCCCCAGGTAAGGCAGCACACTAGCTGGCTACAGCCTCCCCTACCACACTTGGGGTAACCTGCTGCCACACCAGAGTGCACACGGCATGGCATTCCTCGAGGACAAGTAGCAGCAGCACAAGATGTGCAGGTGCTGCTTCTCCCCAGGGAAACACGCTCCTGCTCGACTGGACATGGTCTCTGGGTTTATCTTGTGAATCACATTTGCACACCTAATTACGTAGAACTCCCTGACCCCCTTGAAAGGATCAAAGAGGTACAAAACCCCGGTTGAGAAGCACTGGCCTAGGAGCTCACCACCCCTCAGAACTGACCCTGAAGACTTAGCAGTGTGAAACAGAAGCATTCGAGGTCTCGATTCCAAAGAATCATACAGAGTACCAAAGTCAGTGGCATTTAAGGGCACTTGTCAACTCAAAGTGCATGGGTTACAAAGGAGGCAAGAAACTTCTTTGGCATTTCAAGCAGCAGAGGTTGTGGCAGCATCTCCGCCCTTCTGTTCTCAGCATTTTCTTCTCCTGTGTTGACATCTAAGGAAATTTATATGCTAGGGCAGATGACACCGTCTTGCAAAACAAGCCAAAAAAACAGGAGTGCCCAATGTGGATTTGCTCTTTCCAGTTCTTTTTGGTGTCCTAAGATTTGTATGCATGCCCGTGGCTTGTGCATCAGCAAGACTGCAGTAATAATTACAGCAAAAGTACAAGATGTACCAGGAAAAAAAAAACAACAATGCCAGCAGAACTTAACCATGCAAATGAAGCCTTTATTATGCAAGAGGAGACCAGAAGGCTGCTCCAGGGCACAGGTTCCAGTGCTAGCCTGGATTCAGTTCTCAGCTCTGCAACAGACTTCCTAGGCGGCCTTAGGCAAATCACTTACAGCTACAGCCTACTCTATTAGGTGCCTAAATGGACATAAGGACCTAAAAGCACTCCTATCCCACCCTGCTGGAGCCCTCCCAAAGTCATTAGCACAGCAAGTAGAAGGACTGCTGCATGTGGCCTAGTCTTCATGCTGAGGATGGGAGGAGCGTGCTACAGGAGTAAATGCATTAACATTTTTTGTGGGGAACTGAGCAGGGTAGAACAGGATTGCACTGACGCACCTAATAGGTGGAACAAGATCTGGTCCCAGGTATGGTTCCTGATCTTGAAAAGCAGTCCCCCTAACTTTAAGATGGGCATAATGCTACTGCGCTAGCTCAGTGGTGCTGTAGAATAACTATGTGCATACAGGACTACAGGACCAGACACTATGGTAATGTGAGGCAGATAAATACTCAAGATGAAGAGGGATCTTCACTTCTGAGTCTAATGCAGAGCAAGAAGCATGGTAAGTAATACGCAGACTGGGCCTGGGACTCTGGAAGAAATTTGCAGTGCTGCCTAGAAGACTTGCATTCAGGATTTACTTTGAAATGGAGAAAGACAAAAAAAAACGTTGTCCAGTGAAGTCAGTGGGAAGACTCGCACAGCAGGAAGACTGCTTGCTGTTATAAAGTCAGTCCACAGAAGAATGCTGAAGTAGCTGAACAGAGCCGGAGATGTCGTCTCAGGCATGGAGAATAACGAGGACCCCTCCCACCCCGGTCGTCAGTACCCCCAAAGCCAATAGCTCCCCTCACTTCTCACAGCCGCAGCTGGAGTCAGGGGCCTTCACCCTCTGGCACAGCAAGTGAAGACCTGGGAGCCTTCACCAGGAATGAGACCGCTAAATCTTACTCATGATCATTAAGCAAATTAAACCGTGCGTGGTAAAAGCTGGGAGATGGGGAAGTCAGTGTCGGAAGACTGACTGCTGCTAGGAATCGCGTGGACAGGGAACAGGCACCTCATCTGCATTAAACCCAATGCCTCACCAGCGCTTGACTTTACAAGTGTGCTGCAGACTTCCACGTCTCTCGAGCAAATCACCTTTTGCAAAGCCAGGGCCCACAGTCTCCAGCAGCCCAGGAAGTCACCCCGATGATATTTAACAGTTCAGGGCAGTTTCCAGACATTTAAAAACAAACCAAACAAAAAACAATATGCAAGTATTGTTTAGAGACATAGCTCATCTGCACAGCTCTACAGTCCATTGTGGGATTTCATATGCATTTAACTGGAAAGTGTCAAGCGTTGACTGTCTGATCCTGCGGGCACACACCGGCTTCAATAAAAACTGAGCAATTCAGAGCCAGCGTCTGGTGCACCGTACTCCTAGAGGGGCCCGTCTCCAAATCCAAAACTCACCCTGGCCCAATCTGCTTAGTCCCTCCCTGCAAGGAAAGACTGGACCCTCATGGGAACACCCTGAAGCATGCCTTAAGGACCAAGAAAACCCAGATTTGCCAGGTGGTAGCACAAACTGCACTGCACACCGAGGATCACCACAGAGAAGGTCTCTTGCCTCCAGTCCCATCACAAATATAACACCTAAAATACCCTATTAGCTCTTGAGCCTTGGCACATTGCAGCTGCCATGAAATCTCACAAACAGGTGGCCTGCAAAGTAACCAGGTCTCGGCAGTTACTACGATCATCTGGTACGGCTCCGAGACCGGGCACGTTGCACTGAGATTCGGAAGGCTTGGGTCCAGCTTCCAGCTCAGCTGCAGTCTCTCCACGATGCTCTGGAGAAGCCACTTCAATTGCCCCGTTCTTACAGACCCCATCTATGAAATGGGATCATATGCCCTTGCCTCAGAGAAGGGATGAGGATTACAGCTCGCTGGTGGCGAGGTGCTTGGATGCCACGGTGACAGCGGACATGCAAGCACCTAGACAGATCGAGCTGACATTTATTAATTCCATCTTTCTGCAGAGGATAGGCATGTGATGTTCTGTGCAAAGGATCTGCGACAGTCCTACCCACCTCTTAAGAACTGCATCAAAGATTACAGTATTGGCAGTTGACAAGAAGACGGATGGTAACATCTTGTCAGGAGCCACTCACAGCAGTATTTTGCTTGCTTTTCCCATTGTCAAAAGATGCACTTGAACAGCAATATTCCCTCTGCATAGGCTGCCTTTTCAAGAATCACAAAGGCAGTAACCACAAGATTTTTGATGTCATATTGTGCCTCCTATCTTTAGGGCAATTCCTGGGGCAGAGATGCTAAGGAGAAGATTACCAGATAACAGCCTCTTATATCAACAAGATGTCATGTGGTGGCCAAACAAGGCCTCAAAAAATACAAGCAATACTTCTACCACCCCTTTGTCTAGTGAAGTACTAGCCCTGCTCAATCCATTTATGCAGCACAAAGATCCCCACTTTCTACTCCCAAATTAAAATCCCCATTCTCCCCTTGATTATTTCATGCTTCGACTATTGCAACAGCACTGATGCCCAATTACTACTTTTATCCACACTCCACAGTCTATTCCAACCCTTGCTGGTTGCTTTGTTTTCCAGCGTGGTATCACTGCCACGCAGATACCACTCAGTCATTTATTCTGCAATATTTATTCAGCTATATATTAAACCGAAATTGGAAGTTGGGTGTATTGTTGCAATCTTTTAGGAACTGCAGGGCAACAACGCTTTCCCACCTTCTCTGTATTCTGCAGCATATTTGTTAAGCTTGTGTTACAGTTGGTATCTGATCTTTCCATCTTGCACTTGCACATTCAAGATCCGTAGGCTCTGTGTACTTATTTCCTTTCTAGAAAAGATCCAGGAATATTTCAAATTCGATATCTTATATAAAATAACTAGAAACAGAAGAGTCGCTGTTTTTTTTTTAAAGGAGAATTTAACTCTGCTGTGTTTCGGCATACTTTCAATTCTTAAAGTAGAAGATATTAGCAGTCATCATGACGGTTTTCAGGAAATGACCCAGGATGGTCTCAAGGAAAGAGCAACAGCCATTGCACAGCTTAAGTTTTAAAGCAGGGAGGGCTTACTTTTGCCACTTACACTGTTCTGTAGAGCCCCAGTTGTTCAGCGCTAAGTTGGGGAGTTTTGGAGGAATACTGGGACTGCAGCATCCAAGCCTTTCAGAACTTTATCTAATTCTCCAGCCTATTTAAGTTTATTGTATGGCGGTAGACGGAAACCTCATGGAAGTACTAAAGCTCGCACTAAGAGGTCACCCTCCCATTCTTTCCATCAGTACAGCACTGTTGCCGAACGCCTGCTCATTTTTTTTGCCTATAATACAGCCTGAAGAGTCGGACTCTGTAGCTCCAGTTGTCCAGCTGTTAGCATCCTACAGTCACAGAGGCCAAGTGTTCGAAGTTAAAAGGATATACATGCATTTTTAACTCCGGGGGGAGGGGGAAAAAAAATCAATCAGCTTGCAACTTCAATGAGAGGCACAGCACAAACCCAGAGCAACAAACCCAATTCACATCACAACAATGCTATTACAGGAATGAGAATAAAACATGGATATTTTGCAGTAAGAGAAAGGAAAAGCCGGTATTATTGGTTTCCAATTAAAAAAATAAAATAAAATTCAGGTCTGTGACTATTTAAAAATAAAGTATCCTAAGAGACCTTTTTTAGAAGAGGACATGCTAATTTGTGCAATGGCTGAATAAGTAATTAAGGCATGAATGCTCCTCCAAGTGGATGCCTTGGCTGCACAGAAGTAGGAAAGGGACTAAGTCCCATGCCAAGGGACTAAGGCACCTTTTGACACAAGAAGTTCCTTGGAGACGTTTCAGTGTTAAATATGCAATGCCTAGGTCTGAAGATCACCTTCTCTTTATAAACACTTGCCTTCTGGGTAAGCGAGATCAGATTAATATTCTACAGATAACTATGTGCCACTGTTACCACAGGTTTTTTTCCTGCTTTTGAAGATATGAACTTGATTCTTTCCCTCCTTTTTCTACTAAAAGGGAAGCAAAACTTTCCCCCCCTTTGTTACAGCAGAACAAGTGAGCACTTCTCCATGACACTTCCCTATCAGCGGTGTACTCCTGTTCCCATGGCACATTGCAAGGGGGACAAAAAGAGAACCAGTGTTTGTACCCAGCCTGGTTTGCAAGTGGGGCTCCTGTATGTCATAAGCCAAACGCAAATCAGAGTTGACACTTCAAAGAGGAAGAAGTGGAATGGCCTATTTTATTTCTATGGACCAGCCTTGTGAAACAGGTGATTAGGAGACATCTGGAAGAACTGCTAAGTAATGAGACTCAATATGCAAGTGAACACATGGCTGCTAGTTTCAACAGAGTACTGCTGATCAGCGAAGGCAGGAGAATCTAGTCTCCATTAACTGATCAGTTCAGAGATTAAAGAGGAGTATTTTTCTGGTCCTCCAACTTCAATGCCCTTTAAACATGTTAGCTGAAAAAGAACGGGGGAGTGAGCCAAGCCAAGTCTGTCACTTCGGAAAGGCTGGACATGACACTGTTTGCTGTGTTAAGAGGCATTTCAGGACATTTTGAAGAATGTGTCCAGAAATACAATAATCAGTTCAGGCTTTCGACTTTATAATTTTGGTCCGCACCAAGAATTATCCCAAGAGAGGAATACTGACCGAGGCAAACTGGTCACTAGCTACCTCTCAGTTCAGCTGGCATTAACACTCCCTTCCACAGAAGCTGCCACGTGCCCGCTGTTTCTTATTAAAAGCTCATCTAACGAGAACACAGTGCACCGAGGCAAAGACCCGCAAATTCACACGTTTACAAAAGGACAAAACCAAGTCGTTTCATCATATTTAAAACCATTTGCTACTCATATGGGAAATAACCTTTAGTGAACTTTTCTGCTTTAATGCCAGCAATAGCTTTTAAAGAAAAAGAAAAAAAGCTCAAGTCTTACAATTCACTACTGTTATGTTTTAAATGCAGCATCTTCTCAATCTGGAGGAGCATCTCCCATCTCTTCAACACCAGTGAGGCCACATCTGGAGTCCCATGTCCAGCTTTGGGGCCCCCCATTACAGAAAGGATGTGGACAAAATGGAAAGTCCAGTGGAGGGCAACAAAAATGGTTGGGTGCAGGGGAACATGACTTTTGAGGAAAGGCTGAGCGAAGTGGGATTATTTAGTCTATCAAAAGACCGAGGGGGATTGAATACCAGCTTTTACCTCCCTGCAGGAGGGTTGCAAAGACGGTGGAGCTGGACTGTCCTCAGTGGGGGCAGACAACAGGACAAGGAACAATGGGCTTCAGTTGCAGCAAGGGAAGCTGAGGTTAGATATGAGGAAACACTCTCACGAGGATAGTAAGGCACTGCAACAGGTTGCCCAGAGAGTGGTGCAGTCTCCATCCTTGGAGATTTTCAAGACCCAGGCAGAGAAAGCCTTGGCTGGGATGATGCATTTGGAGCTGGGCCAGCTGTGAGCAGGGGGCTGGACTAGAGACCTCCTGAGGTCCCTTCCAACCCTCATTTTCTATGTCTCTATGATCTCCGAGGACTGCTGTAATTGTCATTTGACAACAATGCATTCATACACAGCGCCGACTAACATGACAGCTCAAAGCTCCTTTTCTTAATGGGCTCCCCTCTCCCCTACAAGGTCATTTCTAGACTAGTGGAGGTATTTTTCCTCTTCTGTTACCTTCCATCAGTGTTAGTGGTAGTTGTGTACAGATCCAGGGGAGAAAAAAAACACTAAAGTTTAGAGTTAGGAGAACACCACTCAGCAAGAGCCACCACCAAAAAGTAGAATTGAAAGTACCTCGAATAGTTTCACGCAGAAACAGGGGCAGCGAATCACGAACATCCAACTTCTGCAAGATGTCAGTGGTATTAAAGGAACAAAGAGAAAGAGTGAGATGTGCTGAATGCACTGCAAGGTTAAGTAGGACAGGAGCTCTGCCGGCACCTAAAGCTATGAGATTTTACTGGTTCTATTTACAAAGCTATGTTTAAAAACAAAAACACAAAACCCCCCAAAAACTCCAATCAAACAAGCAAATGTAAGCCTGTGCTAATCTATGTTTGCATAACTTCCCACAGAAGTCCAAACAGCTTTGACCGTCTCAATGCAAGTAAGCCTTGAATAAGACAATCACAATTCATCCCACGGAAAAGGGGCAAGTCAGTAAAAAGGACATCAATAAAGGAAGAATGTAACCAACTCCAACTAAATTAATAGCAAAGTTTAAAATGGGTCCTTTATATTCTCAAGGCGCGAACCTTGACTACTACTGAAACTACAGCCCTCAAACGAGGGCAGACACCTGGCTGCTACTGAAATAAAACCGTTCTGCAATCGATGGGAGTTAGCACCTAAATAAACCCAAGGGTCTGGGCCCAAGCCCTGCAGCTGGATGCTGCAGCAGTTAAGCTCCTATTTGGACCCATCACTACTGGGTGACGGCTCTCACTCAGCCATCACGGACTGCACAGGCCATACTAGAGAGACGGGGTGAAAGCCAGATACGCCGCACAGCTTTGGGTGTTTTCACAGATTCCAACAGGTTTCCCATTGTGACTAACGGAGCAAGGCTTTCTTCTTTGTGCAGCTACTTTCTGTACATAAAGAGATGATCTTACCGTGCAACTAGGTAAAACATCTTTAACACTGGCCTTCCCAATTAGTTGCAACCACTTCTCTGGTCAGTGCTTATTAATATGCCTATCATTTTTTTTTTTTTTTTTTTTTTAAATAAAAAAGTGTGCGGCACCACTAACCTGCCATTCAAAATTACTGTCAGTTAAGAGAAGGCTGGTAGTAAACTAGATCCAAAAACCAAGTTCCAGAACTAGATCCAAAAACCTCATCTACCTTCACAATGCATTTCTTAGACTACAGAGTGATAAAACTGTCCAGTCAGGTCAGTGGCAAAGTACTCCAAGTCCTCCCTGATATAACGTTAAAAAAAGTCACCGAAGTTTTAAAATGGGGAATGTTTACTCTTCTGAACATTATTCTTTGTGAAATACTACCGATTGCCCAACGGAGAGTTGCTCAAAAAGCCCTAGACCTCCCAGATGTTTCCATGGTACATACTTGTGGGATTTGCTTTTTAAATTAAAGAAAGAAAAAGACAGAAAAAGATTTATGCACTTGTAAAGAATGTTCCACATTACCGACAAGCCATTTGAAGTGCTATTTGTCACCATTATGGATATTGGAAGCATGCTGCATTTAGCCTACTAAATATGGGAATTATACGGAAGCATTAAAGATATTTTAGATCTTGCAATTCGTTGACCTTGGGCAGACTGCTCGTCTCTGGCTGTCGAAGTACTATACTCAGTGAACCTTCTCGTGGAGCTTGGCAGGGCTGCTTCTGTGCATGAGGGATCAAGTGCTGGATCAGGCGCTTAAACAGTCAGGCTCTTTTGTGCCCGTTAATTATTTGCTCACTGAAACAGTATACCGTGACTATGCTGAGATAGGTTCTTAACCCAAAAGCTACTTTTTCTTCCCGCCGCGCAATAATATCTGTACCCTGTCTCTGTTTGCAAGCTCTCTTTTCCAGTCAGATGTACAATAGGGCGTAGGCTGTATTGCCAATGCACCCAAAAGTACTTCCCACTGAAATGTGCCCATGTACTTCCTCCAAGACATCAGGCAGAGTTTCCACAGAGATCTCACTCCATGCACTTTTTCAGCTTTTGTTTGAAAATGAGCTCCTTCCTATTTTTTTTCCTCCCTTTGCCAGTGTCCTTCCACCCTGAGGTTAGTTTGATCAGGCTGCTGCTGTACATTTTACCAAGTTTCCTTTGATAAGCCACATGGTTTTGCTCTGTAGTTATGAAAGAAGCAGTTTAAAACAGACCTCGATTTCTCACTTCATTTAATTATCTTTTCTTTATTTTCTCCTCCCGTTGTGAGTCCTATTAATTGCAGATTGGCTAAATCTGGCTGACTAAGTGCAAATACTGCAGTCAGACAAGGGCTCTGTTGGTAGACAATAGACTTTGTTATTTTACAAAGCTTAAAAATTCTGACGCTTGCGTTTGGAGGTTAATAAAGCTTCCTTGGGTTAAACCCCCGGCTGCACGTGACTGGAACATGCAGACAGGACACAGAGGATTCGCTGGTGTCCACAAAACGCAGAACTAAGATACAGAGTCCCCATTGCCATGTTAGCAGAGCACTTGACATATGACATGGGAGTAAATGCCCATTACTAAGTTGGAAACTGAGGCAGAGAAGATGTCAAGCCACTTGCAGACAGGCTCTCAAGTGAAGCCCGAGACCATGCTTCCTTTGGCAGGGCTGTGGAGCAGGTACTCGCACTACCCAGGGAAAGCTTGGACTGAAGGACCCCAGGGTTTAAGAGTCTCTGCTCATCGCCTCTGCCCTCGCTCCCCTGGGTAGCCGAGCTGCGACGGCCCAGCTGTGCCCAGAGCCCTTCACTCCTGCTGTAGATTTATCCCTGCATGCTGGAAAACTGAAGCACTCCATATGCCCCCGGGGACATAAGCAGCCAAATCCTCAGCTGCTGTAAACCAGCAGCGCTCCATCAAAAATCAATGCACTGAGCTAGTGTTGCTGCTATCCCTGTTGCTGCACCGTTTCTGTTTCAGGTGAGGTCAACAGTTGTCGCACCGTGACTTGCACGCCACCGGTGCCTGGTGGAAGCTGGCAGGCCACCACGTGCCGGCTCCGTCTCCAGCTGCTCAGTGACGCTAGACGCAGCTTAAAAAGATACACCCCAATATATGTGCCTTCCCCAATGCCAACTGCTGCGAGTTGCACCGGGGGGGTGTCCAGATAGGAAGGGAGGAGGTCCAGAAAGCCAGACTACGGAAGGGAGGCAGCCCATCAGATCAACTTGATGAAAACGCTGACAGGTTGTCACTTACTGAAGCATAAACTTTCCGGCGCTAGCCAGCTTCCTTGATGTAACCTTCCCATCCCATCCAGAGCCTCTCCCCAGGACGGACATCATTCACACACAAATTGTTCTGCCGCAGCCTGGCCAAGGGCGTAGCCAGGAAACGTTCCAAGGAGAGGGGAGGAGGAGAGGAGAAGGCGTCCAATCTCTGCCCGATTATACTCAGTCTGGGACAAACATATGTCCAGCATCTGTCCCCTGCTGGCTGACATTTGCAGACTCCCTCAACCTCCTGTGGAAACTAGACATTCTCGCAGCATCTGGCCCCTAAATCAACAAGGATAAATATGGAGATGAGCTCGTCAGATAAGAGCAGCTGAGCTGGCTGCAAAACCCCACATGCAACTGCAAGGGAGAGCAGCAGGGAGTGGAGGAGAGGGGAGAAGCTCCTCTGGAAAGGAAAGACAGACTCCAGGAGCATTCAAATGCTAAGACTATAGTGACATCCTTCCTCTCTCCTACATTTTACGTCCGAGGGCTGGTATGGCTGGGATCCCTTCTAGCACACCTGTCTAATGCTTTCTCCTGCGAGAGACAAGGATCCCTCTCTCTTTCCTACCCTAAAATCTACTTGCTTCACCTTCCATATTCCTCTCCACCTTCTCTCATAAATAATACCCTTACTTGCTGTGCACGTACGTTATTCTCTCCTCTACCTGTTCTCCCACTGATGCATGGACCTGTCACTGAGCAGCTTGACTGGATGCAATTCCTCCTGCTTTGAGGTGTCGGGGTGTTCCAGCACGACGCTCCCCTGCGAGGTGTTGGATGCCACCAAGCGGCGTCAACTGGGCCGACCTCTGCAGTGGCTCACAGCCTTGGTTTCTGTGTTTCTAGCATTCGCAGGAGTTACTGTGGAGACCCGTACTTTTGTCTCTGGATCAGAGCTGCCAAATTCCAAAAGGTGTTTCTGCTGGAATGCAATCTGAAATTATACTGTTCAAACAACTTTCAGGGTGCCATGCACGCAACGTGATAACAAATCCTCCTTCAGCTCCTTGACAAGTACTGGTAAATATATCATTTCTGCCTCCTCCATCTCCCAATTTACTTCTTTTATCAGAAGTAGTGACAAAAAAGGTTCTAATTAGATAACACTAATCAGGTAGAACTGCCTCTGATTGACGACTGAGAAGTCACTATCTGTTCTCTGCAAAACAAAACAGATTGGCTATTTTCCTTGTAGAAGCAGGAGATTTATCAATAGACAAAAGGATGCAAAAAGCCAATAGATAAAGTGTAATTACAGATCAGGGCTATACATTTTACTCTGACAAATCTAAAAGGATTAGTGGGTGGTAAAAAGCTTTTTGGGGCAAACCAGTGATATTACTCACCAAGGAAAAACAGAACTGTCACTAAAATAAATTAAGAAAATTATCACATGCAGATAAGTTTAATAAACTTCAGGAAAGATTAGAAAATATCCAATAACTCAAGCAAAGAGTTTTGACATATATGACAGACTAATTCCAATAGTGTTTTATTTATCTCCTTGTAGCATTCTCCTTTAATAGGCAGCAATGAATATTCTCAATGTTTTTTAGTAATGCAAACAAAATAAACATGCCAAGTACCACTTAATTTGCAGTTTTTATGTAGGATAGCAGATATCAGTAGACCATCCATTTTAACATACAGAATAATCCTGAATTTGTTTCCTTTTACCCTCAGTGTTTACTGTTCCTTAACGTTTAATAAAGTTACTTTAAACTACAGTAGAGAAATAAAAACTTCTCCAAATAAAAGAGAGGCCTGGAAGCTTCTCGACTTGCAACTACCAGAGAACTGAAGGTTTCTATGGGATTCTTATAGTTACTTTGATTAATCAGATCACAAAACCAGTCTAAGCAATGAGGTTCCCCTTAGAGACTAGTCCTCCCGGGCCAAAAGGACAAACTACAAAACATCCATCAGTCCCTCCCTGATCTGCATCATATGCCACCTGTTGTGACACCACATCAATAGAGCTCATCATCACCATTATGCAAAATGATAACAATAAATACAGGCAAAACAGTAACGGGGGAGGATGTTGAAACTTGTATTCTGGTACCTATAGCAGCAAATAACAGGCTGGGAAATTATTAGGTATGAGGGAAGACAAGGGAAAGCAATAAAGGGTGGAAAGATTATGCAGATACTAAGGAAACAGCTGGCTTGGGAACATGATGTTTGAGAGGGAAGGGATTTTCTGACCAGGATTGAGGAGCATGGAGGGGGGAAAAAAAAAAAAAAAAAAGAAACAATGCAAGTGCAATCTGAAAGAAGGCAGAAGTGGTGACAAGCCCGCTTAGAAGGCATGATGCTCTCTACAGGATGGGATTGATGAGCAAATAGAAAATGCACTGGCTTTTAAAGCAACACCTGAGCACCTGCTGTGAAAACACTGGTGTTTCATGCAAAAAGCAAGCACCAGGACAGGGCACCCAAGCTACTGCATTTGCATGGACGAGTCAGTAGAAGAGAACACGGTTGCAAAACTTCCTGAAAACCCAGGCTCCATGTCAGGATCCCAAGCAGTAAGTAGCAGCAGAATTCAACAATTGGCCCTTCAAACACGTTACCTCTCACGTCTCATCCCCGTCTGGCAGGACTCGACTCACCTGAGTATGCCCAGTAAGGGTCCCCCGATGCTTTACGGCGCCGTATTTGCACAGAGCTCCCATGCCTGCTTTCATGCAGTGAGCCAACATAACCTTCAGTCAGAGCTGGGAGGAGAAGAGAACAGCAGCAATTAGGAAAACGGCATTCGCTCCCTAGATGTTAAAATCTCCGAGAGAGTTATTTGCCAAGCAGAGACAAACAGCATGGTGCTGTTTAAGAAACAGGCACAGAGAAATGCTTTGTACCCTGGAGAGTGCACAACATATGAAGGAGAGGCACTAGCAGGACCACAGCCTCATCTGGAAGACCTGCCCCTAGCACCCAGCACCTCAGTGGAACAGTTCAGGATCAGGCCATCAGCACAGGCTCCAACCCAGGGCATTTAACAAGACCCTTTCTAGCTAGCTACACCCAGAGTCAAAGTGCACCTTTTTCTTTAACTTTTTTATTTTTGACTAAACACCCACAGAACAACAGAAGACAATGCTACCGAAAAGAAAAATAAGTCACTGGGGTGCTCATGAACCATGCATACCAAAAATGCAGCACGTGCTCAAGCAATGGTAAACACTGGGCAGTGCCACTGCTGTGGAAGCAGATTTAGTGGCCTGGGGTGGCACAGTCGTCACCTTCCTCCAGGCAGGCTCTAGCAGTTCATTCACCAAGAACATGATGAAGGCTCAAGAACTCCAGGTCTTGCTATCGCACATCCAGAGCCACAACCCGGCATTTCGGCACTCGGCGCACGTCATAGGCAGAAAGCCCCACTACGCACTACCGCGTGGTATCTGACGTGGCACTGTCCTTGCTCTGGTACTGACATATCAATACCATTCATTCCAGCAAGGAGGACACCTACGCTGCCTTCAAAACTAGGGGCAAAGTATGAGCAGTGTCAGGCAACCACCCCAGATACCTCATCACACCCACAACATGAGGAAAAAAAGTGGGGGGGAGGAATCTTAGTCTGACACTATAAATTAAAGAAAGCAAATAACATAAACCATCAACCAAAACAGAAAAAAAAAAAGGAAAAGGACTCCCTATGATGCATCCTGGAGTCCTTTCATGGACTTATTATTACACTCAACATTGGCTTTTTTTTCCTTTTAGAGAAACGCACAGCTTTCATGAGTGCAACTTTTACATGCAAATTTTGTTTATTGCCTCTGTACACTTGACTGTACCAAATCCGAAGCGTATGAATTCACAAATGTCAGAAAAACTAGTCTGAAATGGAATGCAACTACCCTTCACAATACACCACAGCTGAAAACCTTTGTATTATAATAGATGCACACAAACAAAAAATAAAACCTGCTTTTAAAACCAAAGGGAGCTGTATATGCACCATCTGAAAAACAGGCAACTGCAGTCTGACTCAACAGCAATTTGAGCCCAATTGTTCTCAATTGAATCAATAAGCTAACTGAAAAAAAAATTACAAAACTTTTTAGTAAAGTGTCTAAAGTTACTCTCTGCAGCCATACCAGAACTGGAGTATTCCCATCTCAAGCCACATGTTGCAAACAGACATCCTGCCTAGCCACAGTACTGGCAATGCTGGAGATGGCACCCATCCCACTAAAACAGTCCTTAAATAATTAAGGGTCTGGCATTAGGGCGCACCAGGGAGACTGCTGCATTTCAGTGTGGGGGGTGAACCAAGGTGCCCTGCATACAGAAGTACACACACACGCTTTGTGGGAAGGCCCTTTGGTTTCTATGGCAGGACGATGGAAAGCTGGAAGCAAGAACGGCTGAGAAAATTCCTCAAGCCATAAAGAAGGGGGAAAGGGTTGGGGGTTTTTTGTTCCACGTGAACAACATGAACAAATTATGTAATTTAGTAAGACCTCTGGTTTTGAATATTTTCCCAGACATTTCAGGCAGCTGCCGATTTCCTGGTTCACTGCAGGCTCTAGTCTTAGAGGCGACAAGAAGTAGTCAGGGGCCGCACTGAAGGGTTTGGGGTAAAAACAGCCATATTTCCTCATGCCAGTCTGCTGCCTTAGGCTCCACTGCTTCTCTCTGGGTGCAAAGGGGAGAACGTGCACACTGGCAGGGGAAACAGAAGCCAGACAAGGGTAGGAAAACTGCTCTTCCTCCAGTCTATCAAATGGCTTTTCACCATCCTTCTGCAGACAACATGGGGTACTGAAAAGCTGCAGGAGGAAGAGGAGCTAGTTTCTTACTTTGAGAGCTCATATGCTGGGACACACGCACTGTCAATGTACGTAACTGCCCCATGGGGTGGAAAACCAAGGGGGAAGACAGGCAATGGCTCACTGATCATGCTCTAGGTAGGTGAGGGAAGGCCAAATGGGTCCAGACATTCGAGGAAATCTGGATTCCTGCAGCCAAACAAGAGATTTTTTACATAGCCCCTTTGCTGGCAGATGAAATCCAGCAAATCACTGCAGTCGCTGGGCCTGCCTTACCAGCAACATGGGAACAAGGCTAGGTCTGAAGAATTTATAGGTTTCAAGAGGAGACTGCTTACAGCAAGCACACTTAACTTGGGCAAAGAATAGCAACGTGGCAAATGTGGTATGGCTATGAATCATGCTATTGATTTTCAGTATCTTTTGTGCAGAAAATTAAGTTATGTAAATCCAGGCCTTTATGAATCCTAGCTTTAATGTGGAATGGAGTACTTGCTTAAGTCAGCAGCTTATTTATGCAATTAATGCACATTTCCTTATGGAAATATGCTGCTTTAGTCTTCTGTGTAGACACCAATATAATTATAAGTTTATCTAGATTTATAATTGGTGAGAAGCCATGTCATACAAGGATAATTCCCCTGTTTTAATGTGACGATGTAAACCAAGAAAGAAACTCAGGCACTTGTCAAGAGGACCATGCAGGTACTGTAATGTTAACTATATTGGGTACGATAGAAAAAGGTAAGCATGATAACAAAGCAAGACACTCAAACCAAAATCCAACGTCATCAAATGGCACCTGAAGTGCCATTTGATGCAGTTACACTGGTGCTATAGCTCCACTGCAGACAATAAGGAGAAAAGCTTTATGTTCTCTTTCTTCTCATTTTAATCTGCACAAGCTCTCTGCTCCTGTATAACACACTAAATGAATCGATCCATGAAGTGCAGTTGCCATACATACAATATACCGATTCTTGAATTTCAGATAATTGACAAAGGTAAGTGCAAGTTTGCAGGCTGTACCAACGGAGGACAAGAAGGCTGGATTTTGAACCCGAGACCCTGGGCATTTAGGATGTTTGTGGCAAAGCTGTTTATTGAACCAAACTTCCTGCATAATGGTCATGTCTACACATGATGCTTTTCTATACTAATCTACTGCACAGTAAAGGGTCACCTACACTACCCATATGTAGGCACTAAATTTACTCCACAGTAAAGCCAAATAGCATTAACTGCATGTGTACACACACATGCCCAATGTTTCACAAACTATATCCTCTCATCAGCCACTGTTCTCCAGCATCTCACGGGGTTCATAATGCTTCCTTCCTTCAAAAAAAGGCTACAAGTAGATATGGGAAGTTTGTTTACTTGATTTTTTTTTTTTTGAATCACATTTCAAGCCAAACAGAAAACAAGTCTATTACTTTCTAAAAACAGAACTGCTCTCATCCCCAAAACAAGCGTTTCATTTCAATTCACATAACTATAATCAATTCCAGGGGCAAATTTTAAAATATAAATTAAAAAGGAAATTTCAAAACAAAAAATTTGTTTCTAAAAAAAACACGCATGCTTTTCTCTCAAACAAGTATTTCCGCTACAACACTGATGAATCTGTATCTTTTGTTAATAAATAATAAAATTTTGATCAAGAAGTTCTGCCCAGCTCTGAAAGGATATTTATTCATATTTCTGTGGCCTAGCAACGCGAGCATAAGCAAATAGGATGGTCAAGATGCAGTGAGTAGAAAAAAGACAAACAAATATTGATGGAACTAGACTTATTAGCACTAATCACAGATCTGCAGGTGACGGACAGTGAACTTGTGAATGTTTAGGTTCAGACAGGTCAGCAACGGGCAGCAACTTACTCCCCAGCGTTTTCCCCGAGAACTGGATTGTGACATGAAAAGCCAGCAGTCGGAGGTGCCAGTTGGACACACACAGAGGCCTTGGGAAAGTTAGGTAGCAAAGGGACAGAAAGAGCAGGAAGGGAAGGGCATGAAGAGCTGCAGTAGGAGAAGCCTAGGAAAGAAAGGAAATGGGAGAAAATCTACCTGTCTGGAAGGTGAGCAAGAAAGAGGGGAAAGGATGAGACACAAAAGACAGCAGAGGCAGTGAGACGGGTATGCATTTCATTGCGCACACTGGAGTGGATACACCACACCAGTGATAACCAGGGTCAGACATTTGCAAGGATGTGGTGAAACGGCTCAGGTCCCAGGTCGGAGCTCGAATGTACCAGCGCACCCTTGAATCCAGAACAACTCCAGCCACTGGTATAGTATTGCTGTCATGGGCAGGAGGGAGTAAAGTCAATGCAGTTACACTGGTGCTATAGCTCCACTGCAGACAATAAGGAGAAAAGCTTTCATGTTCTCTTTCTTCTCATTTTAATCTGCACAAGCTCTCCGCTCCTGTATAACACACTAAATGAATCGATCCATGTCACACACCTCCAGCCAGCAAAGGCAAGGGGATGTTGCGCTGTTTGTTTAATATTCTGATCAGCTCTCCATTTCCTCTGTCTTGATATATTTAATTTGCTATAAACATTATTTGATAAGTACTCACAAAGGCACAATAAGACATTTTCCCCCTCCTCATACCTTAGTGATACATGCGGTTCACGTGAAAAACACAGATTTTTATCCCCAATCTACCATAAATATGAAACTATTATAATATTTGGAGGGATTAGACTCTAAGCATAGTATTTGATATCATTTAAACAATCATCTGTGTAAAGGGGAGGGAGTGGAGAACCCTTTAAGGCTGCTATTTCCTAACTAATGATTTCATCATTCATTCATAACATTAGATTAACTCAAACTAGATTGTGCGCAAAACTGATCCTTTTAGGCCTTGTCTGTATTACAAGAGTTACATGGGTGTAAGTAAATCCTTTTCAAATTGTTCTGATTAAACCAGTACAAATCCCCATCGTACACAGGACATGTTCCAGTTCATCTTCATTTGGTAATTTACCCACGCAAGCTAAACTGATTTGGGCAATGGTTGAAATCAGTTCTGGTGCAAATCCCTCATGTAGACACACTTCTTAAAACTAAATCGATTTACTTACACCAGTCCTACTTCTGTAAAGTGTGCAAGCCCTTAGGGACTATTTGTGAGATCCAGGCTATCAGGGCTTGGCGCTCTTATCACATGAAAAACCTTGTTAGTGTTTAGCCATAAAGGGACTTGATTATCGAGATGTTTGGTAATTAGCTTTGTGTGTAATGTCGGCTGTGGAAAGAGGGTTGGTTTCCTCCCCCTCCCCCCCTTTTGAGCTGAAATGGTATTTTATTCAAAATCATAGAGCTTTTCAGGCAGTGAGGTAGTACACATTTTAGCAGGGAAAACAGCATACGTATGCACACACCTGGGGCTTTTGTTTAGTCTTTTAAGGGCAGTTTAAGAGGGCAGTACATGATCAGCCACCCATACACAAACCTTCAAGCAAGCCTCTTTTTAAAAAACTCTGCATCCTTGATGAGGTGCATTTTCAATATTTAACTGGATTGTACTGAAGAGAGAGGGGTAAAATCCTGAAGCCACAAAACGATTCCCTTTGCCACATGTTCAGCTGGCACTGGGTTTGAATTCCAGAGCAACTTCTTATGATAAATGTACACAATGGGCCAGAAAAGGGAGGGGGCAAAGAGAGAACAACTGATAGAAAACAGATTTATAATACTTAGCATTATATTTGTGCAATTAAAATAAAAAATGGTCAAATCCATCTCCCTAGTATCTCTCACAGGCAACTTCCTAAACAGAACTAGGCCGTTTGCCTCAAATATTTTATCAGCCTCTGACAGCAAATAAATCTCCAAACATTCGAGGCACAGCCAGTCCATTTTAATACTCTACTGCTTTTAAACAGACTTCTCAACCAGAGCCCCACGTTTTGTCCAGATTATTTTATATCATGCCAAAAAGAGGATGAAAGTTAAACAACATATGGTGGTCAGACAGCACCAACAAATTATATTCTGAATGAGCCTTCTTCCTTTGACTACTACAGCGATTTCTCTCTGATTACCAGATAAAAAAGACTGAATCTGTTCTCCCAAGGATGCGCTGGCCATTTTGGGGCTAGTTCTCACTATTGAGAAAGGGAGGGTTCAGCTCATAGGTTTCTCGTGCTTCCATGGGAAAGTAGACCCCCACCCCGCCTTCCAGATGTGCATCTGCCAAGCAATGCACACAGCTTTTCCACCCCCAACTCCAGCAGATCCTTTCATTCGCATGGTGAACGATCTCCACGCCTGCTCCTGGAAGTGGCGTGGGACTCTGCTCCATTCGTTCTCTGCTGCTGTGGACCTGATGTATGAGGTGGCAGCAGTGCAGAGGCTGGGAACAAGAACATGAATGCAGAGCACAGCAGGCCTTACAGGAACTAACCAGCAGACTGCAATGTGAAGATGAAAAATCGCTCGGGGAATGCAGTGTCACACTGTGGGAAAATAAATTAACCGGTGGAATTAAAGCTCTGGGTACCAAGCGAGAGGAATGCAGCAGCTTCTAGGTGCATTAACCCCCCACAACTGGGAGCAGCTCAAAACCACGATAAAAGCTCTGGTGCATTCTCCGTTATCCTGACACAGCAGCCCCACAAGCATCAGTGCTGCTGTGAACAAACCATGAAAAACCCCTTCCCATGACACAAGCTTTCATGCATATTGTGACTGGATACAGAGTGAAGATGGCTGGGGAAGTCCCTGTGCGGGGCCAGGCATGTGCAAAGGCACCAGCCACCCTCACCAGCGTGTGGGAGTTTGGAGGAAGGGCTGCAAGGCGCTGCCAGGGAAGACTTGGTGTGCTCCCAAGGGAGGGCAGATCCAAATCCCCAACATCTGAGCCAGACCCTTCTCCCAGCTGGTCTGGGCTGCAGCAAGGCAGGCAAGTCTCATTAGTGAAACAGCCAGGCAGCCTCAACTTATACTAATGACACCATTAAGAGGGTTTAGAAAAGAGAAACAGGGAGGTCAGGAAGAGGCCGAGGCTGCTGGATGATTACAAGGGGTTTAGGGTTGTATTATGCAGGCTACAGACTGCTGGCATCAGCTGTGCAAGACAATGTCACAGGTGAATTTGGACCCATGGAGTAAATTGAAAGCGCCGCAGGACTTGCGCTGGGCAGATGCAAAGCTGGCCAGACACTCAGCAGTGCCAAGCAATTCCTTTGCCAGCCTCCATGAGCAAAGATTAAACTGGCTGGAGAAGCAGGCTCAGTAGGGGGACATACATTTCAGCTGGGCTTCAGCCTGACCCTAGACTATATCCCCAGTCACTGCCATCTAAGTGGAGAAGGAAGCATCTTCATCATCATCACTGTCTGCCTCCTCCCCCAGTTGGATCCAGAAGTGAAGTCTCCAGGCTGAGATCCGGACATCAGTTTTGTCCACAGCACTGCTGAATATAAACAGCGTCAGGGCTTGAAAGCGGAGTCCAGTGAGCAAGGCCGACTTCCCAGAGGCCAGGTGACACCAGCAGAGTGAATGAATGACCGCAAACGGGGCCATTTCTCCCCACGCTGAGAACAGGTAACAGCAAAAGTTTAATGAGTGCAAGCAATGGAGCTCTGTGGCTCAAAGCACGGCCTCTGTCCTGAACTCACCCTGCTGCAATTAGATGCTGCAGCACATATGGTATTGCAAGAACAACCTCTGAACAGCAAATACGTGTTGCCTTAATGGAGCGTTTTGTGGCTTTGCTTCCTTGCTTCATACTGCAGCAGAATCGCACTAATTCTCACTTCGCTAATCTACAAACCTAATAATTCTCACAAAAGAAAAACCCCAAACTGAAACAAAAACATCAGTTTAAGCTCTCCATCTCAGCAAAGACTAAGCAGCTAAGAGCCCTGTAGGACTCCTTATATTTGCAAAACATACTGTGGTACACGAAAGCATCTCGATTGAAGACAAGCTAACAGTCCAGCATGCTTCATTACAGATGCAAGACACTTCCACAGCCATCGCACACAATCCCGCTTACTTGTGCAATCATCCCCCTGAAGTCCCATTTACTACTCACCTGAGCACTGTTGAGCCCCTGTGTGTGTACAAGGATAAGGGCCTTAATTGCTAATGCACGAACTGCAAAGTCCCGATCAAAAGGGATCAGGATTTCACTCAGAATTTGATCATCCCCAAGGGGCATCTCAGCCATTGGTAGAGGATTGCTTCATTGTCTGAGGAGTTCCTTAAGGACTGGTCTCCCTTCCCATCACTATGAACAACATGAGCTGATAAAAGATCTGCCGTACCAGTGAATCAAAACCCATTCTCCTGATGCAGAGCTAGCATGTCTAATATAAACTTAATGCCACAATTAATCTTCACTAGTGCCTACCTACTTTTCTCTTCCCTACTGAATCCCCAATTCTGCAACAACAGCCAAACAACTCAATGAGAAAGAAGAACAGAACTTCATCAAGTTATAAAAAATCCCCATACTATTAAAAATGGGCCAAAAAAATTATGCATTTTGGCCCATTTTTCCAATTTGCTCTGTGAGCAAACTGAAGCTGTATCAATCTCCATCTAGTTAGTCAGGTTCAGTTTCAGATATTAATGAGGAATGTGGAAAACACCAAAAAGTGCTCTAAGAGTAAAGTATTTTTTTCCCTTTAATTTGCAGCCAGGTCTCCAGATTGGAGTACAAAATGAAAACAAATTAAAGGACAAAGACTTTAAAAAAAATCGTTTAGAGGCTAGTTAATAAGCCTTCATTTCTGTCTGCCTAAAAATGCATTACATGTTTCTGATGTTATGCAGAGCAACGGTCTCCAAGTCCTTTTATGCTGACAGTCTGTCACCCATGCACATATTGACACCAAAGAACTTCAATAGAAAAATCCACTTAAAAGTTACTTAAAAGTGAATTGCAAAGCAAAAATCGAGAACTCAGTTAGATGCAGATGTTTGGGTTGCCTGACCCTATTAAAAATCAGGCTGCTGGAATTATTTGCCAGAAAAAATACATTCAATCTGCCCCGAACACAGTTCTCTGCTCTCAAAGCCCATCCTCTGGGTGCGCTGCTTGTTGTTTCAGGGCAGAAGCCAGTGACCAGGAGGAGTTAGGAAGAAGTTTCCCCTATCAGTAGATTACTCCCAAATTCTCTCCAGTGGGACTTCTTGCACCTTTCTCTGCAACAAGCGATGCTGAACAAAACGGACCCCATCGATAGTGACAATTCATCAACTAAACCTCTCTTCTTCCCTACCCGCCTCGGCAGGCTGGTTTATGGGACATCCGTTACAAGCCTGAGCTTCAACAAAGTTTCATCTGAGCTTTGCAGATCATAGTTATTGCTGTATTCAGGGGGCAGGTCTAGCCTGGCAATCAAGCAGACCTAGGGCATCGTGCACATGGGCCATTGCGTGTTACTGGACACCGCCGTGTCCCCCAAGGGGTGGGATTGACTCATTCTTCCTGACCAATTCAAAGCCCACTGAGCCAGGACTGGCTGGCAGGTTATTCTGCATGCAGCAAGCTCTTTGGCAGCAGGCCGGAAGAGTAAAAATGGTGCTCAGAGGAACCAAACGGACAAGAACAACATTCGTTACAATAAGTGCTTTGTAACCAGGTATAGGTGCCACGTAGCTACCTACAGCATCTTCTGAAAATGGAAGGAGGCATCAAGTGGGTCCCCACAGCAATTCATTTTAGGACTTCATTCCCATACATCCACATAACAGTCTGGAGGACAACATTACCTCCACGTTCATTAAATCTGTGGATGATGCCAAACTGGGAGGAATAGCAGACACTAGAGGGGATGCATCAAAAATATAAAATGATCTGGCAAGCTCAGAGAGATGGGCAGATGTAAGAGAGATGTTCTGTTACAGATAAATGTAAGGTAATGTACCTGGGGAGAAATAATAATCAGTGGAGACATAAAGAGGAAGACTGCTGTTTAGAAAGCAGTAATGCAGAAAGACTTGGGGGTGAGAGTGGATAATGAATTGGAAGAAAATTCACACCGCAATACCACTGCAGCACAAGGTAATTGCCATCCTGGGGTGCATGCAGAGGCACAGGAGGCAATAAGTCTGTTCCAGACAGACTTTGGCAGGACTGACATTTTTGCAATACTGCCTGCCACTTCCAGCCCATTATAGAAAGACAGGGAGCTTCATAGGCTTAGAAAATGCTTCTTGCTGGTAGGACATGGTGCACCATCCACAAAAAGATCTTAAAGCTTTTTGTAGACTGAACCAACACCGGGAAGCACTGCCATCCTAATGCCATGTCAGGGAGATGGGCAAAAGCAGTACCCTGGGGCAATGTGCTATCTGTACCAGAGGCAGGAACTGGAGCGATGAAGCCTCCTGCATCCCAAATCTCTGAATCATGTTGCTTCCCTATACAAGAGGATTATAGGAGGATATAGTAATGAAGCAGTTTATTATTCTCCTCCGAGTCTTTAAGAAATCAAAGACGGAAAAACAAATTTAAGGTTGCCCATCTGTATCTTTTGTCCTGCCTGAACATCAAATTCAGCTCGACTCAAACCTCCAAAAACTAGGAAGTGAAGAGATCAAAGGTACATGACCATGTCAGCTTAACTCTGGCCCGAAGCCATGCCTCCACAGGCTCACAACACATCTGCGCTCACTCCATTTCTGCATCGCATCGAGCAGGAGCTGCCTGCGCCTGCCGTGAAGCTGAATGCCGAAAGCAGGTCGGCTTGCAGCAGGGCCCATCTGCATTGCACAGCCCAAGCCCAGAGGCACAGCTGTGAAGCTGCTCAGGGGATGCCCCCCCTGTGGCTGCTCTCAAGACCTTGCTCTCTTGTGTGCTCAAGATCAGCCACCAAGGCCTTCCCCAAGGCGGCTTCATCCCCACATTCATAGCTTTGGTGCATGGAAGCAGAGCATCCCACCTGGGTCACATCAGGTGTGCAGCCTGCTACACACCAGCCTACCCACACCTGAACTTTGTATATTCTCCTGCTTGTGCCAGCCTCTCTCGTCTCATGCCACCCGCTTCCTTGCCAGCATTCCCACGGGCAGCTTGTCTTCTAGCCGAGACCACTTGTTGAATCCCCTGCTGCAAGCACAAGGTAGCTCCCCAAAGAAAACACTTTGCCAGGTGAAGAGGATAGCACATCTAAAGGTGAAGGAGAAAAAGGGACTAGAGCTAGAGAGAGAGGGATGCTTTCAGCTCTGTGGAGGCAGCATACCAACTAGGAAGCAGCAAGCAGTTAGCATATAGCCCGCTGGTCAGTGGAAGGGAACAGGGTGGGGATATGGGGGTGCTTTGCTTCAATTACCACATGCATTAGCTCTCAGCCGGGGTTTCCAAGCTGCCATCTGAATGGGATGGGTCTGGGTGCACGAGGAGGAGGGCAGTGCCAGGCTCCACACCAGGAGCACCCAGCCCAGCTCCACTGTAGCGCAATGACCCAGACCAGTCACAAGCATCCATGGAGGTTTTGCAAAGTGGGTGACTGCACTAGCCATGGGGAAAAGCACATCTTCCTGCTAGTTCAACCTTAATCATAGAAATCATAGAGAAGTGGGGCTGAAGGAAACCTCCGGAGGTCATCTGGCTTCAGGCAGGATCACCCCTGTCCAAACTATCTTATACAATCCCCAACTTTTTGTAAGACTACAATCATCCTACATACATAAAGCTAAGAATCCAGGACTTGCTTTGAGCACTTAATTAAATGAACTTTACCCATATAATAATACCAAATCTAGTGCATGATTCACAATCGTCCTTGAGACAGCACAGTCCTTTTATTAGGGCTCAGGTCGTGAGAATACATCAACGGCTCTCTACTGCAGAGCCCCATAGAAACAACGTGAAGAGAGCCTCTGCCCATGGGAAAGTGGCTCAGCTCTTCCAGCTTGCAAGAAATAAAGTATGTTGACTGTGGCAGGTTTCTCCCTTCAAAGAAAGCTTGGGCTAGAGGTTTCAATTATAGTGCCAGATTGTACTGCCCCCCATTTAATCCACAAGACCTCCAAAATGGTCCTCAGGACCCACAGGCAGTTTAATTGCTCAAGAAAACGACCTTCCCCAAAGATCAGTGTTTCTGTACCTAGCTGCCCCAAGCACAGGAGTGCTGGGGACCAAGTGTCCTTGTGCCGAGTCCTCTGCACCGGTCCAGCACAAATGCAGCGTGTGCACGTGTCATATTCATGCTTTTCTGTTCATTGTAAACTACAACAATATTTCTTCCTCTTATACATCTGGTCTCAGTGTTAAAAATAAATTCATTTTTATACCATGCCATAAAAAGAAGTCTTTTAGGAAACATCCTGCATTCAGGTTTGGCTAAAAAAGCAGCAATTAACACCACAACAATTATTCGGCTTTGTTGCAGCCAATTTTAAAAAGCCATTGCAAAAAAAGTAAATGATTTCCTTAAAAAAAAAATGGCTGTGTTAGATTGACAGCGTGTCAACTGACAGCTAGAGAAGCATTCATATTCATTTCAAGGATCTGAAGATGGGACTTGCTGCAATAAAATGGGATGGTTACCCAAACCCTGCATCTCTGCTGCAATAAAATGGGATGGTTACCCAAACCCTGGATCTCCTTGAAGAAATTTACTACCACCCTGAAAGACCTTCCTGCCATTCTGCACCAAAATCATGGGCTTTGCCAGGGAAGCCCCACCTAAGGCCATTATTATGCGACCAGACATCTCCATCTAAAATTGAAAGCTGCAGCTTCTCTCTCTCTTAACCCCCTCCACACCTATTTTGTAAACTAGAAGCCAAGTGAAATCAGTTCCAGTCAGGCTTTCAGGCTTTGAATTTAAATCCTTTTATAACGCCTTCAAAAACATGCGAATCAAATTTCCAGGGAGAAGAAAATAAAAGTGAAAACTCCTGAAGTGTAATTTTCTTTGATGAACAAACTGATGCAGCACAAAGGAAGTACCTTTACATGCCAACTATGGACACAGGGATGGCCACATCACATTAAGAACAAGCAGGTTTTAAGCAACGATAAGGGGAAAAAAAACAAAACTATAAATTGCTCATTAGTATACTATCATCCACTCTAATTAAAGTTTGCAAGAAAAAGCAAACTATTTGGGGCACGCATCTCAAATGTGGGCACCAAATAACAGCATGTTAAATAACCTATAAACCAAGTGCTATACAAGGCTGCCTGCGCGACGCCAGTCCCAACGGAGCATCCATCTTATTACTGTACAACCCCGAAGGGAATAGGACTTGGTGATCTACCCACCAGCTGTGAAGTCAGTTTAACTAGACCTGCAGAAACTGCAAGCTCAGCTCCCAACAGGGCTGACTATTCCTTAGATGTGGGCGCTAGCATTCATCCCAGAATTGTAATTTTTTTTTTTTTTTTTTTTTTAATATCAACAGAAAAAGGGGACTTTTTTTAAACACAATTTGTTTTTTCTTTAAAAAAAAAAAAAAAAAAAAAACTCTCTCCCTGCTTTCCTACCAGGGCTGATGGAGATCTGCTGCTTGGCAGGAGCAGGCAGCAGAGGTTATTTGTAGTCTTGCTCGTCTGTATTACCACAGAACCTTAGTCACGAGCTCCCGGCATGGCACAAACCCAGAATTAAACTCAAGTTGCAGGAAATGAATGGGTGAAGGCCGTGGGGTATTCAGGGAAGGGGTCAAATCAGTCAAACGTGGAAGGCCACGTCCCTGAGGGAAACAGAAGGAAGGAGCGGGCCAGGAGTTGAAGTCAGAGGAAGGTCGTTGCTAGTAAAGATCCCATGGGCCTTGCTGCAAAAGAACATCCTCTTCCCTCCCTGCGCTTCTTGGGTGCATTCCTGTCTGCTTGGCTCCAGCATCAACACCCCTGAGGTATTAAGCTTGCCAAGTGCCACTGCTTCCTGTGGCTTAAGAGATGCTCTGGTCCAAGGTAAGATATTGTTCCCACTTTATCCCGAGGGTCAAGATTGTGCAGATGCTGGCCACAGTTCCCTCCGGGAGGGAGAACATAAGCATCAGTGGACCCTGCAGGATGTGGCCAGCCATGATTCTTGGGCTTCCCCAAAGCAAAAGACCGTTCCCAACGAGGAGCATTTGCTCCCCAGCACCCCAGTCCGCGTGCCACCTTCTTGTGAGCAGCCAGGTTTAAATGAGACTGAGCAGGAGCGGGCCAGGCAATTTACAGCCACTCCGTTCCCAAAGGATGGCCACGACCTGCAAATGAGCCAAGCCCCACCTTCACTTGGAAACCTTTCCTTTGAAATTGGGATGGGAAGTACAGATTTATTTTAGTTCATTAACCAATGGGCAATCAATAACCACTGGGTCCTTTATCTGCACAGGATTGTAAAATGGCAGGGAGAGAGAGAAAAAAGGACCGCGCTCCAACATGGTGCTATGGAGTGGTTCACATTGCCCACGCTACCAGGAGCAGCCACCCTTTGAGACTCAAAAAGCTCGTAGGACATTTAAGCCTGTGGGGACACGATATTCTCAAAGCTTTCCAGGACAGTGCCCATGCAGATGAGGGGCCAGAGACAGGTATTGCCCCCTGTGCCAAGTCATTCATATGCTGATCCCATAGCCAATCTTTTATAATCATGCTTCATTTGTATCATCTCAAATTTAAAAGTGACACAGTCAAATTAAATCACCTGATTAAAAATTTGGTTCCTACTAGATAATTGCCTAGAATGAAGATTACAATTACTGAAGGCAAGGAACAAACAAAAAAAATCCATTTGTTTATTCAGTACATGTGACAGCACAATTGTAATTTAAAGCTTTTTAAAATACATATAAAAGCATCAGAACAGGCTAGTGAAAGGCTGTGTTGTTTGACAACAGACTTCTTTAAAAGCATGTCAAGTCAATTTGTGTCCCTGCAAGATGAAATGTTCACTTTTTTAAATAAGTTACCTTCATATTTCACTTCATTAAATTATCCTTTGAAAAATTATGTAATAAATTACAACTTTCCGTGTGTCTTCTAATAAGATTACATTTATATTTATGATAATAAGTTGTAATAAAAACAAAAAGAAAGATTGGTATGTTAGAAAGAGGATGTCTTCCTTAATTTTAAAATGTAATTGAAAGTGGAGCAGCTTTTTTTTTTTTTTTTAATTAAACCCTTGCAATGTTGAGGATCCTAACAGCCGCTCCTAAATGAGAATGAAGGAGGTGAAGACTGACCAATTTTACTCATGCTCTGTATAATACCAAAAAAAAAATAAAAATAAAAGCAGCAAGTGAGAAGGCTGGGGGTAAAAAAAAGTGCAACTTAAATCATTTCAGCTTTACAAACCTAAATGGCCAAATTCCTGCCCTGGGCATGCACAGGGCTCCCACTAAGGTACAGGCCTTCTCCCATTCATTTCAGTGTTGAGCTCTGCATGCCAGCCAGGAGGATCCCAAGTTAAAAGCGGCCCGGTTACAGCATCCATCTCTGGATGCTACAGTCCCTTCCCCTGCTCAGCAAGGACAAGAGCGAGAGCACAAAATCCAGAAACACCGCGCAGATGGTCAGGCAGTCCCACAACCTGGCTGCAGCTCCAGCCCTACAGATCCTCCTGCCGAGTGCAACTAGCCTCAGGCTTATTCCAGTGCCCACCTGCAAGCTGCTCTCCAACAAGGGAGAAGTGCCCCATGCATCGTGCTCCCACAGAGGAATGGGAGTTGTGCCGGCTGAACGATACTCAGCTCTTGCACCCCCTTTTCAACAAGAGCGCTCTGTGCCTTGCAACAGAAGGTCAGCGTTGATGCCCCATTTTACTGAGGGGGAAAAGAGAAGCAGAGAAGAGAAGCAATGGCCCAAGACCACCCAGCAGGTCAGCCGCAGGGTTGGGGTTAGGACCCAGTGCAGCTCCATCCAAAGGCACCATTGCAAAACAGCACAGAGCCCGAACGGGCGAGCGGAGGTCATTACAGCAAACGGAGATGTGGGTGCAAGAAAGCACGAGCTGATTATGGAGGAGCACTGAATGGCTGCCGAGGTAGAGATGCAGCCCAAGTCCTCAACCAGCCCCAGAAACAAAACTCCCCCCTTGCCCCATTCCTCTGCAAGGAAAAATGCTCCATGGGAGCTCTTTGGGGTTACCGTGACATCCTCCTGCAAGCAGGGGCTAACATCTGAACCCTTTCTTTACTAAAAATACTATGTGAGGCCTTCCGGTTCCTGAACCTCCCCGTTCAGACTTTTCTACAGGAATCCCCATGCTGACCAATGGGTTGGCCACCAAGTCCGGCCCAGCCCCAGCAGAAAGGGTGTATGCACCAACTTACCCACCTAGGATTTGGAAAAGCAGCCTCCAAAAACAAATCAACCAAACCCTCCCACCCAGGCCGTTCTAGAAACTAACTTCCCAGAATAAAAACAGCAACTGAAGCCAGGCCCCATTCATCATCGTTTAGTCACTGCAGTGCATTCCTGATTAAATCAATGCTCATAATATACATCATACTGTTCGAGCAGACTTTAAGAAGTCATCTCTTGGGCAGCAGCTCACTCCCATGCTTAAGAGCCCAGGGAAAAAAATGGATATTACAAGGGATGTTTTCCAGCGAGGTCTTTACTGGCCCTTGAAGGTCAGCAAATTTATAACAGATGTGCCCTGTTTTGAGCACAGAGGGCTGAGTGCTGATAGCCATTATTGTCAAGACACATCAATTGGAGCCATATGTCGGCAATGGCTGACAGCATCAGAAAAACCTCAAGTAACAGGCGTGTTAGGATTTTGCTGAAGATACAGGTTTTCCTGTCATGGTAAGGCTCTTAGGGAGCTGCCTTTCTCTTTGTTTTAGAGATTTGTTGCAATCAGCTCACATATTTTGATTCTCGGAAAAGCACAACACTGTTTGATTCTTTGCCCTTTCTTGCCGATTTCTCAGATACTGGGTTATAATTAACGTGACGCGAGACGCTACAAATTAATCATAAGGCGCGTCTAGCAAAGAGTCTAACTTTATCTAGATCACCGAAAAGGCTGTCACGTCAAAGATTGGAGAAGCCTCTTACCCCAGCTACGGTGCTCTCCCCGTCTCACTCTATCAAATGTCAGCCTTTATCCTCATTTATAGAGCCCAAGAGAAATGCACAAGCTTACACTAAAATCATGATGGATGGAACATAAGCTGTCGCAGCCAAATAAAAAAAAAAAAAAATGCTAAGATCAGACTGTTATAAACAAAAGTTGTGGCCTTAAAAGGTGTTTCCTCCTAGAGTACATCTTCCATTTTCTGGGAGCTAACAGTGTCGGCTGCAGAGAGCTGTGATGTCCAACAGCAAGTGCCAGAGCAGACCAGGCTTGTGGTCCATCTAGCCCAATGTAATGGCCAAGCAGAACAGAAGTTTGTATTACTAGCACAGGAAATAGCTAAGCATGCAAAAGGAAGTGTGTGGAGTTACAAGATTTCTATCCTGATGCTCCAATTGTACAGGCAAGCTGCTGCCCCTGGGCAGAGCAGCCTGACCATTGTAACCATGGAAAGTCACAGGGCTTTTCTGCAGGTGAAAATAAATGTAAGAGCAGAAGCCAGAATTATCCATAGTGAATGAATAGATTGCTGCTCCTAAATTCATGCTTCAATCCTTAAACTGAAAAATATCATTGCAGCCTGATGGAAAATACATCAGGTATCAACAGCTATTTACAACAACTATTCTTCTCTTTGGACAATAAGGTTTCAATTTTTCTCCTCCCACCTCCCCAAAAAACAGTTTCTTTTACAAATGCTCGTGATCAAAACTGCCAAAACATCAGTTCTCCCAGTGCTCATTTTCTGCACAAAAACCCGCATAGAAACCAAAAAGGAATAAACATTTTTATCTATCTATATCTATGTAGATATATATAAAATTAAAAATGTTTATATAAATATATACAGAAAAGTGTAATTTTCAGAAAGTGATAGCCAGCAAACAAATATCCAAAAGCCATTGGTGGACACTAAAAAGTGAAGGGTAACTTGGAGTGTCAGGATAGCAATTGTGTCAATATTTGTGATCGACTTTAAAAAAAAAAAAAAAAAAAAAAGGACCCCTGCCACCCGCATCCTCCTCTTATACCTCCACAGCTTCTTGCATCTAAGTCACCATTTCAGACTCCACCGGGGTCCATATGGCCAGTAGTCATTACCACCGGGGGACCATTCAGCAGCACCATATCATCCATACACCCTCATCAAGACTCTCTGCAGACAGGCTAAGCATGCAAGGCTTGATTTTTACCCAGAGCCAAGACAAGTTTTATCATGGGCTTTGCTGGGTGCAGGATAGAGACAACATGAGCACAGAGCATCTTCTCCAAAGCCGTGTCTTCTGAAACACACTAGCAAGACACCGATTTTGGTGGGGGCAACATGAAGAAGAGGCACCGAAGATTCTTCTTTCTGCTCGCAAAGGCAGGACTTGGATGCTACGTTGCTCAGTCCGGCATCTTTCAACAATGCTAAATCTCTACAGATCTAAAAGCAAAATAACTGGCAGTGTAAGAAGATATCAAACAGTCATCCAGGAGAGCAAACCTGTGCCCACGAGGCTTGTGGCATCAGGACCATGGTAAAGAAGTTTTTTTTGTGAGTGACTTACCACTGAAGAGTTGAGAGATAAATCTAGCAGGAGCTGGACAATAACAGCCAGGCACCAGAGAAATAAAGAAGTCTTCATGCAAGAGGCCAAGAGCACAGACAGAAAAAAGCAGGAGACTGCAGAGCCCCCTGTATGGTCCATCAAAACCTACCATAAGGAGTGAAAGACCCTCACTACAGCAGGTTAGCCTGAAGCTGAACTCAAGCTGGGTGGGTGGTGCAGGGGGTTAAAAAGTTTAAAGGATTTGAAGTGTAAAACGGTAATCTTTGTTATTCCGTGTTTGCAATCGAAGTCAGCCTGGGTGCAGATAAACATTAACTGGAGAAAACGGAGGCTGACATCTCAAACCTGGGAACTCTGATAACCACGCGAGAGTCTAGAGCTGAAAGGAAACAACAAGAGGACATCTCTCCTGGCCTTGCATCATATTAGTTAGCAGGGGGGTTACATTAGTATGAAGACTTGGTTGGGTTGTTTTTTCTAGAAGACCATACTTTGCATTTGACCGGTGTCTGCAAACCAGAGACACTTGACCAAGTCGCCTCTGTTGAAGACCTGTGGACGGAGCTCTAGGACCAGGCTTGGTTAAAATGAATTCTATGTGTGCTCTCATCCACCTACATCTCTATCAGGCTGACTGCAGCAAAATGCACTGCATGGCTTCACCCCATCATTAAGCAGTGATAGGGTCAAAAGCGTGACCACCGCATGCAGCAAAATCCTTCTGAAAACTTGAAGCAACTAAAAATACAGATTTTGTTTCAGGCATCAGGCCCATATAGTACAGGGGCAAATGTATGAAATACAGTGGTTGGTATTGTAGAAGAGGTCAGACTAGGTCGTCTGATAGGCTCTTTTGGCCTAAAAAGGATCATTA
Source organism: Crocodylus porosus (assembly GCF_001723895.1). NCBI lineage: Eukaryota > Metazoa > Chordata > Crocodylia > Crocodylidae > Crocodylus > Crocodylus porosus. The sequence goes on from NW_017728917.1 coordinate 13,641,003, forward strand.
GAAAAACAAAAAGAAAACTTAACACAATAGATTCACGGAAGTTAACGAAGGGGAAAAAAGTCACCAATTAAACATTCTGTAAGGAATTGATCTGTGCAACTGCACCTTCAGCCTGGGAAAAGCCATCATATGTCTGGCAAGAACCAGCAAAGATGAACTCTAACCCTGGCCTAGACATCCTCTTGAGAAGTCCTCCTATGCGAGGAGAAAGGTGTTTCTACTGTCCGGACTTGCTGGGGCTGCTAAGGAAGTTAATCTGCCACGATGTTCTTTTGTTGACATATGGTTTCGATGCTTCACTGCTGCATTAATCCTATTTTGTCTTTAGGATAATAAGGATATTGTTGTTACTAAGTAGAACGCTAATTGTTTTTTGTCTAGTATTAGAAATATGCTACATTGCCTTATTCTAATTAACTTGAGATTATTATTGAAATAATGGTTTATTATTTTACCACAGGCACTTTACTGCTGCAAGTATTAGTCGCACTCAAACTGCTATTACGACTTTGTAGCAATTGACTAACTACTATTGTTCTGCTATCCAGATTCTAACTCTTAATTGGGTGAACACAACTTTCCCATTACAAGATCTTTACTTTCTGATTTATTAGAAATAACCTTCAGAAACAGAGAATTCAGATTTAGTCCATTTTCCCTCTTCTCCAGAGAGTCCCATGAGGCTCACCACGAGTGTAGCCTGTTTTAATTAGCAGGGGAAATTTTAAAAATATGTGATGAGATTTGTATTGACGCCCTCTGGCATACTGTCTCCATTTCAGACTCGGTGGAAGGTTTGAGCGGCCAATATCCTACCCTGCTCCCCCAACAAATCCAGGAGCCGCTTCAGGGCAGGACTGTTAAATGTCATTAGCATGAACTATTTTTTTATATTGATTTTCAAGTGCTCCACTTCATCTCCTTCCATTAGATGCGTTGCAGGATTCTGACTTCAGTTTTTAACTGAAGTAATGTCTTATAAATCTTTACGCTGCGGTGGACTAAATTCTCTTCTCAGCGGCAGTGGCAGAAACCCACCGAGTTGTACCGCGTTGCTCTGGTGGAATCTGGCTCAGAAAAATCTTCGAAAGGCGGTGAAGAAACAGGCAGAGCCTACTAAAATACAGACACCCCAATGTGAAATATGTTCATTTAGGGGCTGCCACGCCAAGTCAGGTGGAAGAGATGGGTACATTAAAAAAAGAGGCAGCTGGATCACTCTCTCCCCCAGGTA
>NW_017728917.1:13642336-13720397 GCF_001723895.1 Crocodylus porosus
GGGGGGGGGAAATCAGCCTCCTGGTAAAGGTGGCAGGAGGGGCAAAGCACAGTATTTAGGTGCTCAGGACTACCTGGCTCTAATCTAGCCAATTGCAGGAAATTTCCCGTTTGCTAATTTATGAATAGTTATTCTGGGATCTGAGCATAGTGCTTATTCTGCATACGGACTGGTGCAATGCATAGGTAAAAAACAGCAACACCACAACATGACTGAATGCTCAAGTGCTACATTTTAAGCTTCCTGGTTTGGCTGGCCCCAAGTCAGAGCATTTTATCAATATATCATGTATACATAATATTATTTAGATCAATGGACAGGGGCAATGCTTTTTTCAAGGCAGTCAGAAGTCTATAATAAGTTATGCAGTTGCTCTTCTAATTACCAGCTGAGTTGCATGGACCCCAATATACAGATTTTTTTTTTTTTTTTTTTAAAGGAGGGCTGGGGCAGGACATAACTATGCAGCAGAGGGACTTTTAAAACAAGTTAAGCCGGTTTTGTATGCTGTTCCTCACAGCTGAAATTCTGGGTCTATCGAGTAATTCAGACCTCAGTATACATTCCCAGTCAATATGTATTGAATTCCCAGCTTTTACTGCAGTTGAGTAAGGACAAACAAAGGACACCCTACTCGGACACAGGAATTAAATATACCTTGATAAAACCATTTTAAATAGAAATGGTAAGCCGTTTTCACCAAGATTTAATTAAGCCTTTTTTGTTGTTCTTGTGACTCAGCTATTCAGTTCCTAGTTAGCTTTATTTGCTACACGGCTTCTTTTAAACCTGAAAAACATAACCTATATTGTCACTACCCTGCTCTACTCTCATTAGACCCTGCTGATCAATATATATTTAGTTACACAAATTCTGCTCAAAGAAAAGCAAGGCAGGAAGACTCGAGCTTATTCCCTTTGCTCTCCTCTACGTGTCAAGTGTTCCCACGAAATCTTTTTAAATGTTATCATTAAGACACAACACAGTAACCAGGGGTTATACTTTGACACCGAATGCCAACAACGAAACGGTGAGGTATGAAAGAACGCAATAGCTTTGGTTGGATTCACGAATGACGCCACACTGACGCCATCCGTGAGCTCTCCTCCACGCGATCTTCCTTCCTGAGCCCGGAGCTGTGCTTCAAAACCTCCATTTACTGCCAGATAGCACAGGGGAAACCTCATGCAGCAGCAGAGATGAGCAAGATCACTTCAGCTGTGAACACTCGCTGAGTGAGACGGAGATGCCGTCACAAACTCCTGCCTTGCACCTTTAGAAGTCCCAAAGACTCCTTTCAGAGATTAAAAAACTGCTTCTGCTTTCTCCTGCTCTGCTCCCCTTCAGTGGTATTTGGGGTCAAAGCCATGAACCAGCCTTGAATGCTCAGCAACAAAAGATAAGTTAATCAGAGCTTTAATTGGAAAAAATAAAAGTTTCTCGTTGTCCTCGCTTGGCCTTGGGCTCCTTTCTTTCAAACCACATTTACTTCCTGAACAAAAAGAAGAAAGAGATGAAGAGAAAGCAGACAACTGCTTGCTCTGCGCTGGTACTTGCCTTCCGACACACCACAAAACAATTAAAAACTAGCTGTATAAATATTTGGGAGAAACAGGAAGAAAGAACAAGGAAGCAAGTTCCACCTTTGATGCTTGCAGCTTGGCTGCCGTAAACCCAAAGCAAACGACCAGCCATCTCGTGAGATACCACGAACTGGTGTCATAACCGTGCCAACCAGTTTGTATCTTGTAGGCAGCTTCTATTTCATCCATCACTAAAAGACCCATTTTATGGGAATCCTACGCTGCAGGAGGGCAGCTGTAGCCATCAGGTTAATTAAACAGTCAAATCAACGGCAAGAGAAAGATGGACTTCTTTTTATTGCTGTGACAACCACTCTATCACATCCCCAAAATAATGCCCCTTTCAACTACCACCCTGATTCAGAAACCAAATCCCCCAACATGAATCACCTGGGATAACAAAGATGCCAGGGCTGACTCACATGGTTTCAGAGAGGTAGTTTCCCCCCTCAGCAGGTTTCAAATAGCACTCTATTTTTGCACGTATGATAAATTAGGGGTGTGAGAGAAAATTAAGATTGCTTAGTTTGACTCCACCAACGAGTCAGACACTTTGGCATCTCAAGCCTATAATCTGCACCCACTATCATGCCCACCATCCTGCGCCTGGAATCAGCTGTGGGCACCAGAATAGCATCCAGGTGTAGGCAGCTTTTCAAAGTTATATCATCTAAAAGTTACATAACCTGAAAAGCTAGAGAGGCATGTTCAGAATGGCTCCTGCAGTGCTAGAGCTAGTCCTTGAAACACAGTCCATTTCCAATACACCAGAAAAATTTGGTATGGTGGATCTGGACACCAGAACAACAACATGAAAGCAGTCATTTAGCGTTATGCTAATTCAGTGCAACGAACTTAGTGTTCACAGTCCCAAAGAATCAACCTCCATATTCTCTCTCTAATACTGCACCCAGCTCCCCAAATATAGCAGGGAAGTTCACTAGGACCTGGGACTGCAGGCAATAGCTTGACACGTCTCCAGCCCACCTTCCATTCACTGTTGTGAATTTCCTGTTTCGAGACAGCTGGGGTTAAACAAGAAAAAGATTAGTCCACGTTCACAGCAGCATCCCTCTCCTCAAATCACAAGTTCACGCTGCATCTAAGCCCGGGGACCACAGTGCTGCTGCACTCCAAAAACAGCCCCAACACACACTGGTCCTGGCACCTGCCAGCAGCCAGACACCTTCCATTCATCTTGCACACTTCGAAACGATAGGCATCTGTTTTGTATCCGACTGCGCCCTACTGCATGCTGTAACTTCCGGGAGAATTAAAGAGTTCACGCAATGGACTTGTGGGACCATGTTGCAAATATCCCAAGTCTCCTGATGAACAAAAGGGCCACCTCGAAAAAACAGAATAAAACTTTTCTGAAGTCTACAGAATTAACACCAGCAAGAGCAGAACAGAGCCCAAACATTTCTGCATCTCCATTTCTGCCAAATGCCTCTCTGTTTATGAACATTTTTTCCTACAGCTTTTTCCTGCATAGAACAGTTAGCCTCCCACAAGAAGCTGTATCTACTCCTTTTTCACACGCGTGTACACACGCACACAAGCCCCTCCACCTCTGCCACCCCCTACAGATTCGTGCAGTCTCCACTTCAAATGAATCGGACTATTCTGCCTCGAGTGACTGTGTCAAGGCAGGTGGGAAGAGGGGAACAACATGGAGCAAAGTTTTCCATTAAATAATGCAGCCCCTCTGTCACCTAATATATTACAACCAGTGGCGGCTTTGTTTCTCTCACACCTGCGTGCGGTGCGACATACTGCCTGCTGTCTCGAGCTTGCTGTCTGGCAGATCCAGACCCAACACCTCTTTCAATGACCGCAGTCGTCTGTGCAAAAGGGCTGTGAAAGTAAACACACCTAATTTACTGGCACATAACACTCGCTCTCCTTAAATATAGAGCACCAGCTGGTTGAGAAACTGCTGCATGACACAGCAGCTCTAGATAAGGAATAACCTTTGGACTGTAATGGTCTGCAATTTTTTGGTTTGAAAAAGTCCATGACAGCCATGGATTTAGATGCGCTCTAGTCTTCCCGCAAGGTTTGTAAAGATCGCCAATTTGGTGCCTGCAATATAGTCACGGTTCAAAGGGAACTCAGCTAACATAAAAGGAAATCCAAAACACCTGCACGCTCCAGCGTACTCCCGGCTGTTCCCATGCATGGCCATGCCTGAACCTGTATTTGACATAACGGGAACCTCGGATACAGACGGAAAGTACGTGCGATAGCACCCGAGGATCCCTCCTCCTCATATGCAGGAACTGTCATCGCTACTCCTCTTGCGAGCAGTATATCTGTTCTCTTCCTACTTCTTCTCTCTGCTTCCCACACACGCTGGACTCGATGCACCCGACTTGACACAGCAAAGCACAGGCAGTTTGAAGCAGCGCGTGATAATGTAATATGGCCCTTCCCAAAAGCACATGCCGAGCCTCACAGGTCAGATGAAACATAGTGAAGGCTCTTGTGTCCGGCCACAGCTTCCTCCACCCTCAACCTCCCAACATGATTCATCCGTGCTATAAAAGACCTAAGTTGCTGCAGCTGCTGAATTACCATCTCTGTGGACTTCGGCAAATGAAGCCAGCTGTCCTTTGTACAAAATAAAGTCCCATTCCCCACTCCCTTTAAAACTCCAGATTTTACCAACCAGACCTCGTAGTAAAGATGATATCTTCTATGAGACCAGCAAGATTTGTTTTTCTCCCCCCCCCACAAAAAATGTTTAATTGCAAACATTCAAGCACAAACATCCATCAGACATAGGAGAAAGGATTGTAAAAGTTTTCCTGAGTGGAAATGGAAGTTCGTATTTCACAGGCTTTCACAGAGGAGTCAATAGATGGCAAACTATTTTTCCAACAGCTGTTTTACCAACAGCTCTTGCCAGCAGAGTGTGGCTTGTCTGAATTCCCAGGTCATTTACCTTCCTATTCACTGTCACTTGTCCAAGAGGCCAAAAGCTACTGTGCTATGATTTTATGATGGCCTACCAGCATTTCCAATCCAACTCATCACACATCCCATTTGTGCGCTGAGGCGTGCGGTCTTCATGGTTACAGGACTGTCACTACAATTCATCCCATTTCCAGTTTCAGGACATCCACTTCATCTTGGCTCCTCTGGCCTTGGGACGGTACCTTGCATCCTAGCGTCCCAAGACTGGGTCCCAGCAACGCCTCCCCATTGATTCCAGCTTCTGAGCACCCGGCCCCTCCAAGCAGGTTTTGGGCACTTGCATTTCTTCCCCATGGGAATTGGTGACAAGGGACAGAGTGACCAACAAACTTCTGACCAAAGCCCACATGCCTCCATATTCTCACCTAGTCTGGGACAGAGTTAGACTTCCCACTGACAGTGCAGGAGTAACGGAGATTTAGGGAAATAAAAAGCAGCAGGGACCTGGCTTGAGCCTAGTTGGTTTCCCAATGAGGGTCTCTCTCCCCGAGTCTATCTTCCCCTTGGTATGAGAGAAGTTTTCCTCAAACCCCTCCTCCCATAATTACCATCCTCCAAGATAAGTCTGCTAGTACAGAACTCGAATGTGAAATTCTCCTGGTGCCTGGAAAAAACCAGCCAAGACAAGGAGGAGAATGCTGCCCAAAAGTTTCCCCAGGCAGCCAGACCCATTCAGGCTTACCACCACTGGTGCTATGCCCATTTATCTTGGGGGTAGCAAGCGACAACCATCCATTCCCTTCGCAGTCCAACACATCTTCAAAACGCAATACGTAAACAGCATCTGAAGTGACATATCGACAGTCAACTTTGATAACACCGGCTTTCCTCGTAGCAACGCGCCAAGCAGCCCACAGCAATGCCAACGCAGCCTTACCGCGAGACCGCCATGAGCGCTCCGAGGTGTGTGAACAGGTATAATTGTTCTTCCCTCGTTAAGCGCATTTCCTCGCTCTTGTCAACGCTGAATTTCACCTCCCATCACGCTGCCCACCCGCCTACCTCAGTGAGGGCCTTTTGAAGTTTCTCACACTGCTCTCAAGTCTCAACTAACCTAAATAATTCTGTCTCATCTTTCAACCCTGCCACTGTTTGTTCAATTTTCTAGGTCACCATCAATACATATTGAATTAGCCCTAAAGCGCAACACTGGATCACCCACTATTCGCCTGGCTCCCCAGGTTGAAGTCTGATCAAATACCTGTGGCCTTTGTTGCCTACCTCTTAGCCAGTTTCTGCTTCACAAGAGTGCTTGAAAATTAGTCACAGGGGAAGAAACCATGGAGTTTCAAATCACTTGGAATATTTAATGAGGCTGAGTTAAGAACTGTAAGCCGATTAGAAAGAGACTTAAGAAAAATACAATAAAATAAAAATAAAAATTAAAAAGATCTGCCACCTTTTAGCACAGCCATTGCTGGATAAAGGGGTTAGGCAAAGCAGTGCTTTCTTTGATGTTCTGTTTGATAGCACCGAGAAAAAAGTTATTTTCCTTTAAAATAAAAGTAAAGTTAAGCATGTTTTCGGGTAGCAAGAGTGCTGCTGAAAGCTACAGATGATCTCAAACAGCTCCAGCCTGCTCCTTGCTCCAAAGCGCAGCAGGGGCCCCTACCCAGCATGGGGCTTCAGCAGGCACCCTCCTCCTCCAGGAAAGCCACGGGGCCCTGCCTGGACACGTGAGAGCCTACAGGACTGTCAATGCGAAGGGAACATGTGAATTTACACTCTTATCGTTATAATGGCATAACCTCCTGCACAGGCACCTTTATTCCAGGATAAAAAAAAGTGCCTACATGAAAAGTTAGACCAATATAATGACAGCAGTAGAATAACTCTGATTTAAGTTTTACTGCATCACCTAAGAAGCCCTTAGAAGAAGGGCAAGAGGCTTCTTGCCTGGCAGAAGTAAGACTAGGACCTGAAGTCTTTTTAATCACACAACACAAAATCTCTCTTTTGAGTTTGGATGCACGGACAGAGAAAAGGAGACAGCCTATTACAAAACCTACATAGCACCACAGAGAGAGAATATTTAGAGTAGCATGAGATTTTAATGCGCATTTCTCCCTGGGACAATATGCACCTCATATGCAGGTAATACACCTGGCTATAAAAACACGTTACAACACTGCAATGCCAGGAGGAAAGCTAATCTACAGAGGCAGAGAAAAAAAAAACAAAAAAACAAAAAAACAAAAAACAGGGAATAAAAGGACAAAGTTAGGGTTGAGGGGGGGAGAGGGGACCCAGCAAATGGCTAAGTCTTTCAAACCAGCTCCATAAATGCCAAAGGACCTTGGTGCCGGTCATCACTGGCGCAAGCGATGGGACATGTCAAGGAGGGGGAACGTCACATGCGAAGTGCAAGTAAGTCGTGTGGTGGAAGGGGACGCAAGACGACCCCCCAACTCGCACACCAAGCAACCAGGCCCAAGATTAACCGGTACAGCCCCAATTTGCTTGCTCGCCGTTTGATATTGCCGTGCAAGGGGGAGTTACAAGAGCAACTGCCCCATCTCCAAATGTTCCAGTAACGTTCAGTCTCGGTGCACCCGCCTCCCTTCCAACCACAGCAATTCAGCCGAACAGGTGACCATTTGAACAAACTTCCTGCCTGTTTTATTTACTTGCCAAAATTATCCCCCTCCCTCATCCAGCTAGTCAGGCCAACAGGGACATGCCAGGGCCTTGCTGTTGGAACAATCCTTCCCCCCAGTGCCACAGCTTTTCTGCTTTAGCTGATGTTACTCTCTGGTCATTACCTCTGTCAGACCACATCAATGTTTTTAACAGTAATAGCAGCATCCTTTGTACCCAAACGCACTGTGGCCAGAGGTCTGGTTAATCGGCCCAGCAGGCACATCCACAGAAATGCACATGGCCCCCTTGGCAGCCGGTGTTCAAAGTGCATCTGTGAAGGATGCTGCAAATTTTGAACTTGTTCTGTGTATTCACAGTTGCAGGGGGGCGGCAGCAGCCTTTGGCATTTACCCTTGAAAATGCCAAGTTGCCCATCGTCCAGGAGGTACAGTGACCAGAGTCTGCTTGGAGGACACCTTGGAGCTGTACCTTGGGCTCCTAATCTTTAAGTCCCATGGAGGAGGATACACCTACGTCACCACCTGAGCCATAGGTACGATTCCAGTGGCAGACTTTTCTTCGGTGCACCCGATGAACAGAGGGGCTCATCCTGTGGCGAGAGCCATGACTCTCAGGCAGACCTACAGAAATTATCACACGTAATAGGACCATCATCCCCATCGCTGTAGTTAGATAAGCTCCTATCGCCACCTCCTTCCTCTGAACCTATTGATTTGTACCGACAGAACCGTATACTTGAACAGTTTCACCCAACCATTAAGACATTATAATGTTCAGCGCAGGGAAACCCTCCTGCTCTCCCTTCCCTTACGATATGAAGATTTTAGCACTTTTTTAGGATGCAAAAGGCTTTTAAACTCTGGGAGGTTTTTTCCTACAGCATTAAACTCTACCAGGACTAGGTATTCCACCATTCTCGTTTAGAAAATTAAGTTGTATTTTCCAACAGTAGTACTGCCATTGTGTAAACCCAGGATAAGTTTTGGGTTCAACACCCCACATATGCACACAGCAAGAGGCAATACATCCGTCTCAAACAGGTTACAGTCTAAAACAGGCATTTACAAGAAACAAGGTAGGGAGTGATTAGATGGCTTGCTCAAAGTTAAATTGAGCCAAGGACTAACCCCACATCTTCTCATTGCCATTTTGATGCTTTAACCATGACCTGCCTTCCTCTCAAATCTTTTCCACTTGAATCTTAAATCGAATGGTCCAAGGCACAACAATAGGAGCCTCCCTATACTGACCCCGGCCTGCCTTTGGTCCAGTTCACCCGTGAGAATCCATAAGACGCATGCGCACACAAACTTACAAGTGTATTAATGGTGCTTGGTGCCACCAGCCAGGCATGCACAAACCAAACTGCATTGTGAAGGTGATCAAGGTTCTTGGGGTAGATGTGCTATCTTTCATTAGACCAACTAAATAGTTGGGGGGCAGGGGAAAAAAAGTGTTCTTTGCAAGCCTTTGGGCACAAAACACCCTTCTTCAGGCAGAGGGAGAGCCTGTTGGACCAACTATTCTGTTGGTCTAATAAAAAGATAATCACATCTACCCAAAGAACCTCGTCTGCCTGTGTCCTTGGACCAAAAACGGCTCCAACCAACAACCCCCCTTGTGAAGGTGATGGCACTCCGCTGCCACCCTCCTCAGAGCCTCCTGCACTTGGGTCTCCCACAATTCATCGCTGCTCCGCTCCTGCCAAGCCGAGTGAAGAATTAAGGGAATGAAATTGTGCACAGCCACTTTCAATTGTCATAAAACCAGGCACCAGCAGGGTAGTAAGATGGGATAATTCAGACAAAATTTGTTCTCTGAAAAGGTGCCCTATCCTTCTCATCTATTTTACAAGTGAGCATCTTCCTGGAAATGAACTGCAAATACTCTGCTTAAAATGCTTCACTGCTTATATAAATGGAGTAAAGAAACACTGCTTAACACCAGTGTGCTTTTGTTCAATCCTGATGGTTCACAGAAAAAGCTCAGTGCTATTTACACTCTCCCCTTCCCCATTACTGTGTTAATCTGTTCAATTTTAGTAACCTGAAACTTTATTGTTTCTAAAATACTGACTGCCATATACCTCAACCCTTAAACACAAAGGAAAGTGACTATAAATAATTTGCTTGGAAGTACATTTGCCAAGAAACCGATTACATGCATCCATGAAACCTGCATCCAGCCATAAAAACTAGTTCTAGAAAATGACCTATGCAACTTGAAAAGCAGATGTGCGCTGCAGCTCTGAAAGTTGCACACACACGCATACACACTTGATCTCTTCTTAACTCCTGTACTATTATGTTGTTATGCTGTCATTGGTGTAACTTGTCATTTGGTGGGCAGAAGTGTGAGAAATCTCAGGCTGGAATGCCACGTGTTCTGACAAGACCACAAGCAAAAATATAGTCCCCAAAGATTCAGGAGCCTTTGCGTGCAATCTTATTAATCGCTAGAGGAAGACAGCCATATGGTGCGATGGCTGACTTCTCTGCGAGCACACAGTAGGAAATACAGCGCCGACTGTGAACATTACAAAGGGCATTGGAGAGAAGACAGCAGCTACTAAATTGTACAACACGTATATCTATAGATTATTCATTAGAAATTCAGTTATAGACTGGTGCATTTCTAATTACTGAGGTTCATTAAAGGACAGGACTTTCTCTGGCTAAACTAGAAAACTTTCATCCCTATCATTACAAGAATAATTGGAATCTTGTTTCCATTAAAGTTTAGATGGCTTTAAATATCCTCCTTCAAGAATATAACAGCATGTAATTTGCTCTTACATAAGCAAGGGAATACAAATTATGGTTTATACCTAGGTATATACCCGTGTGGCACATGCGGTCTTCACGTGGCACCCCCAGTCAGACCCTCGCCAGGCTGTTGTGTTTAGGCCTCTCAAACTGGGTCCATGTGTTCTTCAGCAACCTTTGGTTTCCCCTCAAATTTCTTTGACTCTGTCCGTGGGCACAAGCATAGCGCTCACATTCTTGCCAGGACCCCCCTGCTTTGGAAAAATGCCAGTCCCTCGCTCTGCCAAGCATCCCACGTTATGAGCATCCCTCCGAGCTTCCCAGGCCTCTTAACCTCTGTGGTTTCTAAGACACAGCATGGATACTGGTGGGATATTGGGCGAGCAGGAATTGAGGGATTGCATTTTCCCCTCTCCCAGCAAACAAACATGGTTAGACTGGTATCCCTAGGAACTTCACTTGTATGGCTTTAATGACCCTCCACTGCTTCTGGTTCAAGAGAGGCACAACAGAGCCTCAGCAGTAACCGGTGGTGTCCAAGCACGCTTAGATGGTGATTCAAGAATTTCAGGACTTCAGCCATAAGCCACAAGGTGTACACACAGGCAGCTTCCTCCATTACTCATGCTATGGAGACCAAGTCATCTTGCAGCTCCCCATCAGTTCCTGCACACTGTGCAAGTTGTCCTAAGAAGAGAAAAATGCTATGGGCAAAGAAATTCTTCCAAGTTAGGCTGAATCCAGTTTAAATCCATGCTTGTTATCAAGTTATGCTAAAGTTGGGGGAAGACAAGAGGTAAATTATCAGTGCATAAAAATACCAAGCATGACGCCCAGCCACGCAGTGCTCCTGCCTGCAGCAAAGCCTCCATTTGACTTCAGTAGGAATTACAGGCATGAAAAGGCTCTAGGATTAGCAGGAGCTTTTTGTTCATACATTTTAGCAATTTCTCATTCTTCTCTTTATACTTTTCAGAGAAGCTAAAAAAAGCATTTAACCAAGTAAACAAACATTGCCAGGCGGCCTTTAAAGCTTTTAAGCAATATATTCTTATTTTCAGTTTTCACTAATACTCTTTAGCATACCGCAACACCGTACCAGCAGACCAGCTCCTTGCTTTGGCATGATACGACTGCAGCTTTCCTCAAGTGCAGAAAATACTTAAGAGCTCAAATCATGAGCTCAAATCATTCTTGAGAAGCTCAAGAATGCATGTATTTAAGTGTCTGCAAGATCAACAGCCTAACTTTCAGAAGCTAAGAAAAAGAGAGCTCAGACTCAGAGGCAGCAACTCTAGCTTGTTAGGTCCAAATCATCCTGTGGATTTGGACAGAAACCAAATGGTTCATCCACCTTGGTTTGCTTACTGGCAAAACTGGGATAACACTTGCAAAGGTCAGAGAGGCAGAACTGCATTTTGGCAGGCGCTCCAAGGCGGCAAGCGCTAGAGCAGATCAAAACATTGCAAGCGGTCATTTTGCTAGAGATGGTGCCCCACAACAGGACTGTGCTTCCTATGCAACAGACTCCCCTGAAAAATAAGTAGATCTCCTCCAGTGCAACCAAACTCGGTGACCTGCTTTTCACTGGCTTTCTTGATTTTTTTTGGTTGAAGTTGTGCCTTTTGTACAGGCGCAACAGAAAAAGCACAGAATTAGCTAGAAACCCTAGCTTCTAGTAGTGGACAAGAGTAGGGACTCAAAGTAGAAATGAAGAGAACTTGCAGCGGCCAGAATATTGGCTTGGGCCACTTTCAAGTCACAAGTTTTGTTTTTCATCTTATTCGGGGATTTTTGTTTCATTCTGTCCATCAAGCTTTTGGACAGACTCTAGCAAAGAGACCTCTGCCTGCTCTCTTCCAAGCCTCATCCACAAGACACGGCTCGGCTCTTGGGAGTTCAGGAACACAGCATGCTGCTTTAGCTACTGCCCCAACCAAGACCTACCACTGAAATGAGAAGTGTATTGGGAAGGCAAAAACCTTTTAAAAATGTTTGGTGCTTTAACCTCATTTTGAGAGGCCTTTTCAAATTATTGCTTTTGCATGGAAATCACCGTCTCCTTGTCCTCAGCAAGACTTCACTTGTTCTGATGTTTTTTCCCTCCCTTGTTCTCTTTTTGTTTCAATGAGTTAAGCTTATCTTCTACTTTTGTTTCTCTACAGCAGTAAAACTCTATTATGATGCCTGGCAGACAATTTAAGCTACTGTGACAATCATCTTTGGAAAGGGAATCTGCTTTCATAAACCCTTTCTACATGACTAAATAGTCACTTCTGAGCACTTCTGAGGGTAAGAGTCCACCCTCGTCACGATCTAGTTCATTATTAAAATGCTGCTTTTAAAAAATGAGAGGCATGAGCAGCTTCTTCTTGCAACAGAACATTTTTCACGAGGCAGAAGGTCTCCTGCAGTAGTACTCTGTGCAGCAGGGCATTTTAAATGGAACGGGGAAAAGCATTAGACAGACAATACAAAACCTGGGACGTATGCTTCTGGATGGATACATGTCACCTGGCATCACTCCATTTTATCCACATAATTGGACTGCCAACCCCAAGAACTCAAAAATCCCAAATCAGCATGCCAAAGAGTCATAGCCTTGGTTTAAACCATCATGAGAATTTTTTTCCTCTTTGAAATAATAAAAACTGGGCTCTGAATTCCCTTGCAGAGTTTTGAGCCTTTCTGGATTGTGTGTTCAAGCTTTTCTCCACAACTCTGAAGGCCAGAAACACTTTTTATGTAATTAAATCAATCAAATCAGTCAGGATGCTCATACAATCCCATGAATCCAGGAAGGGGGACATCACTTAGGACCCAGTTACATGGGAGCTCTTAACCCGTGGACTGTCCACACATTAACACCTCAGAGTGGTTTAAGCACTTGTTATGCAGCTCAAAGTTACGCCACTCCACACAAGGCAGGATTATCTTGGATCCCCATGATCCTGTTGCATTAAGATGTGACCACTCCCCACAGACATGCCACCCAGGCTGAGCAGGGATAGAGGCCTGCCCTGGCTTACCAGCCCTGTAGTTGCAGCTCACAGGTACATCTCCTAGTCCTGCCCCTGCTCCCCAGGCCTCCAGGGGCAAGTCACAGCTGTGCAGGTGGAGGATGGACAGTGGGAGAGTATCTAGACTAAGGGGGCAACTTGTGCAAACTCCAAGTTAGCACTAACACCAATCCGCAGTTGTGCAGCTCACAGCATAAGGCGCACCACACCCCTTAGAGATTTGCAGTAAAACCACAAGCGTTCACAACATTGGGATAAACACAAATCAATCCACTGCAGGTTACTAAATCTCTTGGCTAAATCTCTTGCAGCTCATACTGTTGCTCTGCCCAGTTGTTCTGCACAGGTGCATGGGAATGGCACTAAATATCAGAATAAACCATACCTCAGGGATCTTGAAAGGAGATGCAGGTGGCAAGTAGGAGGCACTCTGGTCTTGCTCTTGGCTGCATGGAATATGCATTGAAAAGTGCAGAAACTGAAAGGCAAATCCTTTCATAAGAAAAACGGGTGAGGTGGAGGAAAGAGGGAGAGGAAAGGAAGGTAAATGGCTGAAAGCAGATGCTTCCAAAAAAAGAAAGTTGCCAGCAACACAGGGGAGATGACAATTCAAGCACGGATAAACAGGAAGGTTCAGCGCTCTGAAAGGTGCTGAAGCAGGTGAAGACACCCGACTTGTCTACAGCACTGTGGAAGTGTTTGCGGTGATAAACACCACCTCATCCTCAACTAAATCAAACTGTACAATTTTATAGAGCAATTTGAGACGGTTTTCCTACGAGTAGCTGGACACTGCACATTGAGCACTCATGCTGATTATTGAAAACCTTGGTGCCTTGAAATTTCCACATGTTTATTCAGCCATTCTCTCCCCCTGGAGTGAATAAATATCTTGAAGAAAGGTTTGATGTGAAATCAAACAGCATGTTGTTTGGCTTTGGTTTATGCTTCCTTTTAAGAGTGATATTTCCCAAAAGCCACTTCTAAACGCACAGCTCTGCCAGGGCATCTAAAAAATAACTGACCAGAGGTGGACAGGACTCCTGCCACCCACCCAACTCCCCCCCTGCCTCTTTTCCAGGATGCCCCCAACCAGTGCTCTCCAGCCCACCAAAGAAAGTCTGTTTTCTCCTCCGGACCAACAAGAGGTAGAACCATACAAACAGCATCTGGGGGGGATGATGAGCAGCTCAAGCAAAATAGTTGGTTTAGCTGGATTTAATTTTGGATGGACACCTGGCTGGAGTCACTTAACCCCAGCGCTCTTTCCTGCCCAAAGGAGGGAGTCGGACCTGACGATCTGCCAGGCCCTTCTGACCCTAGAAATATATGACATCTATGAAATCACCGTATGGAGGCTCCCTTAAAACGATGCACTTCCAGTTCTAGACATTTCAGTGAAAGCTGCATAGTGCCAGCAACCAGGACCCAGTGCAAGAGGTACACATCTTAAAGCACCTCAGAAAGCCGGTCAGGAAGGGAGAAGCCTGAGCTTGTCCTCATGCGTGATCAAGCAAGAGCACAGGTATGTTCTGTTAGCAGGGCAAGGGGTCTGTACACGCATAATAGAGGCTTGAATATTCAAAGCCACTTTCTCTGGCAAGAGAACTGCATTTCTCAGCTACTAGTATTTCCTTTGATTTTACCCACCGCAGGTAGGGAGCATGATGTATGCATGCCATGTTCTCCTGTCCACCCGACTCCTCAGAGGAGCAAGCTATTGAACAAAGACAAGAGAGAAGATTTGGAAACACCAGAAATTGTTGCAGGGTATACAAGGCCATGTCCCATGCACCTTCTATCAAATCTCAGCCCAAAGTGGGGGGGCAGAGACCAAGCTGCCAAGTGGTGCCTCTAGTTCCCAGTTCTGCGCCCCTGGATTTTTCCTAGTGCTATTCCAACGCCGGCATGCTCTGCTGCTGACAGCCCCAAGGCCTTTACCACAGATGAAGAAGTTAAACTGCCCCCTTTGCAGAGCCATTTTATAAAATGATTTGCCAGCGAGTAGTATATATTGTTGCATATTAATATAATACCTCAAAAATGTTTCTCTAATGCTCTCGTTTGTCATGTAATAGAGTGCTAAGTGCATGCAAATGTAGTCTCTGTGAAGTGTTCTTATAATGTATTAATAAGGAACTCCAAACAAGCTTCCTACAAGCACTGATATAAAAAAAATTCTTCCCACGTCTATCTAAAAAGGTTCCCAATTAAAAAAATCTTACCAAACATCTAGTTTTGAGATAAACACACGCATCTTGCCAGTTGCATGCACCGTGGTTTTTCATGCACGCAACTCCACACTCTTTATTCAGCCAGGTTGGGTGAACACACATTTTCCAGAGCATAGGAAGAGAGCGGGACCTTTTGTTCGAACCCTGCTGATCGCATAAAAAGAGTTATGTTCTTTTGTATGAACATCCTCTTTAAATGACCGACATGTCTGAACCACTGGTTTCAAAAATCAGGAAGCTGCAGAAAGAGCTATAGGATTGCTGGACGGATACTGTTTCCTCTATATTTGGTGAAGACAAACTTCTCTCCATGGAGGCACAGGCTTACCACTGCTAACAATTTTCATCCCACCTCCATTCGAGGAAATACGCACATGCGTACACCAATGACTGACTTGGTCTTTTTGCTGAAAGGCAGTAAGAGAAGATAACAGGTTTCATTCCTGGAAATCTAGGAGTTTGTGGAGAGGAAGCCACAAGACACTACTACCCAAATTGCCTATAGGGGAAGAAGAATGAAGACTGGCATCAAAGGCAAACAAGTTTCTTATTTAGATTGAAATATTCTCCCAAAGCAAGCAACACCATAACCTTTTACACAGCACGACTGCCCAGTGGACCTGTCACTGAGCATCTTCAGCTTATACAGGTAGGAGAGGGTGGGGGTAAGCGCACACTTTGGTTTCCCTTTGAGCAAAAAGATTTTCTAAGCCAAGTTTCATAACGCACACATCAGCATTGGCCCAAGAACAGGCAACTGTCGAGTGGCGGGTATTAAAGACCACCTAGAATTTAGAACAAGAAGATAATGCTATAAAACAGAACTAGTTTGAGGCAAAAGAAATACAGAGACTGACTCCATCACCATGAAGCCTGAGCTTGCCAGCACACATTAAGCAAAATGCCTAAAAACACAACGTATATGGTTAGCTGAGTCTCATCCTCCCTGCAGGGGAAGGATTTGGAGTGCAGTCCTTCAATCTCATGCGGGGGGGGGGGGGTGTTTTTTTAAAAGGTCTGCATTAAATATTTAATTTGCACAAAACGGCACAGTTTCAACAGGAAGCACCAAGAGTCGCTGAGCCCAGCTCACGTTGCTGAAGAACTGCCTTGCAATGTTCTGCACTAGTTGGCATTCCCATGGCTTTTTGCCTGGATTGATCGAGAGCCGTCACAGTCATTCAGACTAAAACAAAATGACAGACGCTCCAAAAAATGGTACAGCCGTCTAATATTGTGAGAGTCCTGAGATGAACAAATAGCCAAGATGAAATTGTGCCAGCTCCTACCGCTGGTAGAGTCCAACTGTGTCCCACGCAACTTCCCCGTAATCTGAACAGAGACCATGCAGACGGGCAGCAAGAAGAAATCGCACGGGTGTTAGGAGAAGAACTGGAACAGAAGAGGAACGCGCTTGGATTTCAACCTTCTCACCACCACTTCAGTGGAAGAAAGCCCATGCTTCAGCTCCCAATTTGCAAAACCAAACAAAAACGTGCACAATTAATCCAGTGTTAACCTTGCCGGCAGATCCCTTTGTTTTTCAGGCCATCCCTTTCCAAGTTACTTATATACATTTAAAAAGCTTGTGCTCTGATGCCTGTCTCCTAAAAGGCTGAAGGTGGGGGAAGAGAGAGAAGACGAAATTGTTCTTTGCTTTTGCTTTCACTAAAGTTTCTACTTTGTATTGCTGCTTGAGGAAAGGCTGCTGCTGCCCTAGGACAGCTTAGCAAACTGGGTTAACCAGTTTACAGGAACTTGGATTTTCTTTTCAAACTAGAAGGCAGAGCCATTTTCTAAAGAAGTTCCAAGTCCCTATGTTTCAGGGATGTATTTGGTAGCTGTGCTGGTCTGAAACAGAAAAAGGAAGTTTATTTCCTACATACGGGGACTTCTTACCATCTTTGACTTCCGCTGAGCCTGATGAAGGGCATGAGAGCCCAAAAGCTTGCAGAATTTAATTTTTTTTTTAAATTTCTCAGTTGTTCTAATAAAAAGGTATAATCTCTGAACCAAGAGTTCTAGATGTTTGTATTTCGAAGTCCCCATGGTAATACAGCGAGCTGCCTAACACAAGTCCCTTCACAGCCAAACAACTGTGTGCAGCTGCACTTCTTTTCTTGTTAATACTAATTTTTCCAAGTTCATACAATAAAAGGACGATTTATTCCAAAAGATTGAGTTAGTAGAATCAAAAACACGACACTGGGATGGATTTTCATAATACCTGGTTGCTATGGAGAGAGATAGGAACACCTCCATGCAGCTACACATTTAAAAGACAAAAGACACAACTGCAACCGTCTTCTAAAGTTGTCATCCTGGTTCTTCTATTAGAGAAATACAGCCATTAACGTTGCCTTGAACAGCCACTGGTGCCCCAAGGAAGACTTTGGAAAAAAACAACTGTATTTAAAAGACATGCCCGTTAATGTGTCATATCCAATATGTTTCTCATTTACGGCTAGGGGAATTTGCATGAAAACAGGATTGTTACTGTGCTCGAGTTCGGATGCTCCTGTTGCTTTAATCCTTGCTGAAAAAGTCTTCCTGCCCCGTAAACCCAAGCCCAGAGCTCCTGTGCTTACCACCTCTCACCGAATCCAAGGGTTTAGGTTCATTTGCACTGCAGTGTTCAGCTTATGCTGGCAACCTTCTGGTTATGGTTGCAGGGGAGCACGGAGATGCCAAGGGAAACAGATGTTATAAAGCCAATAAAAACAAACAGCATATAAATAAATACAAGCATGTCACCACTAGCAAAGGTTTGCGAGCATGTGAGGAATATGCAGGGGGACGGATAAATTTCTAGCCAGCAAGGGTCTTTAATGCAAAGTGTGCCCAACGTAATAAAAATGCAAGTCCGGTGTTCTCTACCCAGAACACTTGCTCACGTTTTACGTGAAGTATTAGCACGTTAAGGGTGTACTAACATTGGACAAAGAGGAAACCAGTCCAATGTGAAGCTGATATTCCATAAGTGTCTTTGTGCATCATCAGCTTTGTGTAATAAATAAAATACAAGTTCCTAACATGGCAAACCTAGAAGGGGAGCGGATCAGCTTTTAATTTCTTTGCTTAGTTTGCGCTGGTCTCAGTTTCACTTTTGTATGTTAATTTTGTTGCCTTTCACTAGACATACATTTAAAATTTAAAAGGATCACAGTAGGGTTTATTCACGATCTCACATAAAACAGACTGATCCACAGCGTCGGCGCAGCTGCCTCATACGCAGTGTTGCATTCTAAAAATCCTTGTGACATTTCTCTTTAGACATGAATCAGCAGACTAACAGATGTCTCATTCACACCATGTTTTGAATTTCAGTTTTACCAATGAAATTAATTTAGGGCCAAATTGCTTCTTGAGTCACGCAGTGAGAAGGCTCATCGACTTCCGTGGCAGCCAAAACACTTCTAGAGGAAAGAGGAATTTTGACCTTAATTTCGGTGTGATCTTTGCAACAGATTGCTAACTGAGAGACACGCTGCAACATCCCTCTCTCGTGTTATATCACAAGCAGATCCTATTGAACCAACCAACCTGCTCATGGACCAAGCTACTGGTCAACGTGAGCATGGGTTTTGCAATCTGGCTGTCAAAGATGCAATACCTGAACCCACAAAAAGACACTGTGTTACACCTAGTCTTCTCTGTTGTTTTCCTTAAGTGCTGATACGTCACATAAAACTTCAAAAAAAGTGTGAGAACTCAGCCTTAAAAGTGTGAATACTCAGTACTCAGGAAGGCGTGCTCCATTGCTGCTACCTTTTGTAATGCAAGATGCTGGAGAGGCAGGAGCCCTCGGAAAGCAAGCTGAACAAGCAGGGAAGGTTGCTCTCTGCCTTTGTCTCTTACTGGAGTCAGTTCTTAAGGCAGAGTATTTCCACGATGGACGCTTGCGTTGGGCTGAGATTCCTAAAGAGGTAAGCGTTTGCACTGAAGGCCGCTGGTAACTGTCTAGGTTTGAAGACTGGTGTGTGTGCATGAAAGCAAGAGAATAACACAAGTTTATCTCAGCCTCTGCTGCAACATGAACCTGGGATATCCAGATAGCTTGTCCCATGGCAGAAAGCCCAGGTGCCTAGTGACATAAGGTACAATGGTGTGTATAAACAGCGGGTGTAATTTTCAGATAGCCAAGCAACTCAGGATCCCGAGCTTCCTTGCATTTCTAAATCATAGAAAATAAGGGTTGAAAAGGACCTCAGGAGGTCATGTGTAGTCCAATCCCCTGCTCCAAGCAGGACCATGCCCCAGCTACAATCATCCCAGTCAAGGATCTGTCTAACTGGATCTTAAAAGACCTCCAAGGATGGAGACTCCACCACCTCTCTAGGTAACCTGTCCCAATGCTTTACTACCCTCCTTGTGAGAAAATCCTAATATCCTAATATTAGAAAATTCTAATTTCTTAATATCCAACCTCAACTTCCCTTGCTGCAACTTGAGCCCATTGCTCCTTACTCTGTCACCTGCCCCCACGGAGAGCAGTCCAGCTCCATCCTCTTTGGGAGTTGAAAGCTGCTATTCAATCTCCCTCAGTCTTCTCTTCTGCAAACTCAATCAGCCCATTTCCTTCCACCTCTCCTCATAAATCGTGTACCTCTGCCCCCCAACCATTTTCCTTGCCCTGCACTGGACTCTTTCCAATTTGTCCACATCATAAACACTTAAAAACCCCATCATATCCAACCGTATTAGATTTGTCTGTTGTTAGTTTGTGGGTGTCCGATTGTTATTTTAAAAGCAGATTTATGGTAGAAACTTAAAACATTCATTGTTTAAAATACATGGATCTGACACTTGGAGTCTGCCCGATCTTTCATGAGCGTCTCAACATTATTAATAAAAACAGAGTCCTGAAACAGCAGGGAGGCAATGAGAACCGAACTGAAAGACTACACCTTGATGGCAATGGGCCATGAAAAATCACTGACCCAGCCAAAGATAATAAGCAGTTAAAGCACAAGGTCCGTGAACCTGAAGCATATCCCTGGTTCTTTTATCGAAGACTGGTGATCAGATGTTATTTCTATACTTTTCTAATGGATTCGCTGCTCCTGGGCTTCCTTCCTGTCTAGCAGCTACCCAACATTTAGCGAAAAAGGAAATATCCATCTCCTGTTTTGGCAAGCTGTATGAAACACTGCTACAAGAAACCAATACTGAAATTAGCAGGAGAGCACAAGCGAGAGAAATTCCTGATTTGTGTATTTGTCAGTATGGACTGATTCATTAGCATTACTTCAACTAAAACGCTGTTTGTCTCTCTTCCTGCAAAGATCACTGAGCTGTGCCAGTGCTCCTTTCTTTCAAAATGGAGGCTATATAATACTTAGAGGCTTAATTCAGCCATGACCGACTTTATGATGTACAACCTAAAAAAAGGAACGGCACCTTGACTTCATGGTACGCTATCAGTTTCTCCAGCAAATCCATTACTTTTGTTATTGTGATTTTAAAAGATTTGGAGTAGATTGCCTAACATTCTCCTTGATTTATTTTCATCATCGACTATTCCTCTGGAACAGTGGTTCTCAGCCTTTTTATTCCCAGGCACCCCTCTGAAAATGTCAGCTCTTAGGTTCTCACTCTTCTGACTACAGAAAAAGTCAGGCACTCAGACTAAAGCAATCAAAATTTTTAACATAATTAAACCCAAAGATGTCAAATAGGAATGGTCTTGTGAATTATATCTGCACATCTAACGATGCTAACATGGTGTGGTACCTAGCAGCCTTGAAAGGGTCTCAACGCTCCCCAGGGTGATGCAGCACCCCAGCTGAGTTACTGCTCTAAACAAACGTTGCCATCTTCAGGAAGACCAACTTGGATGGCTCCTTTTAGCTCCCCCCTTGGGGTGGAAAATCTTGTTTGGGAACTTCCAGATTGCCTTAGTGCAATGTTTTCCACGGACTACTAGACCAAAGCAAGGCTCACCCACACCCCAAAAAGATTTCCATTTGTATAAAAGTCTGCCGTCATCATTCTTCAATGTACTCCTATTTTGCTTATGCTACAGTCTTCCCATCGTCTTTCTATTCCATTTCTTACTACATTCTGAATTGCTGCATTCATATTTAAAAACTCATCCTCAAATGGTCCCAATACATCTGTGACCTCTTAATAATTCAGGTATTAGCTGAGGCCCCAAGGTCTAGCCGCACAAGAAATTCATGCGGTAACTGTTGGGCATAAAGGTCAAGACTTCTGGAGCTTTATCTCCTAGGCTCCCAGACCTTCATGCCTTTGCTTGGCTCATACTATTATTTCACTAAGATGGCATAGGGCTAGCAACTACATGTGCCTTCTTTAAACATGGAAGAGCTTTGCTCAAATTTAAAACAATATATTGTTCAAAAGTGTTCAGATAAAGTTATTCCTTCAACTGCACTTATGCAAACCCAATAAAACCCACATTAGCTTGCAAGATTGGCAGTTGCTACGTGTCATTACCTGCCAGCCACTGGTTTGGGACAAAAGTACTTTCCCAAAGCACCCATGAAGCCATCCACACATTACCTTAGCATACAGCACCAGCGTAAGTGCAGACATCTATATAAATGTTTGTGAAGTATTCAATCCATAGTTTGATATTTGTGTAATCGTCTTAGATCTGTAAATAAATTGATACCCACACACAGCCCCCCCACACGCATCTTCTTCTGTGATTTAAAAGTTGAAGAGGTCAGCTTCTCCTCCTCAATTTGAAAGGAGCAGACATACACTGGGTAGCACCACTCAAAGTGACAGATGTCTATAACAGAAGTCCGCTCTCCGCTGTGGTATGCATCAATCAGCAAGGAATTGCTTCCATTTATTTTAATCTTCTGCTTAATTAAACATACGAAAAGAACCAACATGGGGCTGAGAATCTAAACCAAATTCTTAATACAACTTTATTTTCAAAAAGACATAATATAAGCTTTCATCTTCATGGCGATTTAGGAGACAGTTTACAAACATGAAGTTCATATCAAGTAACAGCAGCAGACACACCTTTCTGACAATTCAGAGATTCCTACAGGCATTTCTTGAAGTTAAAAAAAGCTGCTTCACCCTCTTATTAAACAGACGTCTGCCAATACTAAGGAAAAGGAAGGGAAAAAAAAACAACAAAATTATCCTGGGGGAAAGGTATATCAATGTCAAAAGTACAATGTAGTGTTAAGAAAGAATGGGCACATTTCACAAAACAGTCTAGAGAACAACACTCAAATAAAATCCTCCTTTTTCAAGCTTAGTTAGCCACAGACAATCCCAGAAGTATCCTGACCCTGGAGTGTGCCTAGCTATAGAAGCTCCTGGTTAAAATAAAGGAGTTTGTTTCTTAAAAAGAAAGACACAATTCTTGTATTTGAGGGACCAGAGCAAGTAACACATTTTTTGCCAAGGACTAAAGTAAAATTTAAATATTTGATTTGCTGACCTGCTACAGAAACACCTGTGCCTCTTCTGTGGATGCCACACAGAATTTCTGGAAAGCATCTTTGAGGGCCTGAAAATTCACTTCATGCGCCAGGATCCCAGCCCCCAAAATATTAATAATAAAATAAAAATCAATGGGAAATTTTGCCAAAGTCAAAAGGGAAGGTTGGCCTCAAGCAGAGTATTGAAGATGTCAGACTTCAAGCTTGTATTGTGTGGCAGAGCTAAAGCACACTTCCTCACCCCTCTTGATGCAGCTCCAAAGCAAGGAAACCACAGGTAGACCCCACAACTCATCAAGCCTAGATCTGGATTTAAAAATTTAACTCGCTGCCACCACCCCACTTCTGCTCAGTAGTTAAGAGGGAGAGAAACAAGACACCATGAACAGCAGTTCTCAGTCACCATCCCCAGTCATGTTAGACGTAGTTCTGGTTTTCAGTATGCCTGTTCCCCTGCATCGTGTCTGCCCAGGCTCATCCTGCCTCCTACTTCTCTTCCTGGACACTTGGGGACACTCTCACAAAGCCCCCGGGTTAGGTGCAAGAGGAAGAGTGGTAGACATCGATGTACTGAAAGCCACACAGCTCACGCCCTCCTCATAGCTTTAAATATGAACTGAACAAGAGAAATAACGTCAAAACTCTGGAAACTTTTTGCAAGGGGCCTTATGGTAAAGTGAACATTGGCCAAAACCGTTCCTTCAGTTCTTAGGCTAACAAGCAAAACTCTCCTCGACTGCCACTGGGGTATGGATATAAGTAAGCACAACATCACCATTAATTGATATTCGTATTCACAGGGCATGAAGTACTGTATTCGCCTCTGAAATTCCATGTCCCCCTTATTAGGGCTACATTAACAGTTTATATTCCTAGCCAATAAAAAAATCCAATATTCATTTATACTTTGGTGTTTCAACATGTAATTGACAAAATCTTAACTTTTTGTTAACAATCATAATTTATACTACCTTGCTGTCAAATGCATTTAACAAGGTTTGGAAGGAGCTACTGATAGAAATCAGCAATGGCAAGTTTCTATTAACCTCATCATACGAATGAAAGATGTTTTTAAAAACTTTCTTCTTGGAAGTACCAAGATTCATAGTAATAAATATTCCTTCATAACTAGGCCAGTTTGAATTTAATATGCACCAAATAAATATTCTGTCAATTAGATGTGTGCAAGTAAAAAGCTTTATGTTATGGCTTATAGCAATTTCAGATAAAGAGCTTGTGTGGCGGAGTGAATCCAACTAAGAAATGATGGCAGGAGTGCAACGGATTTTTAGCCCAAGATAGCACACATCTTATACATACTTCAGAGGACAAGTTCAGTGATTTTCTTTTGAGATCTTGTGAAACTGCACATAAGAAATGACAACCTTCTACAGCAACCAATATTCTTAAAGTAGGCTTTTAAAAGTAGTGATAAAGCCAATTAAGATTCTTCAACACTTTTAACAAATAGTGCAACTTCACATTTGGCAATACCACTCTTTTCTTTTCAAAGAGAAATATCACTTATGTCGAAGTTACTCTATTAGCCACAAGACTGGATAAAAAAAGTGAAGGCTGCCTGTTGCACAGAGATAAAACTTGTGTTACAATTACTCTGCCAAAATTTGCTCCTATTTGACTGAAATATTACAACTGACTTGGTAACTAATTGGACAGCAAATCGTTAACGTAACAGAACATGCATAAAATATGAATTTACTAATGTCATTTTTTTTCCACTAAAGGGTGTGAAGGAGCCTGGCTATTTTGCTGCTGTTGTAAATTCACAAACACTTTTGAGACGTGGAAGACTATGTTCAAAGCAAACTTGAATGAAGGAAATTTTCATAATTCCCAAATCAGAGGCATTTGGCATGTCACCCCCTCTTAAATCCTCCCAGCCAATCAGCAGAGTGAGTACGCCACCAGGCATCAACACGTGCCAGACACTGTTTGCCTTAAACACAGGTTGAAGCCAGCCTAAACAGCTGTAGCATTTCATGGGTATGGTGTGCACGTGCCCACGAGGACAGATCCCACGAACGATAAGGAGCTTCAGCAGCAGCTATGAAACGCCTTGCCAGGGTGGAGCGAGACTGCAACAGGATTAAGACCTTCATGCGAGTACACAGCAGAACGCCCACCAAGGCATGCAAGTGAGCGTGAAAGTTTTGCAGCACGTTAGCCTGCAACTGCTGCTGTCCCACTGCCTCCCGTGAATGCACGCGCAGGTGACCAGCTGAAGAGAGCTCTCCGTCGGACTGCACGTTTGCAGAGGCAGGAGTGGAAGCAGCAGATCCCCAGATAAGATTAAGAATCAAGGCCAGGAGGCCTGTGTAGCAAGGAGGAAAAAAAAAAAAAAACAGTGCCAGAATCCTTCAAAGCTCAAAACTCAGTCCCTGAACAAAGAGATCTTTATGGGCAGAAAGAGAGGAAGTATATTTATAAGGCCTTTACAAGGGCTCTGCCGTTGCTGTGACCAGCTTATTCAGCTTGCAATTTCAAATGGTGCCACACAGGTGGGTTTATGTGGTGGTTTGGGGGGGCATTATTTTGTCATGCAAGAAATATCTGCAGTCTTCTGGGGGGGGTTGTTTGTTTGTTTGTTTTGGTTTTTTACATGCGACAAAGATCAGCAGGCCTCAGCAAACACGGACTTTGACAGAAGGGTGTTGAAGACAGAAAGTGGGCATGGATCCCTCCCGTAGTTCAAACGTGTTAGCTGCTTTGGGAGATCGGAAGAATCTGGACTGGTATTCACGAGTCCAAGGGAAAGCTCTCCTTCCCTGAAAATCATCCTCTCTCCTTCCCCAAGAGTTCACAAACCAGCCCCAAACCCCCTCCCTAGCATCTGCATTAATTTTGTTTGCATAAGTTCAATGCAGAATCCGCAAGATCTTTGGCTTGCGTACAGCTGTCACTAGTGGCCGAAATGATCATTTACTTATGCATTTGGTTCTACTTTTGAAATGCTCACCTGAAGTCTGAGAGGTCATTAAAACCTGAATAATTCCTAGCACTCCTTCCCTCAGGAGTACTGAGAAAGATGGGTAGTTATCTGTCCTGGAGAGAGGAAAAAAATATTCTCATCTCTGGCAGCTCCTTTCACTCTGCTGTGTTAAGGGGCAAAGCCGAAATCCTGGATTAAAGCCCAAAGACGCTTCAGAACCCACCACTATAAAACAGGGACACTATGATCTTGATCAGGTTACAGTTCCTGTTGAAATCCCCAAATTTAAAATGGGATCCATTACTTATCTTCTTCACAAGCAGAATATTTTGTGCTGAATGGTTATATGCATGTAGTATTATTTTCTTATTTCTGAAATAGTAATCACTTCTTCCTCTCTTTCTAAATTCGTATGGTATTGTCCCAGCACCCGTGACATGCTTCCTCCGATTCAGTGTCTTGTCCTGGACACGGCCAGCATGTCAAAGGTGCAGCTGTGATGGAAATGACAAGTGGATTTGACATTACTTTTGACCATGCATTCTGAGGAGAGGCAGGAGATGAATCTCAGACCATGCTTTTCAGTCTCTTAACAGCCCTTTGTTCTAGAGGATCACCGACTGTTATTAGCCTAATGCAAGAAATTCAGCTGTGTCTCATTTACCCTTAAATGATTTAAAATTCATCTTACAAATGGAGTGAAGCCTGCTGTGATTCAGAGCTGCAAGTCTACTCCTATGACAATAAGAAGGATGTGACACAAAGTTCAATCTTAGGCCTACTCATAGCTTCACTTTTTGTACATTATTTACCATCTTTTCACAGTACTGCCTATGTAGACGAAGATGATTCAGCCATCCATACGGGAAGTTACAAGTGGAGAAGCTGAACCAAAAAGTCAAACCCATGTCCACTCCAAGTATCACTGCTCAGCAAGTGATATGACAAATACATGCACAGGGCATCTTCCCTGTCCTAAGGAGCTGAGAGAAAGAGGGAAGCAAACAGCCCACCTGCATACGTGTCCACTTGTATAGAAGGCATCTAAACCTATGAAGGGCTTCAGGAGACTTCAAATGAGAACCAGAAAGGAGAGGAGAGAGGAGAGGCAAGGTCTGGTGGATTAGATCAGGGAGATGGCAGCTTACATAAGGAGCAGCACCGGAGGCGGCGTGAAGATGGTTACAAAAGCATCTGACAAAACGAAAACGAAGGCAGAAGAAGGGCTGGTGAAGATGAAGTGGTCAAGAGCATTGCAAAACTGACTAGAACAACCATGTGGCAAGGGTTGATGTTGCACACTTAATCACAGTTAGATACTGCACTGAATGGGAAGCCTGGAGGGGGGACACAAAGGGGAGCTGGAGACGAGGGGGATTAGGTCAGCAGCAGCATTTTGCGCAGACAGAAGGGAACAAAGAGTTCGGTCAGGAAGTTAGAGTTAAAAAGAGGCAGCATTAAATCTATGTGGGATATTGAGAAGCCTTGGCTGCAGTGGTGGAAAGGGAAGGCCTGAGGTGCTGAGGACTGAGCAATGCAATCCAGTGCTGGCCACAGGGCATGGAGAAATAAGAAAGGGAAGATTCAAAGAGTCCCCAGATGGTGGCCCTGAGCAGTAGTGTAAACTGAACACACCAAAGGCTTCCTGATGGGTCAGGAACGAAAGAGATGCAGATAACCCAAGCAGGCTTGCAGAATTGCAAAGGGACCGCAAAGAAGAGGCAGTCTACTGGCACAGATAGATTTATTTTTTTACCAAAGAGACCATGGCTCCCATGAGCTGCTGGAATCACCTACAGGTGGGGTAGAGCAGAAGTAGGAGACCAGAGGAGCCAAGAAGACAGTCGTGGAATAACCTCTGTAGAGGGTGGGATAAGAGAGGACCCCCTGAAACACAGCCATTGACCTCAGGTGAGATGTCAGTGGGAATGCCAACCACATACCTGGACATACAATGCTGATAAACTGCGCACAGGGTATTACTGGGTGAAACTAAATGGTCCATGCAATGCAAACAATGAAATCTACAGAGTAAGTCAGCCTCTTCTGTCCTTAAAAATATCTGAAAGCCCTAGTAGCAGCTGTCTCTAAAAGCTCAGCTAGTAGTTATCGTAACTACCTGCCCTTCAGACAGTCTCCATCAGTTTCCAGCCGAGGATGTACTTTTGCTCACTGGAGGCATCTTCATTTCCCCCGTACACCTGTGGTAGGCAGGTACCTGGTGCTCCCATCCTCTCCCCCCAACCCGTGGCCTAACAAACAGCAGTCTGGATGCTGGTAAAACTAGCCAGCACATGCTCAAACAGCATGGATTTTAGTTTTAGGTGTTATTAAGCTATATGATATATAGCTACAACCACCATTTATTGTAGACTTGATTTCTGTGTTGATAGAAAGCAAACACACAAGTATCTTACAGGGTTTTTTTTACTCAATAATTAGTACAGGGAGAAGCATAAAAAAAGGAGAGAGAGAACATTTCTCAGCAAGGGTGTGCTATCCCACTCATACATTATAGATGGTGGGGAGCAGTCATCAGCATCCCAAGTTTTCTGCAGGCAAGGAAAGCACCTAATGCAAGGAATCACGCCCACTCCCGATACGGAAAGCAGACAGAAGCCTCCTCAAATCAAACAAACAAAGACTCTTACTGAGCTCAGAAGAAGTTTCTGTTGTCACATACGGGTCCAGGAACCCATACTCTTGAAACACCAACACAGAAATGTCTGAGAGTCTGCACACACGCAAAAAAAGTGACAAGCTGCAATTGCACAGAAAAACAGAACATGACAAACTGCTGCATATTTTAAATGCCTTGGGGACACTGAACAAATGAGTAGGGATATACATAAAAAACAAGGAATTCTACCTCTCTCGGCTGGAAGAAAAGTCAGTATCAGCAAGAAGTTAAAACCACAGCCATAGCTTAATAACCTAAGCCTGCAAATAAAAATTAAGCAGGAATGATTTCCTCAACATGACTCAGTTTCTTTTTCTTGACGCAGTGATCACTTACGATGAGAATGTGAAAAATTCCCAGAACAGAAATCAAGTGAGCATGCAAAACAAGAAAAGGTCAGCACAAAAGTATGCAAATTCATGTTACCCCCAAGATGAGGAAAAAATAAAGTTGGTATTCTGACTGAAATCACTTCTGTGGACCTGCTAGGAGTCCCATCCTCCGCCACTGCTTTGGAGGGGTGTGGGGGGGAAGGAATATGATAGGATGACATTCCTGTCATGAAGAAATTACTCAGCAATGCTCCCTTCCAGCAGCAGTATACTTTCAGCCCCTCTGGAGACCAAAGCTGATGGAAAGTACAGTGAACTCGCTTCTCGCAGGGTGTAGATTCTGGATCAAAAGTTTAAGAAAGAACTACCACATTTACTTGAATACAAGACCAGAGTTCCCCCCCCCCCAAATGAGCACAGGGAAAAATGCTCCTCATCCTACATTCACATACAAGGAAACCTCATTAAATACACTGCACATTATTACACTGCTGACACAAGGGGCATGCGCTCAGTAATGGAAACCAACTATGAAGCTGATTAAATGCAGCCAACACTGAGGTCAGCTATAAGACATGACCCATACTGGGCAAACATATGGATGGGAACCTACCACGAGGAGAAGTTAGTGCAACCCATCTGAACAAGATATATGGTAATGCCCATTGTTCTCAGTCTCCCTCAGTGCCAGCTCCTTTACAAGTCATGGTGAGCCACTACACTGCATACATTTCAACTTCATCTTCACTTCTACAGTCAACCTGTGCCTGCCTTTCTCATTCCTAATTATTGTTTCTTCACCAGCCTTAAATATCTGGCAAACACCACCAAACAGGAACTAGGCTGCAAACAGTTCACCCAGAATCCCTCTGTTACCTGCTCTCTCAGCATGTCACATATGATTAGGGTACCCCTGGCTTCTATAAGGTGCTGCTAGGCCAGGTTGTCCTGCGCTTTAGCTGCACATAAAATTTTGGAGGATCCCAGGGCTCATGACAAGAACACCCAGTTCCATTCATGGGTGGGGTCTAATTAGCTCATAGATTTTTTTTTTTTTTTTGGGGGGGTGGGGAATTATATATGAAGTACACATACATACTAAGTAGTGCTACGCTGTTGGGTCACCATGGCTTGAAACACTGTTGACTCTGCTGGGGACTAGCCCAATGAACTATAGGGGAAATCATGAGCCTTTTCGTTTTAGGTTAATATCATGCACCGTTTGTACTATAAGAAGGTACAAAAGTGCTGCTTAAAGTACGTTTATGCAGTGCCTGTGCTAAAACCTGACACAGGTTTGGATTCGTTTGTTTTTTTTAAGAGGTAAAAGGCATCAATTCTGGATGAACTATTTTACAGGCATGCTTATTTCAAGTCAGTGTTTTCAAATTTACCCCTCACTTCCACATGCTCAGGGAGAACAGGGTCTGACAGTAAGGGGTGAGGAGGAGGGGCTGAAAGGGGAAAGACATTGCAGGGGACAGAGGGCAGGTGGGCCACTTAACCTCCCCAGATCCCATTTTCCATGCTGTAGCAGAGGAAAGGAGACGTATTCAAGGCAAACCTTCAATAAAATTAGATTCGATACCTGGAAAATTATAACAAATTTAAGTTTTTCATTAGAACCTAATTATTGGGGGGATCATCATATATTAAAGTTAATCTCATGTTTGAGCAAATGTGATATTTCAAAATTATAGGGAATGCATCATAAAACTAAGACAGATAAATGATCATCATAAATAGACTCATCAACACTTTATCACATCAGGAACCAAGAATCGTATCAAAAGGGCACAGGTACGGTGGTGTACAAAACAATTAAAAAACCCAGTACTTCCTTGCTCAACTGTTCCCAAGTTCCTGCTTTGGAAAGTTCCTGCTTATCTACATGGCAGATAGGTCACAGCCAGTCGACAGACAGGGTTAGGAAGCTTTGGGAGGATGGGGAAATAGGAAGGGAAATGGGAGTTTAAACAAAAGAATACATGCTAGAGAGAAAGAGTCATATTGTAGTAACATCAGTGATCAAAGTCTATTTCTGCTCTTACACAAAATTATGACAAATATCCCTAAGGGAAATAACAGTTCCTGCCACCCCACCCACACAATTATGTTCAACCACTAGAATTTTCTGGCTGCTCAAAGTCATTCTCCTTTTAAAGAGAAACAACAGGAGTAAGACTCAAAACGGGCCTAAAAAAAAAAACAAAAAAAAACTTTCCAGTGCTATTTCTGCCCCCGCAACTCTAGCCAGTTTCTGTGGTTAGATACTTATGCCTTCCTACTTTTGAAGGAGTTTCTCTGTTACTGTGCAAGAGGCAAACCATGGCTGCTTCACGATATGGGAGAATAAATTACAAAGCTGTCTAGTCCGTGTCAAATTGAGCGCATAAACTAAATACAGGAAGAGCTCCCCCCCATTCCCATACTTCCAGTATTTTTTTTTTCTTAGCTGTTCCTTCTGAACGTTAGCAGATAAAACATCTGACTGACGCATCATTTTTAAAAAAAAAATCAGTGGCACCCATTAGCAGCAAATCTGACAGCAGAGCCAGAGTCTTGGTTCAGCCTAACGTTTTAGCTTTGCCCTTCCTAGGCAGCAAACCAGTTGCACTAATGCTTGACCTGGAAGCTCAGACTCGCACAGATAACACAAAGTCCATCCCATGTTCCAGGCAGTCCTTACAGTACAGTGACACAACGTTTTCAAAAGCAGTTAGTGATTTTTGGGGGGCCAAGCTTGAACCCCCAACTTCTGAAAGACAACCCCTGAACAAGGTATTTTCAAAATTTAGCACCCAAAAGGAGTCATTTAATCTGGAAACTTCCAGTCTCTTTAGCTTGGTATATTACAAGGAAGGACAAAAATGCAACGAAAATCCAAACCCTTTAAATAAACTCCTTTCAACAAAGGTTGTTCAATCCTTCTGATTAATGAACTGGGCAAGAGGTATGCCAGGGTCACAGATGTGCAAGAATTTAGCATTTGTTTTAGTCTGGGCAATATTTTTGCATGTGCAAGGATGGTAAAAGTTGGAATTGTTTTTGATCCTCCCCAATCCATCTATTTCCAATTGTCTGAAAAAAAAATGGAAGTCCAGTTTCAGCATGCTGTGTTTATAGACGAAGCCCAATTTGAAAAGACAAAAAAAAGGAAAAGAAAAAAAGAAACCTTCCATGGCTCAAGACAATAAGAATTCATGCTTTATCTAATGTACTGAAACAATATGAATTAACTTAGATTTCACACCCCACAGTTTGCATGCAACTATAACCAACTTTATTATGGCTCTTTTGTTAGTGTACACTACCTGAATACTTTACCATGCATGAAAGTGAGAGCTACAACTTAAAATCCTATACACATGCTAATAAGTCTGTCCTTTGTAACCCATGCAGAAAATCTGTATTCGCGCACATGCGTCTCTTGATGAGTAATGGGACAGAAAGCCGGAGTAATTTCAGAATCAGGCAGCAAGTTTTAAAAGGAAGAGAAAGCTATAGCACATATTTTTAAAAGGACAGAGAATAATTAGCAGCACCCCAAAAAAACCCACAAAAAAAAATAAAGAAAAACACAAAACAAATATATAGCGAATCAAAAAGGAGGAAGGGGAAATCTGACAACAGATATCAGAGCATACGTGGCAATATCCCGCAATTGCTTCACCAAGGCAGTAAGTACCACCAATTCTATCAAACACTGGATTTGGACGAGGCACAGGACCCCCCAAAAAAACCAGTTCTTGACACTAGCACACGAAATATCCTCCTCTTTCCCTGTACTACAAACTTTGTCCATTTCCCATTTTGTTCCATCTCATGGCCTCTCCATGAATGGCGCTCCCAGCAAGGCAAGTGAAAGCACGTACAATGCAAGAGCTGAAGATGGGAATCGCCAAACAGCAGGGAAATGAAGACTAATTTTCTGAATGTGTATTCTATAGGATACCGTATTTCTAGTTTCCCTGCAAAACCTCCTTGCCCTACAGTAACTGTTCAATATATTCCATAACTCTGGTATTTAAAAGATAAATGCCTGGAAAGGAACTTTTGCCTCAGTTCAAACTGATAAAGATATTCTTGTATGCCCTTTTGGGCAAATAAATGCAAGAGACTGGATGTGATGGCCCAAGAGATGCCTTCCAGTCCCCATTTGCTACGATCCAGCACAACGTGCACTAGACTGGAATTTGGGGCCCTAAAAATCTATACTGAACTCTGCCACTGACTTACTGTGTGACCTGGCCCATTTCTCCCATCGTTAAAGCAGAAGCCATGCTTGATTACCATCACATGGCCTCGTGGGCTACAAATGAAAACCTATAGTCATAGCTGAAGTGGATGGCGGAGAATTTCACCAAACTGGCATGTAAAGACACGAGGTCCCATTCGTCTCTTACATAAGCCAATTTTACTTCATCGACTTACTGAAGGGGCTCCTGATGACAGCTACTAAAAAGAGAGTTTGGCAGAAACTGCGACAGATTCTGACACGCTGTTCATTCTCACCTGTACGTGTCTTCTCTCAATGTTCAGCAACAAGCTTAAAATGAATGTTTTTGTAAAACCCATCCAGCTGACATGCATTACTAGTCATTACTAGTGTAGGCAGGACTTCTTGAGCACTAAAATAAAAGTTGCTGTAAGTACAGGTAATGCCATCTCCCACAGCACTCTTGCAAGCAAGCCGAGGAGGTCTGGGTTGGATGAATGGACCATAAGTTGGATAGAAAGCTGGCTGGATCATCGGGCTCAACAGGAAACAATTAATGGCTCAATGTCTAGCTGGCAGCCAGTATCAAGAGGAGTGCCCCAACAGTCAGTCCTGGGGCCGGTTTTGTTCAATATTTTCATTAACAAACTGGAAGATGGGATGGAGTGCACCCTCAGCAAGTTCCTGGATGACACCAAGCTGGGGGGTGCAACAGATGCACTGGGAGGTAGGACTCCGAGTCAGAGTGACCTAGACAAATCGGAGGACTGGGCCAAAAGAAATCTCATGAGGTTCAACAAGTGCAAAGTCCTGCACTTAGGACAAAGCAATCCCATGCACTAGGACTGGCTGCGGGCTGACTGGTTGGGCAGCAGCTCTGCAGAAAAGGACCTGGGGGTGACAGTGGACAATAAGAGCCAGCAGTGTGCTCTTGTTGCCAAGTAAGTTAACAGCATCCTGGGCTGCATCAGTAAGAGCTTTGCCAGCAGATCAAGGGAAGCGATTATTCAGCACTGGTGAGGCCACATCTGGAGCCCTGTGTCCAGTTTTGGCCCCCCAATTACAGAAGGGATGTGGACAAATTGGAGAGTCCAGAGAAGAGCAATGAACATGGTTGTGGGGCTGGAGCACATAGCTTGTTAGGAGGGGCCGAGGAAACTGGACTTATTTAGTCTGGAAAAGAGAAGACCAAGGGGGGATTTGATAGCAGCCTTCACCTCCCTGCCGGGGGTGGCAAAGAGGACGGAGCTGGGCTGCTCTCAGTGGGGGCACGTGACAGGCCAAGGAGCAACAGGCTCAAGTTGCAGTAAGGGAAGCTAAGGCTGGATATTAGGAAAAACTCTCACTAGGAGAGTGGTGAATCGCTGGAACAGGTTACCCAGAGAGATTGTGGGCTCTCCATCCTTAGCAGTTTAAAGCCCAGCTCAACAAACGTGGACTAGAATAATCGACCTGAGCAGGGGGTTGCACTCCTGAGGTCCCTTCCAACCCAAATCGTTTATGATTTTATGTAATTGCTCATTTAAAAAAAACCAACAAAAACAAACTAGAACTTTTTTCCCTGCACAAACACTTAGGGTGCAGTAGTCTATACGATTTAATGACTATGTAGTCATACTTTCAACTACAAGAAGTCTGATCACCTGAAGAGCTCTGCATCCAACCATCTCCCATTTAAACAACTAAGAGATAATTGACAGATTTCCAAGTGTTCCACACCCAGCAATTCCAAATGAGTGCAATGCAATAGCTATACATGGACTTAAA
This sequence comes from Crocodylus porosus, assembly GCF_001723895.1. Lineage (NCBI taxonomy): Eukaryota > Metazoa > Chordata > Crocodylia > Crocodylidae > Crocodylus > Crocodylus porosus. The sequence continues at coordinate 13,676,900 of NW_017728917.1, forward strand.
TCAGGGTTTCCCAGTAGGCTAATAAAGCCTGTATTGAACTGATGTTACCACATCTTCACCCCTACTGATATCCAAGCTAACTAGATTAAACAGAGCTCAGCACACTAGCACAAGGCTACAAGGGCACCTCCGATTCCCCTAAACAAAGAACTTTAGGAGCCACTCAGTACTCAGCACTTTTGCAGACTGGCCCCTAAATTTTCAAATCATGTCTTTCTTTATTCTTCAATACCTTGCAAGATTTTCTGCATCCAACACGCACCTATTTTTCAGAATGGAGACAAAAATACAAATTCATATTAAAAGCCCAGGAAAGGTTGTGCTCTTTGCATAAATCTGGAGTCTCGGCTTGCTTCTGCAGTCACCAAACCCAACAGATTCCAGATGGGCTGCTAAACACTTTCAGATTTTTATTTTTATATATAAATATTACAGCCAATGCACATATATATATATATTACAGCCAATGCACCCATCTGGTTGCATACAGGAGTCATGTGGAATTAAAAAAAAAAAAAAAAGAAAGAAAAAGCTAGATATACCCATGTAGTTGAGGTTGATGAATTGGGTGCTAAATCTGTGCACAGTAGGAAAGAAATATAAAATGCATATACACAAACAAGTGCAAGTATAATTTATCTGCATCATTAGAATCTATGTTACCATAGAGTGATTGTGACCATATTCTTCACACAAAGAAGTGGCTTTAGATTGCCAAATCATTGTTCTCATACAAATGAGGTCTCTCTACAATTGCACCATTACTTTAAGATGTCTTGCGATATACACTGCAAGTTCAGACATGCAAAGTTACTACATCAGCACAGAGCCAAGTAGCAGCCAGCACTAGTGCTAGAATTTATAGCCTGGAAGAGGTCTCAGGAACTGACTCTTTGCACAACACAGCCATTCACACCACTAAGTGTAAGCTAATGCTCCTGTCACTTGCACTGAGCAATGCTTGCAAGTGTAAGCAACTCCATGATCTCTTGTGTGCTAGTTTGACCCGCAAGGCTGGATTCTCCACTGCCAAGGCAAAGAATTGAGCCCTGAATATCCAGCCAAACATGCATGAACTCATTTGGACAAACACGATTCACTTTATGATCTGAAGGATATATAGAGATTAAACCCAATGTCCACCCCAGCTACAGGCATAACAGGTCTGAATGTGACTCAGCCCAGAAAAATAAAACAACTCGCTTGAACTTGCAAATTTTCATGTGAAAACTAATCCCCTGAAGTCCAAAACTCTGCCTTCAGCTTCAAATGGCCTCTCTCAGGGGAACTGTCATTTAATCCCAAAAAGCTCAAACAGTTAACATGCTCCTGCAGCAACGACAAGCCTAGCTCCAGGACCCCATCTCATATAAACTGGCAAGCAGCAGCTAAGGCCAAACACTCATTTTCTTAGAAAAGAAGCACTCTCATCACCCCAAGGCATGTTCTTGTACAGGTACCAGAGTCTGAGGGGACTCTCTTTAGGGAATATTTAAGGTGTTGGTTGGCTATGTACTCCCCCCACCCCCCAATTCACAACTGGGCAGCAACATAAATTATGCTAGTTAGAGTCTGTTGCCCTTGACCTCCAATCTAGATCAGACTCTATTTCACCCTCCTTTAGGGCAGATTTTGAACGATTTCAAGTCAGTTTTAAGAGGAAAATTCCTATTCTTCATTGCAAGCAATTCCAAGACTTGCCATCATTCCAGAAACACTATAAAAATTTTAGGGTGTTTATATACTACACTTTTTACAAAATAAAACCCAAGAACTATCAAAGTCTATTCTCACTTAACCACAGGTTAGTTGCATGGGCTTCAGTGACCAATTTTTAATTTACACTGCACAAATGGGAAGGATGATGACTGAGCCCTTTCTCAAGGTGGTCCCCCAAATGCAAATTCACCACCCTGATGTAGGACTACAGCAAAGTAATGTGATGTGCCTTCACCTGCTATACAGGGAGATTAAGGGATAGTTATACTTACATGGCTTATGCTTTTCTTTTCTTCGGACAGTTAATTACAGTGCAGAAGAGCTTAGAAAAGTAGGGGATGGAGGCATACGGGGAGAAATCCTGGTCCTAGCAAAGTCAGCAAGAGTTTTGCTACACCATTTGAGAGCCAGAATTTCACACTTTGTCTCCTCCTATTGATATTAAATCACTAATGAGTATACATTTACACAAAATGGCATTCCATTCAAATCCATAGAAAGCTGACTTGCCTAGATTGTCAGCCAGATGTGCTTTTGGGAACGTGTCCTCTGCATCCTAAAGAATGGAGCCATTCTGTGCAGCACCCAAGCTATATGGTTTGCACAGAACAAAATGTTTTCTGTCTCACTAAAATGAGTTTGCTTTGTTTGAGGCTCCATGTGCAGGAATACAATGCAGCTTCATGCCCATCAGGCAGTAAGAAATATTCTCAGTCCTTTCCATATGGCATTTCAACACAATAAGAAGAAGTGAAAGACTGCAAAAGCCTGGTTTTTATTTATGCTAAAAACAAGAGCTCCCATAAATTTAATCAGATCCAGGATTTTATTCTTTTATATTTGAAAAGGGTTTTGGATACTGAAGTCATACCTATTTTCTAGCACCATTATAATTAGGGTTAACCAGGCTGTAAATGAATGGGAAGGCAAGCCGCAAATCAAACCGACTGTTGTCGCAATTTAAAGCAGGCTTTGTCCTTCCTTAGCAGTACTTTTCTTATCATGCTTACACCCTGCTATAGTCTGTGCGTGTTATCCTCTTTACCCAAAAAAAGACAACTAAGAACTACAGGCTCTTAGGTACACATTAGATAATGGTGTCTATCCACACTGTAGAGATATTTCCTTCATAAGACAAAGTTTGGGAAAAAGATAGAGTCTCTGCTCAATTACACTTCACTTGAACAAAGGGATTTTTGACAATTTTCTTCTTGTTTGCCAGAATCCAAGAGGAAAAGAAATTGTTTCTGCAACCAAGTGCGCTAAAGATAGCCTGCTCTTCTTGCTACAAACAAAGGCTTGGCTGTGTTGAGTCTACAGTCATTCTAACAATTGAAAGCATCCTTCCTACTTCTGACCAGAAGACTCAAAACTAGGACAGTGCACAGTTAGAGAGCTGAAGCTTAAAAGCAGCATTTGAGTTTTGCTAAGTGTCCGTTTCAGAAATCTCCCAGACAAAGGGTCACATTTGGCACATGCTGTGCTTAGCCTGTCTGTTCCTACCTGGCTTTTTTCCCTTATATTAATAGTACCTAAAAGCTCTTTCCTATCCTCCGCAGATCATGGCATTCATTATACTTTGTAGCCAGATGTTGCTTCCAAAAATTTCAGATCTCTGTATAAATCTCTCTCTCGCATCCGTACTCGACCAAGATGAAAACGCAATTAATTCAATTATTGCTCAGTCTTTTCTGCCTCTTTAAGCAAGTCACAAACACATGTGCAGAAAGCCCCTTTTAAACTGTATTTCAGATTTCCCTGAGCCGAGCTCTTCAGTTTCTGTGGGCCCCCAACAGTTCAGAAGTACGTTAGTCACCTTCCAGCCAAACTTTAATGGAAGCCCGTCAGAGTACACTGGGTAAAACTGCACAAAATCCAGATGCATTGGCTCGGCAGGCACATCCTGCTTATAGCCCTGCTGCGGGTTGCTGCTACATGGAGGCGCATGGCTGGTGCAAGAATTTGATGGGGAAGGAGAGGGTGGAGAGGCACAGGGGAAGTTCAATGCGATTCATGATTTTCTGAAATCCTGGGCTTAAATGGAGGGACAAGAGCCAAACTTCAGTCTCCATCCTGACAAGTGAACATCTATGCACCAGTGCACTCCCACCACCCTCACCGATGTGCCCCCATGCTCTCTGGGAAGGTGCCTAGAGGTTTCCTTGTCTAGGACTCCACAATAACACTGATTTCATTTCCATGACAGCATGCTGACACCAAAGCCATCTTTCAAGTTAATAAATACAAAAAGGAAAACATCCATATTTTTCTTAATGCCCTGCATGAATCAACAGGTTTATGTACAGGGAAGGTACTTAAATTTATGAACACAATTGGTGGGCTCCTCTCTGGTTTATGTGAAGTCTCCTGGGGTTATGGCTCAAAGAAATAACCTGCCCTGGAAGCTCCCTAGCTGCTGACCGAGAAGCAGGCAGATACAAACTTCGACGTCCACCGGGCAATTATGGAACGAGGCTTTTGAGATCTTGCCCTTCCTCAGGACAGTCCACATATCCAAAATAGTAATGGTTTAGAGCACCAGGAGAAAAAGAAACTTATGGTACCACCACTTCCTTTCCCTTGTAGACTGTTTGGTTGACCTCAATGGTGTTTTTGAATGGGAGGACGAGGAGCAGGGAGCGCACACGGAGAAGGACGAGAATCTGGTCAGCTCCCTCTGCTTTGGAAGTTAAGCCATGGGTCCAATCCACTACTGTAATGCCCTGGTTCTCACTTAAAGCATAACAGCGGGGTCCCAAACAATTAGCAGGCAGACAGCAGAAAGCGCTCTAAACAACGGCAGCGATTCATTGTGCGCATCTCCTGCCGAGTGCTGCAGCTGCGTGGCCTGGCAGCACTGCTCCGCTTTCATCGGCAAACCCGAAGGAGCATCTCTTGGCTGCTGTCTGAAGGAGCTGCCATTCTGCCACCGAATGACGAGCCCACGTAACGGAGGGGCCGCACACTTGAAGTGCTCTGCAACCGCCCTCCTCTCGGCAATGCCGCTCTGCTATAGAAATTCAGAGACTCCTCAAAACTGGCCTTGAGCTGCCAGACAATCCCAGTGTGCCCCCCAGAAGGCATCCGTGAAAACATGCACGGCACCCCTCCGGGCCAGCAGAGAAAGATCCTGGTGCGAGGACAGCCAGGCACAGAGAACTGACATGGTGCATGACGGCAGGAGCCGAACGAACCCACCAACGAGGCTGAACAATGGTTTACAAATTGAAGACTGAAAAGCCAGAGGCAGGTGACTATAGCACCGGGGTCAAAAGTAGCCTGATGTCAGGAGATGCTACTGTGTCTGAGCACAGGACAAATATGCAAAGACAAAAAAAACAAAAAAAACAAAAAAAAACAAAACAAATCTCGTCTCCAAAGCATCTAACAACTCAACAGCCCTTCACAGACTTAAAAACAAAACAAAACACACAAACAAACCAACCCACCCACCCCATCTGACAACATGCAAGCACATCAAATTTGGCCCAGCCAGGAAAATACTGTGGAAAGCAAGTTCTCTCACACTGAGTCCCTTTAGAGTGGTTTAATTTTTATGGAGGTTACCAGACTCGTGGATCAAGCCACTCGCTCACAATTAACAACAAACTCGACTTTGAAGAAGTCCCGTTAAACATCTATCTATCTTCCCAAATGTTCCATGTTGCATTTGGGAGGGGGAGGAGAGAGGAGTCAACAGCTAGTCAGATTTACTCATAACATCTGCTAAGAACTCCAACCCTGGATTCAGTCCCAACAAAAATAACCTTTAGAAAAGAATTTTAAAAACCCATCCAAATGCAGTAAAATAAAACCTAGTTGAAGTTATTTAATGTCAAAGCATTGATGCGTTTAAGATAAAAGGTTAGGCTGTCTTAGTATCTCCATCAGACAGTTTGAGTGAGTTGGTAGATTGACATCTTTAGAGAACCAAAGATTGTGTCATACTATAGTATGGTGGTGGGCAGGGAGGAAACTTTTCCAATACACCAGTATAGACCAACTATAATACCCAGAGGTTAGGCCTGGCTTTTGCCAAGAGTGCTCTCTTCAGCTGTGAAGGGCCTACACCCAATCAACTTCCACACGGCGAGTCCCGTTAGCATTCAGTAAACGTGGGAAACAATTCAAGCTCTGAAGATACAGCAGTGGAAAACGGGGGCTATAATCCACAGCCTGCAGGAAGGGACACTGACCATTTCCTCCAAGACAAACTGTTCTGAGGCCACGATTCGGACGTGCCAGCAAGCTTTGCACCGTGCAGAAACCTCAACCCTCAGTTCCACTCTGCGCAGGGGTAGAGCCGACGCTCAGGTATGCAACCACCCCTCCGCTGGACTCCTGCAGCTCAGCCAAAATGATCTGAATGAACTAGAGTGCACTAGGTCACCTGAACATGTGAAAAAGCTGTAAAACTAGCTAAATAAACAAAAGGAAGTTAAAAACAACACCACACACACCTCTAAAAGGTGGCAAGTAAGACTGTTTAAAACTACCTTGAGCTTCAGAGGCAAATCCTATACCACCAGAAGCAAGCCTACTGCAAGAATTTTCTATCTATAACCCCAGCTATGTATTGTTTTGGATGCTACTCAATACAGGAAGAGAGAGAGCAAAAAGAACTGGGTCTAATGAAAATACAGCAAAGAATAGGCCCTTGTCTATGCCAACCTAGCTCTGATATAGATCACAGGCTCTTTTAACTAGAGAAAGCTGGTTCTTTAACACTGGATTGTCCTTGGGGAAGAAACCGGACTTAAATTACAGAGGAAGACGTCTGCAGGCACAGAAGGGTTTAGCAATCCTAGAAGTATATAGTATATCCTAGACGCATTCTGCCTCATCCCCCTGAAAAGCCACAACCTTTTAACCCAAGTCTTTGGCAACAAGTCACCACCCAGGATACCCAAGTCAAGTCCATTAGACAGGTGTGAGGATCAATCAAGGGTCTATCGCAATAAGCCAATCTAAGAGAGCAACATCGATGGCAAGAGTACTCTTCTGGCCCTTTAGTAAGGTGTTGGAAGCAGATGATGCCTGCAGGAGGGCTAATCTGCTGTGAACAACTCCTCCTCCCCTGCACCCACTCACCCACAGCCAGCCCTGTACAATAAAACCCTTTATCCTCAAAGGATCGTCTTGGGGTTTATTTGCTTCCACCACAACACTAATTTCCAGTTTAATTTTTTGTACTAACAAAATACTTCCAGTGAACTGAAATATGACACTTGATTTTTGACATCATGTCTTAGAGAAGGCTTGATCTGTTAAAAGGATTATTCATTTACAAGCTACTGGGTGGGCTCTGGGTTGGCCTATGCAAAACCCAAGATACCCCGACTCCATGCTCCCTTAAACACACAGCTTGTTTTAGAAAGTTAGTAAATTGTATTTTATGGCCCAGAATGCCCTGGAGTGAGCCACTGGACCCCATTTGGAGCTTCACAGAGATAAAGGAACTGGGGTTTTGGTTGTAGCCATGTTGGTCTAAGGACTTAGGCAGGCCAGGTTCTTTGGGTAGATGTGCTCTCTTTCATCAGACCCGCTGAGTAGTTGGAAAAAAGTCTGTTGCAAGAAGGAACTGGATATTTATTCTTTTTTAAGCCCAACATCAGCTAATTCCATTCACAACAGGCTGCTGTTTATTCTGACGCTTTGTCAATTTAGTAATCCAGCAAGACCATATACATAACCGTTATCTTGCATATGCAAGCAACAGATTATTAGGAGAGAAAAAGAATTTAAATTGTCTGTAAAAACAAACCTTCAGCCTTCAAGGAGGAAAAAACAACACGCAGTTAACATGAGGCTGACATCACTGTTTGCTGTTTCTTTGCGTGTTTTTAACAAAACCTCGTGTGTTTGGAAGTCACTTTACCTCTTTGCTACTTCAGGTTTTCTTGAGGGGTTTGCTTTTTTTTTTTTCCTAAGCAAAATTACACCATACTTTCAAACAGAAGGACTTCTACTACACTCCTCACTCAATCCGTTGGCTAAAAACTCCCTTATAGGCAAGGACAGGATTGGAATTCAAGCAAGATGAATGTATGTTGTGATTTCCTTTAGGGTTTTCTGCATTTCTTTACTTGTTATTTCTAACCTTTCATGTTAATTTGAACTTCCATTTGCTTGGGAAAACGCACATGAATTCTAAAATAAAGTCTTTAATCATGCCATGGTACCATGGAGAAATGCATGTAAGCTTGACACTTAAATAAATCAAGTATTGTTTTGTGTTAGAAGCTCATCTGGGAAGGAAATGCTAGATACAGCCATCCTATATTCTCACTTTGCAGCTTCTCAGTTGCACTGGAAGGAGGTTTTTTTCCCCTTCCTCGGGTGGGATGGAGAGGGAGCATGTATATTTAATCTACCACTGCACTAAAAAAGCAGTATTACAAGACTAATAAGGAATAAGGTTGTATGTGGGGGGGCGGGGGGGACATGACTACACACAAGTCAGGAAGGGACAAATGTGAAGGGTGCTCCAAACACCTGAACTCTTCAAACTTTCATTTATTTGACTGTAGCTAAAGACTATAACATGCTTTCCAGAGGAGCTGTACACTATTCAGTACATGTCTGAGGACTGGCAGTGGAAAAGGAATAGCCATGTACTGAATGACTTGAAAGTTATACACCTGTCTGAAGATATGCATTCAGGACAGTGCTTAAAACAAAAAAAAAAAAAAAAAAAAAAAATGTTCATTCAATAGCTGATTTTGGGCTACACAAAGCACTCAAGAGATTGCACCTCAAGAAAATTCAAGCCTCCACTTTTCAATTGTCTTTTATGGCCAACTCAGTTAAATTCTGACCTATTTGGAGATAAGACCAGGAGTGCTCTTGAAAGAAGTTACTGAAAAACCTGTAGCTAGAATTTAAAAAACCACCATTACTGCAGTTACGTTTTTGATGACAGTGGCTTTGATGGAGAAATGACCCATTTGCAGGAATCAAATGCAATGTTCCACCCCCTTCAAATACTGGAAGTTTCACCCGGCACGTTGGGCCGGGAGAAAGTCAAAGCGATTCTTGGCTCTCACGTGAGCACAACTCCCTGTCTGTGCAAGCCACTCAGGAGCTCTTGGCTCCTTCTTCCAAAGTGAAAATATGCTATTTTCATTTCCTCACTCCATTCAGTAGCTAATCTCTGGTCAATTTGCTCAGTTCTAGGCTCATAATATCTGCTAAATTAACCCATTGTTTGGCATTCTTTCAATGTTAATTGCTTTGCCTGCACTGTTGAGCAGCAGCTTTCACATGCATTATTCTTAGATGAGAAACTATCACCTGAACCGTTTTCCCCGGCGCTCAATCTCCAGTTCACCACACATACCACTCATCAGTGTACGACCCACCAGCCCCAATTCCAGAAATCCCCTGTTTGAGGCGTCTGGACTGTTTGCTGTCTGCTTTACTGTTTTCCAAGAGGCCTAAAAAAGCATAAACAAAGCCCAGATGGTCTCATTAACAAGTCCACAAAGTTATAAGGGAAATAAAATTTTAATTCACAGACTGAAATTAAACACTGATGGTTCAAGTATTGAAAAGGTTTTCAGATAGGTTATGCTCATGTAAGTTCCTCAGGAATGAAAGTAGTTAAAAAAAAAAACAACAACAACAAAAACAGAAGTTGTGGCCTGGGGAAAGAAACACAATAAAACCCACCGGTTTGCGCAGAGAGAAGGTAGCCCACATCTGTGTCAGGAGTAGATCCCCACCAAAGTCTTATTAAAAAGGGAAGAAATAATACTTATCTGGAGGGAGCTTAGTTATTCATAACTAAGGCTTCAAGACCTTGTTTGTATTTGCTAAAAGGGATTTCTTTTTCTTTTCTTGAAATATAGTTACTAGTATTCTTTGCTCAAAATCAGAATAAACTTCTCCTGGACTAATGACAAACATACTAAAACATAACCTAAAAGAAGAAGTTAAAACATCTGAAAGCGATCCTTTAAAATGAAAAAAAAAAATACTTATATGACCCTAGCCACAGGAGTCAAACTGCACTCCATCTTGAAGGGTAAAGTTGCATAGAAACATGAGTACACCTTAGAAATTTTAAAATCAGAAATGTATTCTTGGATTTTATAATTGCAAATGTTTGCTTCCTTGGATTTCCTATATTCTGGTATGAAATAATAATAGCTGGCTAGGGGTGAAAAAAAAAAACAAACAAAAACCAAACATTAAAATATCAATTAAATCCATTTCCAGTAAGCAAATTATGTTGTTCTCTCCCATCACCACCCCACCAAACATAAATCACTTACTGCCTTTCTGCTAGGCAGAGTTTTTCAGTTTAGATGTGAACACTGTTGTGACCAACAGAAGAGGCAGAAGGCCAGTTATTTCACACACTGTTAAAATGATTAAACCTTCACTGTATCCAAATGATACTCAACTTTGGTTGCTGAAACCTGTCAAACAGCAGGGTTAAGATTTCACTGCATATTCAAAAAAGTCCAGGTGTGTATTTTACAAGGTCTCTGCACTCCTATGAACCTTGTCTATTATAAATACAGGCTTTAGATATATTCTCACTTTGAGATAACTTACACAGTTGACTATTTGCAGGGCAAACGAATGCAATCAAACACTAAAGCTTCAAGGAGATTAGAGAGCTGCCAAGGTCTGAACTATATCAACAGCATGAAATCAGCTCATTCAACAAAGCTCTGACAGTATTACACTGGCAAAACAAACATGCCAGTGATATTCACCTCTGATGTGGTTCCCCATTTCAGCAGCTCTTTTTTACGAGTTTCAGGAAAAAGCTTCAGGCCTTGTGACCATTTCCAAGAAGAAATGCATCCTCTTCTCACTTGCAACACCACTCCCTCAGGAGCTACCAGGCCGATTTTTACCTCTGGTATTACCCAGCAGTGTTGCTGGAGTTAAAACCTGTGCTTTATTTTTCATCTGCATTTGTCTAACTGCACCTGCCAACATCTTCTTCCCTCCTCCTCCATCTGTTAAGTCAAATTTATTACAAAAGTCCAAGTTATGCCTCACTCTTTCAATAACCTTGTAATTTCATTTTTTAAAAACATACTAGGTTTGTTTGGACAAGACTTATTCCCCACAGAATCATGCTGATTGGCATTAATTATGCTCCTGGCCTTTTAATTCTTTTACTGATTGTATCCCATGTCATGTTTTCATTATTTTGCCTGGGATCAACATCAAGCCAGCAGACCCATCCCCAGTTCACTGTTTTTTAACCTTTTAAATTATTTTTACATCAGCTTTTCTCCTGAGAGATTTTTAGAGGATTGGAGCCCTGAAAATTTATCAAAAAAAAAAACAAAAAAAAAAAACAACATTTTTTTGAGAGCTTCTTAGATTTTTTTTTTTTTTTAATTTCTCTGGGGGTGTAAATGCCTGATCCATCTGTCTTAAAATATTTAAACTTGAATAGTACCTGTTCTAGTTGGAATAAAAAGCATTTCATTACCACTAGACTGTCTGAATACATTGTCCTCCTTCCTTCATTATATAGAGAATAGAAATACTTATTTTTACCATCCTCTAAAGCAATGATCTAAATCATCACTAATTATTTAATCTATTCCCAATATAATTTAAAGAATATTTTATTGTCCATAAATCTAATAGCCAATAGATTTTCATTCAGAGCCTTAGCTTTCCTTATCAATTAACAGTGATGACAAAGGGCTGATTTATATTCATTGCTATTAACTTCCTATTTCTATTTTACACAATTGCTAGTCTCTTTTCTTCTTGACTAGCTTTTTATTTTTAAGCAAAGATTGCTCATTCAAACAGAACTGTGCTTGAGGGGCTACCTAATAAATCATTCTAAACAACTTCTAATGAATATTGTTTTTTAAAATGCAACTTTTCCTAAAGCAAAAAAATCGAGTAGAATGGCTCTTTCAAACTACTTAGAATAAGCTGGTTTGGACTGTATGCTGTCTGCACAAAAGTGATTTACTCATTCTAAAGTTAACATTGAATTCCCCCCACCCAATACAAAGACATCTTTTTCTTTGCAGCAAAGGAGACCAGATTTTTTTTATTTGGGAGAAAGGCTTACACATCTATTTTTTTTTTAAAAAGTCAAAAAAAATCCAACAAGTAACTACAGATACCATATTTACTTGATTTTATGATCAGCTCCCTCCTTCTCCCCAACCAGCATGGAAAGAAAGTTCCTCTTTTCACATTCGCATACAAGGAAACCTCATTAAATACACTGCTCATCATTAAACTGCTGCCACAAGCAGTACATGCTCAGTAATGGAAATTATGAAGATGAGTAAATGCAGCCAACGCTGAGCATGACTATAAAACAGGTTACCAATACTGGGAAAATGTACTGGTAGGAACCTACCACAAGAAAAGGTTAGAAAATCCCAACTGAACAAGATTGAGAACAGTGGGCACTACTATATGTCCCCCTCAGCAACAACTCCTTTTCAAGTCATGGTGAGCCACTATACTGCATACATTTCAATTTCCTCCTCACTCCCACACATGAGCTGTGCCTTTCTTTCCCATTTTCAATTATTTCCACTACTTCACCCACCTTAAATGTCTTGGCAAACATCACCAAACAGTGCCCCAAATGCAGAATCTCTGTCACCTCCGTCTCTCAGCACGTTATATAGGATTAGGATGGTCCTGCCCTCCATGAGATGCAGCCAGGTCTAGTTGTCCTGCACTTCATCTGCACATAAATTCAGGAGGATCCCAGGGCTCACGACAGAACCCCTGGTTTCACTCATGGGTGGGCGGTTAATTAGCAAATAGATTGGGGAGGGGCAAATACATGGAGTACACATACATACTAAGTAGTGCTGAGCTGTGGGGTCACCCAACTTGAAACACTTAACTCTGCTGGGGACCAGCCCAATGAGCTATATGGCAAATCAAGAGCCTTCTGGCCTTGAACTACATCATGTATAGTTTGTACTATATATAAAGTGCTGCTTAGAAGCATGCTTATGGCTTACTTGTGCTAAAACTTGCCACAGTTTCCAAAAAAAGGAAAAACACATCAATTCTGGATTAACTAAATTAGTAGGCAACTGTCAATTATTCCAGATCATGGTGCACGCATGAGAGGCCCCCAGGACCTTTAATGTGTACCCCTAGGCAGGAGTATAAAGGAGTGAAATGGAAGCTGGTCAAATCTTCTGTCCCTCTTTTAAACCATTGAGACAGAATCCAAGGGCCAATCTAATTTAGGATATTCAGCACCTCAGTGCCTGTACTTATATAAAATATCTGGGAATTGAACCTGGGTCTCCTATATGGCAAACAAGGATTCTACCACTTAACCACATCAGCAGGCAAATTGACTAAATTATTACAAGCATGCTTATTTCAAGATTAATGTTTTCAAATTTGCCCCTCACATCCATGCACTAAAGGAAAGCCGGGTCTGACAGTAAGTAAGGGGGATGGAGCATCCCTACCTCAGCCACTATTTCCCCTGCCGTGGCAGGGAAATTCAAAGCAAGCCCGCAATTATTAGATTCTCTACCTGGAAAATTATGACAAATGTATACATTTTCCATATACAGAATCTAGTTATGGGGAGGTTGCCTTATATTCAAATAAGTGCAATAATTACAAATAAATCCATCGGATTCCTTGACAAGTACAGGGTAAACAAGCATCATGCAACCTCATTCAAGTTACATACCATACCTGCAGTACTAGTCTGGTGGGAAAAATAGGGAATTTTCTTCAATGAAGACTTATAAATAAAACAATCCTAAAGACCTACCCTTGGTGAGGACATCAGTGAGCCCTTCTGGACCACAGACAAAGCATTTTAAATGTTTTGGGGGTGGGGTACAAATTCCCTCACTAAGTAAGAATAAGGGGGGGCAAAAAGCATGTCTGTCCCACAAAGCAACAGAGCTGCACTGAGATGTCAGCTTATTAAACATCTGCATATAATTATAAAGCCCAATTCTTGAGTGACAGTGCCTTCTGCAGGTATCGCATGTGAAGTTCAAATCCAGTAGTCCTGAAGGTGGTGAGGGGTTCTTCCTGAGGTTTCTTGTTGTGTGTATGTTTCTTCCTTCTGCATATTGGGCTCTCGTTGTTTCAGTAGCCTTCATTCCACACTCGGTACTATTCCCAAGCAATCTGATCCTCAACAATCTTCTCCCAGTTGTTTGGCTCAAAGTTTGTTGCCTTATCTCACCTGCAAACATCTCTGAAGTGGAGATAAGGATGCTCATCTCTTCATGTAAAAAAAGCTCTCCTAGATCCTTGGGTAAACAGCCATCATCCATTCTCCACATACAACCAGGATAAAGTCACCACTGAGGTGAGGACAGATGTACACAATGCTGGCATGTTCCAAGACTTCAGCATGGGCAATTTTGCCCCCAGGAAATTCCTAGAAGGCAGTGAAGACAACGTCCTTGAGTAAAACGTGATCCAGGATTCACTGCCATACAAAGACGGTTGATGACGCAAGCACGATACACTTTGACCTTGGTCTTAACAGTCAAGTTTGTTGTTGTTCCACACTTGTTGGCTCAGCATGCTCATAATACCAGATGCTGTAACCAATAGTTTTTCAGTTCATCACCAAAATCACAGGCTGTTGGTAGCTATGGAGCCAAGGTACGCAAGAATTACTTAAAACGTCCAATACATTTTTACCCATTGTGATCACTAGTGGTGAATCCATGTTTTGGCCCATAACTCTGGTCATCTTGATGCTGATTGTAAGACCAAACTCTTGGCAGGCATAAAGGAAACAACTGATGAGGCTTTGAAGGTTGCGCTGTGTGGGCTATCACTTCCCTTGCTACCCACGCACAAACACACAAGCTTCTGTTCGGCTCTAGCGCCGTGCTACAGAGGTCAGCAAAATATTGAACGTAAATAAATACATGGCACTTCCGTACCAGCTTTCATTCAGAGTTCTCCAAGCAGTCGACAAGCAACTAGATTACGTTTTAGAGCCTCCCTGCCAGGGAGGAAAGTATCGCTCTTGGAAACTGAGCCCAAGAGATAATGTAATAGCACTGAGCAGAACGGACTAAAAACTCACCAATAAACTGCTCATGGGCCAAATAAGGAACAAATAAAACATTCCCTCTGAAAATGAGGGCCCCTCCATCTTACTCTGACAGTGCCTCATGTCACTGTTGGACTGATAAGCCTTTTGGCCTTGGCCTAACATCATGCACAGTTTGTATTATGTAGTGGGTAGGTACAAAAGTGTTGCTTTAAAGTGTTTATGGAGTGCCTGTGCTAAAAACTTGCAGCAATTTCACAAAAAAAGGTAAAATGCATCAATTCGGGATGAACTGAATTACTACAAGTGTGTTTATTTCAAACTAAGTAACACTTCAGCAGACAGATATCAAAACAGGCACAAATATTCTCCATGTACACAGACATTTAGATGTTTGCAGGAGAAAGGGCTTTAGATTCGGCTCTGGAAACTAACAGCCAGTTTCACCGGCAGTAAAAAGAAGCAAAATAGCACTGGCTTCAGCTGTCAGGGTCGCACTTCCTCCACCTCTTACCTGTGTAGTCTAATATACAAAGGGAAATGGGGTCAGGGAGGACAAACCAAAAAAAAAAATCTCGCTGCTTTCCAAAAGCGAGTTTGACAGCATTTCCAGGCTCTACAACCACCTCCAGCTCCTTCCATCAACTACCCTAGGCAATGCTAATTCTGCCATTTTCTAAAGTTTTCTACTAGTTTGTATTCCAGCCCAAGGTAACGCTCACCTTGAAGAACAGCTTCTAATGTCTCCATGAACCATAAACAGTATTTCTGATTTAAATGCTCCTTGATTATTAACTGCTGCTGTGGCTCTTCAAGAATATTAACCTTTTCCATTTCAAATAAAGAAAAATCCCACTCCCCGCCGCAAAAGTATCACTTAATGGTTCACTGTAGTGTTAAATAACTGTTCCAGAGCTGGACTAGAAAGGTTTTTCAAAGGCCTTTATGTAGCTGGATTTTTCAGGTAAGGTAGTTTCTTGACAGCACGATATGGCATGACCTGTTTGATGAAGCAGCCAAAAAGCTAAAATCATTTACTTTCATAACACTGGTTAACATCGGAAGTCTCACTGAGATCAATTTTAATCTGCCATTTATTACTACTTCAAGAACTCTACATGCCTTCAAGAGAATCTACAGTAAACCCTTGCCCTTTTTATCTCCTTCATACCTGAGATCACAAAAGTAATATAAGTCACAAGCTTTAAGAAGATATTGCTTTCCTGTTGACTCGGATTGCTTCCAAGCAGCTTTGCACACAAAGGTATCACTGCATTACATCACATGGACCTTTTCAACTTCCAGTAAGAAGCAGTGGTAATGCATACAGAACAGCTGGAGACCAGGCTTCATTTCGACAAAACAAGTTGGCGATCCTCTTCAGACCAGAACCTTTGTTTTGCTGTTAATGGATTGCCACCATAAATGTTTCATGAACATAATGTTTTATGCAGGTGCTAAATAGGGAAGGCAAAAAAAAAAAAAAAAAAAACATTGACTACCTCTAGTAAAGTAACTGAACCTTGAGACATATAAAAAGAATTATATAAAAATTTCCAGAACAAATGTCTGCATATTGCGGCACATACTGTAAAAAAAATAAATTTTCCTGATCAACTAGAGCAAATGGCAAATACTAGGTTACACTTGAAGAATTTCTTATTAATTTAACATTAGTAAATTACTGCTGCAATGGAAATGGTAGCAATACACTCCTCCACTGACTTGCACAGAACCGAAGATGGCAGAAAAAAGCCAACCGGAGACCACACAAGCAATCTATGCGTGTTTCATTTAGATGAAAGTTCAAGTTTTTCCCTTCACAGTATGCGATAAAACATATGCAGCGTACATGTTGCAAGTTATTAGAGCAACAGATGTACATTTTGCCAAAACAGAAGGCTAACGCCAAGCAGTAGTCACCTACATTGTTTCCAGAAGAGCTTGCATGTATTTTAACGAGAACAATAATCTACTTATTTAGTGAAAGCAGCATGGTTCATCACTTGGCTCCAATTCAGGAAATTATTTGAGCACGAGCTCAACTTTAAGCAGTTATTTTAAACAGATGAACGCTGCTTATAGGCAGAGAATTCAACAAGGTGCATACAACTGTGCAATACTTCTGGTGGGCAGATGAGAAGCAACCAAAACTACACTGGGAATCTCTGCATCTTAAATGCAAAAAGTCTCCATTGCCCAAGCCAAGAGAAACAGCACCATTAGCCAAGGCTTGGCTACCATATCACATAGCCAAGCCACCAACAGGTGGGGATGGAAGAGCCTAGGAAATGCTTGTGGGTTACATGAATTCATATAATGGAAATCACCGATTCCATTTACACCTGGACCAGCATCCTTTCTAGACAAACCCCCAGAAGTGGTGGTGTCAGGATGTCAACAGCATATCCCACCAACAGTGTTTTAGGGCAGCCTGGCAACTTCCATTATACCTGTAGTAGCCTCAAGTGAAATGGGTAGTTTGAAAACACACAAGTTTTCCCTAAAGGAAAACACGTGTTCATTAAGGGAGACAATTAAACCCTTGTGCCTTGTTAACTACAATGCTGGGTCAAGTCACTTCTCAGGTTTCCAGCACTCAATCAGCAGAGCAGACAGCTGTAAAAATTGTGTAGCTTTATGCCAATATCTATTCAAGAGAGTCTTTGACTATACATAAGTGTTTGTCATTCACCTGCTTTCCCTAGGAGCCCTAAGGACCACAGGATTCAGCCCTTGGAGATTAAAATTCTGGGGCAAAGGAGATCAAGTTCAAGAAGCTCACTTTTGGGATGAAAAAGGTAACCAAATCTGAACAGGAAGTTTCATATCTGTGTCATATTAACCTGCAGTCACAGCAGGGGTGTCAGCCATGGGCAGACAGCAGAGCAAAGCACTTCTATCCCTGCAGAGCTGCTGGCATTCTAGCATCCCAGGCAATTTTATTTTAATTGCAATGTCTGCCCATGAAAAAGGTCACCTGCTACAATGCATGGAGAACCTTGTTCAATAGCAGCTTCTGACTTTTAAACAAGCAGCAAACAGTAAGTTATGCCATGTTGGCATGACGTTTTACACACATTTGGAGGAGCGTGTTAACTAGGAACGACACAGCTTTATTTGGTTTTTTTCCTTTCAGTTATGTGCACATTAAGTCACAGCAGAAACAATTTTCACTAGACTCGGGATGTAATAGGAGACCCTGATTCCACCCACAATGCCAGTTCTGACTTCTCGTATCTCTTTTTTGAAGCTTACAGCTTAGCAGATGAAATATCTGTGCCCATGCCCAGTTCAAAGAGGGTTCAGAGCACCGTGAACTCCCACGGACTTCAATGGGAGATGGGCTCAGGTGTCATACCACATAAGACCCTGAGCCAGTTTAATTCAATAAAAGCATAAACAAAATTTAACAAAAAAAACCCCCAAATAATCAATGAACTCTCCAGTCTTTGAGAATTATTTCAGGTCATTAAAAAATTGAAGCCACACTGACTTCTAGACCAAAGCAAGTTTTTAAAATACAGCCATGCCACAAAAAAAAAAAAAAAAAAGAAATAGTTACTTGAAAGTAATTGTAAAGAAGCAATAAGTGGGAATTGAGCTTTTTGGATCTGAATGAACAAGTGTATATTTACTTAAAGCTCTACCAAATGCATCCTATCAGCCTAAGCAGGACACACAAAGCCACATGGGTCTCCTCGCCAGCCATAATTAGGGGTGGGAGAGTAGAGCACCAGCCCCGGGCATCATCTTAAGAGGGGCTGAAAGAATGGCAGCTACTGCCCAGGGCAGAGCACTTCCCAGTTATGCTTCGCTGCTCCTTACCCTTGTCCAGGACGACCACGTACGTGCGTGCTGGGAAGAGAGAAAGGAGGGAGTGGTAGCAGAAAGGAAGTACCGCAAGCAGCGGAAGGACCAGCTTAGACAATCCTATTTTAATGTTTCCATCTTGAGAGCAAACCCTTCATTAACATGAGTGATTCCTGGTTTCATTTGGCTCTAGGACCAAACAGCTCTTTTATGCAAAAATATCCTGGATCCTATTCAGTTTCAGCCCCACGGAGAACACCAGCAAACATGGACTTTAGGTGTGCAGACACCTGCCACGTTACCAGTTCTACAGGGAGGCAGAAACTCACGTTTCCCTCCTGTCCCCCACCCCCTTCTCTCATTTCTCCAAAACGGGCCCATGAATTAGGCCATAATGCAGCTTCATCTGCACCTACTGACACTCCAATGTTAGCATAAAATGTATATACTACATACTAGTCACCCAAAACATACACAACTTAAGTGGCAGATAAGATAGAGGGGAAGCAGAGAGAGGAAGCAGAGTTAGAAAAGATGCTGTAGTATTGGATGCTCTGAAATCCCAACCAGATGTAGAATACCAGCCATTTACTAGTAGAGATTAACTGCACAACCTTTCCTTTCAGTGCTTCCATCTTTTTCTTTCAAGACAGGCAGCCCCACTGCAGCTATCACCAGCAACACAGGTTCAATTTGCTTAAGCCACTGCCAATATCCCCTGCTCAATCCCAAGCCCCTTCCTCCCGACACATGCACACATTTGTCCAACTTCACTGCTCTGCAAAAAGAACCAATAATGGAACTGCGAAATGGATTTTTCCTAAAGCCCTAAACAGGGGGAATGAGCCATAACGAAACACTCGTTACCAACTATTCTTACTGATTAAGAATTTGGAGCCCCAGTCATGGTCCAAGACTTAATCATGCTGGGTACTGAATAGACAATGGACAGAGAAGAGAGCCCCTGCCTCGAAGACGGGATGCTCTAGAAAGCAGGGCAGGACGTAGCAAGGGAACCAGGGTGGACTTCAGCTCCAACCAGTTCCATATTGGTTATGTATTGTTTGGATGATGGCAACAAGATCCCATACAATCACTTCAAAAAAAAAAAAAAAAAAAAAAAAAAAAAAAAAAAAAAAAAAATCAACTGAAGCTTGCTACTGCTCACTTGTTAGGATCCCAAAGCCTCCTGAACTAAACAGATTTCTGTGCTGCTTCTAGCATTTCTAAATCTGGACCTCCATTTCCAAACCGAGGGGAAGAAAAAAAAGAAAACCCTGAAAAACAGAACAATCCACGACCAAAATAGTGCAGGAAGCTTAGGTTATTCTGCCAGCACAATAGGTTATTTCCTGGCAAGCATTAACATCCACGTATAGGTGACTGTTGCTAACCAGAAAAAGCCCTAAAAGTTTGCATCACCGCTTTCCTTTATAACATTACAGTTCTTTCAGAAAGTTTATAATTTAATCAATAGTCAGAGGTGGCTAGGGGCAACATCAGTAACATATAAACCAGCGCTGCCCTCTTTGTACTCACTTAATACAGTTTCAGGTTGTCGTTAAAATGGACAGACACACACAAGTTATATTAATTTTAAATGGGGGAAAAAAATCTTTTCCATTTATGATACAGAATACATTTATAAAGCCAGAAGCACATTTTACATACTCCATTATAATTTCTATTGAATTTTAAAAACAACATGGTGTTTAACAAGGATTATGCTCCAACTAAAATAGGAGATAACTATCTAATGTGCAATTCTGGATCTACCAATAAACCAGAATATCAAACAGATGCTTCATTTTGACATCAGGATTTGCCAGCTGCGACCACATACACACTGGACACAGGTCTTCCCTCACTTTCACAGGAACATGGGGAGCGACTCCACTGAAGCTGCACTGGTGTTAAATCCTGTGCGAGGTACAGGAGATTTGGAGCCAACAGATACAGGTGGTACAGAAAATGATTCTACAATCCTCCAGTAGCCAAAGCTCCCAGCTAAGTCAGCAATTTTTTACTTTTATTTAAAAAAAATGAGTTGAATTCATGCATCTCTGCACCATCTTCACTATACTGCACATCAGAGCTGGACTCCAAGCTCACCAGAGCATGGACCTTTTTCTACCTAGACATTTGGTGAAGTACCTGGTGTCTTTACACAGAGGTGTAAATTCTCAAGATCAATACAACAAATCTATACAAAAGCATATGACAAGACATTTTATTCTCTTTGGAAGATTTAGTAAATAAGTACCAACCCCTGACTACTTTTCGTGCTCCAGCATAAGCAAGTCTCTGGATCCTCTCTGACATCTAATAAAGTCAGTGGAAACAGGCTTGAGCTCAGGGTTTGCATACCTATTATTTGCCATTAGCTATTAACTCCTACTCACAGAGCTAAACCTATGCTACTTTCATAGTCACCTGCATAAATATTTCTTGTCAAACTACACAGTTGGAGAAAACAATGAATGAATGACCATTACAAATCCATTTGGGCTACACCATTATCATTTCAGACTGCAACCAAATCCCATTTTCCCTTTGCAAATTCAATTCCCATCAATAGCCCCATACATCACTAGCCGCTCACGTTTCCTGCCTCATTTTTTACATTAAAAAAACTGAAAGATTACTGCCAGCATATAATAGGCAAACTGCATTTCTGATTCCCAACACATGTGCTTCAGGGAAAAAAACCACAAGGTAAGGGGAAGAAATGCAAATGAATCT
This sequence comes from Crocodylus porosus, assembly GCF_001723895.1. Classification (NCBI taxonomy): domain Eukaryota; kingdom Metazoa; phylum Chordata; order Crocodylia; family Crocodylidae; genus Crocodylus; species Crocodylus porosus. The sequence goes on from NW_017728917.1 coordinate 13,698,189, forward strand.
GCTCTTATCAGCTGTATATTACCCTAGTGACATTACCATACTTTATAGCTCTGGTCACGTACCTGTGAGAAAAATAAATACGGTTGTCATTCAAGTAAGTCCTTTCTTCATCCTGCTAAATATTAGTTCACTTCCCTTAATTTTCAGCTACTGACATGTCACACAACAAAAATTTAGCTGCAGAGAAAGAGGACATGCACAGCTTATCTCCTTTGGCAAAAAGGACTGACTTAAGTCTAGAAGGTGTGGCACGTATCTTAAAACACTGCTACTCCATACTACAGCACCCAAAGGAGGCGGGGGGGAGGGGGGGCTTTCCAAAGGCAGCAGCCACCTAGTATAATATGGAAGATGGGAAGGTGGGGTAGGACAGTGGAGGGGAACAAATACAGGGCTTGGCAGACAAACCAATGACACTTCCAGGAATACAAATTTTAAACTGTCCGAAGAAAAACCCAGTGCCTCCCTGCTAGGGCAAAGGAAGCAGCAGAGCTGCTCTGTCTGGTGTAGTCCTTACAAGCATTCATTTCAATACCAGTACCATGCTGATCTCTCAGCTGCATTAGCTGGCTCTTGCCAGTAAACACTAGTTTTATTCACAGTACACTACAACTCTGGAAAACAGGTGACACCACTGATCAAATGATCAAGGGAGGATTCCAGATTACTCTTCTATAGGGAATTGAAGTAGCGAGACAATACCTGCCAATCACTGAGAACATCCATTCTCACACCAGTGTACAGAAGATTTACACAGATTTACTATTAGCGCTAATTGGATCTCTCTCTGAAGGCCCTTTGCATCTAAGGAATAACAGCATCCTTGGGTAGACAGCAGTGCCATCTAATCTCGCTCAACTTCAAAATGCCTTTTGGATGCATGTGTATATGTGCAATAAATACATTGTGCTGCTCTCTCAAATGGCTGAGCAGGTGGCCATTTCTAGTAATGGTCTAAAAAATAGTATTTCCCCCCACTACCTCAAATGAAATGCCTATTTCAGCACGGCACAGGTTTGAAACAAACTGAACTCATCATATTAGTCCACAGAAGGAGTTAACAACTACAACTGCTTTCTTCCTGAAGGAAGGCAAGTATGTTTAATGGCACTGAACCCCAAAATGAAAGATGCACCTGCCATATGCAAAAAAAAGTCTGACACAAGCAATCTAAGGCCAGTTTTGAGACAATCCTGCAAATATATCCATGCATAACTTCTCCCCCCATGAAAAGCCCCATTCAAATCAGTTGGGCAACTCACACTTAAATTACATGCATTTAAGCATTTGAAGTATTAAGGACTTAGTCATGTAATGACTAAACTTGAGGATTCATATGTCATCATTTCCCTGTACTGCAAACTTAAAAAAAAAAAAAAAAAAACACCAAAATTTTAAACAATTAATGAAACCAGTTCCCATAAGCTCAATTTCCATCTGCAATTATAATCATTTCCAATTTAAAATATCCACCACTTTTTATTCTTAATTAAAAATGACACATCCTTGCAATGCAGTGCAATGTGAATTAACAATTCAAATGTTATCTATGCAAATTTGTTAGTCCTTTGATTTCTTCCTCCTTTATGCAAAGTCATGCGTGGGATTTTTGGTCTCTTTCTTTCTTCTCATTAAGTTTGTATAACTTCATGATGTCCAGCTCATAATGTCAGCTCAAAATACATAAATGTTTTCAATCCAAGGAGGACTGAACAGTAAGATACAAAAGATGCAGCCACAGCTATTCATTTAAAACTGTGTCACTCACTTTACATGTAACCCATTTGCAAGTGGGTGCCTCTCAAGCAGGTTTAAAACGAAGTTCAAACAACATGCAAGGTGGGACATAGAGAAGCGCTTGCTCCACACCGCTGAAGTAGGGCATGCACTCCAAGGGGAGCACCCCAACTAGTCCCGCCAACCATAAGAATATAAACAGTGAGATAGTATTGGGTCCAACTGAAACCTGCTCTTTGGCTCAAGTCTGCTCGACTACTCTGACCAGCCTAACTACTGGACTAAATGCACTCATCATTCTTGGACCCAGAGCTCCTGAAGACCACCATCTCCCTTTATAGTCCTTCTGCACCTAAAAGGTGCCTACCCTAGGCTTAATGTTAATTTGCCCTGCCTTGTATCACTTGCCTTCCTGTGACATCTCTCAAGCAACTTATTACCTTCTGTGCAGTCTGTCCACCGCCTACCCACTGCCCACACTCCCAAGATGCAAATACAGTTCATTAGCCTAAGCTTTCTATTGATTTTCAAGTTATTCTACAAAGAAGCAGTGTTAAAATGGTAACTACATCAGTAGATGAGCTTTTCACGAGTGTCTTTACATCATTAAATACTAGTTTCCTATTAAGGAGTTTTCAGTTTTAGAAGCCACTAAGTAAGTATGGGTTTTCCATTCCCACCCCCTCCAGGGTATGACACTTTTCCCCATTTATATCCCATAACATCAGGCTCGGTCATATTCTTCCACAAGAACATACTCGAGTATGTGGCTACCTTGCCTGTCACATCAGAGGAAAGGTCTGGCATTCCTATTCTACCAGCCATAGCGAAGACAGACACCATGATACCACACAGCTCCTATGCATCCTATGAAATCCTCTGTTAGCTGTAATTTTCTACCTAAAGAAATGCTCCCTCAGATCTGCTTTGTTCTGCTTTTTTCTGCTGGAGCAAGGCCTCTGGCAGCAAGAGAAAAACAGGACTGCAGGCAGACAATAAGCTTTCTTCCAGTGTAAGCTTGCAAATCAAGTCTCTCAGAAGGGCAATTAGCTGTGTATACCTAGTCAGGAAGCAAGCAAAGGGGGCCATCTGCTTCACAGATAAGATCCATATAGTGATTATCACTGCAAACCTGAAGGTGAATTTCTCTGGTTCAAAAGGGCAGCTCAGAGTTTCAATCTAGGCATATACTTATACTACTACACCTTAACAGTGTCCCTATCAGGCACAAGAAGACACTCAGTATCAAGACAATATCTGTAGCTTACCAAATGGCAAGCACATACCTTGAAGTTAAATTACACAAAAAAAGACTATTATCTTCAAAGAAAAAGTCTTTTATAATAGTAAAAAATGAAGTCTTACTCCACTTTATTAATAAAACCTAGCAGCATTAAGATATGCACTCACTTTTGTGGGTATTTTAAGAACTCTTTATTCAGTGATCTTTCACTGTCATACACTGCTTATCTAATTTAAACAGCATGTTCTCTTGAATCACATGTATAACTTCCATTCAACTTACCTTCTTGTGTGCAAAAGTCCTAGTATGTCACTTGGATTTTGCAGCAGAAATGCACTCTGCCTTGCTACGCTGGAGCAAAGAGTCAGAAGCAACACGTCAAGCCTTGCACCAGGTGGGAAATAGCATCACCACCACATACATGTCTGCTCTTCCTCTGCAAGGAGCCTTTGTAAGTCCATCCGCAAGAAGAGGAGCTTCTGGGGCAATATGATGCTGGGTAACAACCCTATGCTGGAATAAGCCCATCTCTCCCCAGACATGGTGGGATTTTTTTTCCTGGATGAGTAATAATCAGACAGTTACCAGCAGAAACGCAGGCCACTAAAAGCCACTAACTTTGGTCCCTTACTGCCAGAGAATGCAAGAGCAGCCACAGGGATGGATGGATGGATGTGCACGTGCTTACATTGCCCCCAGAAACGAGGAAGGCAGCACTCCTGTGCAGATGAGATGAAATCCATAGGGCTTCTATTCTGGGTACCACTTCCTTTCCAGGGCCTTGGCTTCCCCCTCCCACCTCAGCAAGGTCAGGCACACCTCACTCCCCCAACTGAAGAGCCCATCTCTGCTAGGATGTTAGAGTCAGCTAGTTTACCTTCAATATGCAAGACATGTTCAGCACTGAACTGGGGAGGGAGGGTTGCAGCAGCTTAAAAATGGAGGAGAGGGGAAGCAAAATGCATCCCTTACCTGGGCTAGTGACATGGTCCCAAGCTGGAGAGAAATTAGCTACTGGCCGCTCACACTGTCAGAGCCTGTCCCAGTACGTAGGCAGGAGCAGCTGGCAAACACTCCTTCCTCCTAGTAATGCAAGTCCAGCCTCAAAGGGACTTTAAGGGAAAAGGAGGTCACAAGCAGCTTTTACACAGGTGTACATTGTCCCCAGGACTGCAGGCAGGCAGCTCCCAGGGGATGGGCAGGACCTGCCCAAGACCTCTATCAGCAAGTTAGGCTCTACATCCCACCTTCAACCTGGCTGCCTGGGCAGCAAAACCTGACCGACCACTTCCACAGGGGAGAAACAGCAAGCGCCCATCTTACAAGTCTCTTCCTGACCCTCAGCCGTACTCCTGCCATTTGCTCGTCTTATGATCACCTGGTTGCTGATCCAGCCTAGCGTTTCGGCCTGGACAACCACCAGAGCGCATGGGATTCATGCTACTGGCAGTTTTACAAGGAGCATGCTTGGGGGCAGGAAAGCAACGGCACAACCTTATCGCCCTCCTAGAGCCGGCCAAAAAAGCAATGAGTGCAGGATGTGCCCACTGAAGGGGGTGGGAAGAAGCAGTCAGGTGCCAAGTCCCTCTCCCACCCCCACCCCCTTCCAATTAAGTTTCCTGTTCTCTGCTAAACCCCACAGAAAGAGAAAACACTCCTCTACCTGGCCTTGTAATTGGAAGGGTTTAAATAGATAATTTAACCTTGGGACGATATTCATTCTCACCAGGCACAATCCTTCTAATCTACAAAACAGACATTCCCTTTCACCTCAGCACATCTCACTTTAATTGTGACAGCAGCGTGAGATAATTCATTTCAAATAGCTGATCAAGCCATGGGGGAATATATTAATACCTAAATATTAACAGACAGTGATGCCTAGTTAAATCAAAACTCAGGTTACAGAGACAGCAACTCCCTGCCTGACTTGGAAGTAGCACTGCTGCCCTGGAAAGCTTTGCTCTTCACAAATCACGAGCCTTTCAGAAGGGCTGCTTGGTCACAAATGGGTGCAAGGCTGCTCGTCTCCCTCCCCTGACATTATACCCTACACACCTGAAATGCACCAGTACTGCCTCTAGTTAATGCAGAAGTAGCCTGAAGGATGCGTCTTGGTGGTCCCCTTTCTAGCCCATCTCCCTTCCCAAGATCCAGTCACCGACTAGGGTCAAAGTGGACAGAGCAGTAGTTCTCAACTACATACCATGGACTTAGCACTGCACAGACCTATGCAAAACCGAAAGCAGCTCCCAATCCAAGTTCAGGTCAGGCTAGGGGAGATACTAATGGGATCCAATTTTCACCCAGACGATCACGAGTCTCCCCCAGCTGTTTTATAAAACTTGGGCAAATCACCTACAATCCAGTATAGCATCTAATTGCTATGTTATCTCCACTTGTAGCCTTCTAAAGTGTTGTACTGAGAGACTGCTAAGCTTCACAGACGCACCTGCACCAAGTGAAAACTGGCTCAAATTGGAAACAAGTGGTGAAGACAGACATCTGAGGTTTATTTTAAAATGCAGTCTAGAATTAAACTGATTTTAGTGCAGCAATATGTATTTTACACAACCTGCCATCGCAGCTCTCTTTTCTCTTTCAGTCTTTAAAATGCCTTACTCTAAAATAAAAATGTAGGTGGTAAAATGGAATAGGGAGAGGACAAGAGAGCAGTCTCTGACTACCTACATAATTGTGCCAATAGAGTCTCTCTCCTCCAACAGGTTTTACTCATTAAATATAATGGCTTTAGTATTTGAAAGCAAGCAATCTCCAAACGTTTCCCTTCCATACACAAACTGCCAAAGCTTATGAAACACCATGTAAGCAATGAGGCTATCTGTACCACATAACTTTCCAGGGAAGCAGCTGTAAAGTATCATTGCCCTTTATCAACACATCCTGGAGTTGATAGATGTTTTTTTCCTTGTCAACATGGCAATAACTCACTTCACTAATCAGATTTTGCTCCATATTGTACCATCAGGCTTTAAGCAGAAGTTCCCACTGCATTCAGCAAGAAATTTTACTGAACAAGAAAAAAAAAAACCATAATTACCCTGCTAGAGTTGGGGCATCCTTACAGAAAATACCTTAATAAAGCCCTCCCCCCAGCCTGAGCCTGATGCCATACTACATCTGCCAACCCTTACAGGCAAGCATGCCTTTATTATGACAAGTTCAAGTGCAGAGTGCTGCACCAAGGGCATAAAAATATCCAACCCAGCACTCCTGCTGGCTGGGAAGCGACCCTCTCAGCAGCACAGAAGTGGAAAGGGATCTTGGAGTCACAGTGGACCCCAAGATTAACATGAGTCGGTGTGACGAAATCATCAGCAAAGTTGACTGCAGTTTATCAAGCATCAGCAGATGCATCACGAATAGATCCAAGCAGGTGATACTTCCCCTCTATGCGGCATTGGTCAGACCACAGTTGGAGTACTGCGTCCAGCTTTGGGCACCGTATTTTAAGAAGGATGTGGATAACCTTGAGAGGGTCCCAAGGGTCCCCTCCGACCCTAGCATCTATGATTCCTGCCGCCGACTGTCACCAGCTTCAACCAGATGCTATCTAAAAATTATATGCAAATGCTTCCCCCCACCCCATTCTTCATCATCTCTGGTCCTTTCACAAAGAGGTCCTCAAGTTTCCACATGGGCATCATCTCACACTAAGTGCATGCACCAGCCACTGGACTACTGAACATGTTGGACTGGGTGTCATGCTAACCTTGGAAACGGTTGCATAGCGAAGAATCAGGAGAGAGGTGCACCCAATTAACTTGGAAAGGGAAGGGACTCATTTTCCCCGACCTGTTGGCCTGGTAACCAGTGGTTACCTAGAGCAATTCCTTGGTTATGCTGCCATCCCACGCAACACCCTCAAGCAACTCCTCACTTACGCTGCTGTGCACCCCAAGCATCACCTTCAAATCAGACAACATCAAGAGTCACCCTCCTCCTTCTCCGTACCTTACCAAGCTTCCTGTTCCTTCAGCAGACCTCTGCTAGGAAGCCACCTGCACATGACTTCTCTGACTATGGGCTCAGAGATGAATTAGGCGATTACAAGCAGTAGAGGCAGAAAACAGTGGGCATAAGCCTGGCAGCTAGTAGCCATGCAGGCACATCCTGCAAGTGTCCGAGACGTTCTAGCTCAGATACCACGGCACTCACGGCTCTGTACTGCAATGGAGAGCCCGGTTCCTAATTCAGCACTGAAGACTGCGCTAAGCAGCAGGAAGAGCACCTAAGAATTAAATACAGCAAAGCCCAAAGTCGCTTTTCCAATGTGGCATCCGAGGGCAATAAACCAATCTATACATAACAGACTATTACTACAAAATTGTGAAGGCTGCAGATCACCAAGGAAAAGAGATAACCAAAACACAACAGGCAAAAGGATTGATTAAAAACCTCCTGACAATACAGGCAGATAGGAATAACATCTATTTCTCCAGCCCAGGTAAGTTGTTTCTGATAAAATATTATTTTAAATACCATTAAGCAATATTGTATTACTACAGTCCCAAGAAAAAAGCTCTCCAGAGCAGTCTTTTCAGCATATGCAAATGGTACCACCGATTCACTCTTCACCGGGCTTAGAAATCCAGCTACCGTTATAAGGCCACATGGAAAGTTAAGATAAGCTGGTAATGACAAAGGAGGACTGAAAGAGGTGAGCAGGGCCTCAGTGCTGCACTCTATAAATACATGTAGGAAAAGAAATGGCTTTAAAAAAAAATAATAATACACACCGTTGTCTTTGCTCTACTCCGAGGCAGGAGAGCTACTGCAAGGGTGTGCTTTTTGTTTACGCTACTTATTTTTCCCCTGACACAAGTCACTAAATAGACTCCAGGGGGAATATGGACCAATTCATCAATGTTCCCACATAGACAGTGAGGTGCTAATGACTTTATTGATTCCTTCTTTTGTTCAGCACTTTACGGTATCCTGGATGAACAGTCCATACAGCAAAAGAAAATTGAGATGGTGCAGGCAAGAATAGCATACTTCATTTTTAGCTTGTTGGAAAGACCAGACAAGTCTCAGCAACCCAATAAGCTTCAGTATTTGCTTAATATCACACAATGTTGTGGTCCAATCTCCATTTGCTTCTTATGAAAGCAAAAAGACATATCCCACATGCTATTTTATGTGCCCAGTTTTAAGGAAGCAGCTTTCTCCTGGGCACTCAAGCCGTTATCAGTTTGACAGAAAACACAACTGGCAGGCAGACTAAAAGTTGAGGTTTAGGACCACAAAAATATTTAGCTGAGTACTAATAAAGTAGAAATGAAATTAGCTGGAGTAGCTAGTTAGCCACGGATAGTGCACATCCTACAAGCACTTATGTGGCTCTACAGATGCGCTGCGTGCTCATCTCTCATGGCGAGAAGAGGGTTTCTAGCCACTGGGATTGTGGATCTGAAAAGCTGGGCCATCAGAGCCCTGAATGTACAATGTCCGTGGTAATTCAGTGTTCATCCACAGAAGCGAGAGGCCTGGTAGTCAAAAGAATTACCAGAAACCAGACACACCACGATCCAGGTGGAAAGAGAGAGAGAGAGAGAGAGAGATGAAAGTGAACTTTCATTTTCAAAGCCAATTTAAAAATTATAAATCATATCACTTGGTAGTATCATATGGCAGAGCACATAACCAGTGTTTGAAATGGGGCATTAACTTTTGCAAAGAGCCAAAGCATTTGAACTAGAATATGCATTACTCCTTTTGCTCTATTACCATTTTGGATTCATAGAGGAAAGATGGGACTAAAGTATGGTAAAGACACCATTTCCTCAGATTCAGTGGTACATCATGCACCAGAACTACTTGATATTTCTTATTTTTAAATAAAGCTGGCCATCTGGTGCCAAGACATAAATTCCTATATGGTTCTGAATGGTTAGCTAAAAAGAAATGGCTTGCTGTTTTGACATTAAAATCTAAGCAGCTGACGTGCTTCTCTCCAGTTGCCTTCAAGGATGAATGAAACGAGCTCTTCATCAGTGCCAGCTAGTTATTAATTAGGTTTTGTTCGTACAAAATATTGCTTTCTTAGCAGTTTTAGGTCAACAGAAGCTTGCTTCAATAGCTGCTTCTGCCTCACCCTGCCCTTTCCCCCCAAAACCTCAACATAGCTGAATCAGTAAAGTAAATGGTAGCAAAGCAAGAGCCACAAGGAAACACAAGAGACTATTAAACAGTTAACAACTTCAAATACAGATGGAAATTTAATACTTACACGCACATATTTAATATCTTCCTTTGTGTGTACACATGTATATATGCATATACACACACATATCTATACAAAAATGTGCATGTATGTGTACATGCATATGTACACACTTTTTTTTTTATTATTATTTATAACAAACCAGACATCTGTCCTTACGTTTACCTGAGCAAACAGATATTCTTTAGAAAAGGTCTGAAGAAAGGAGTTTTGCCATTGCCCTTAGTTTACCAAGATTTCATCTGCTAAACTTTGTTTTACATGGGAGATTCAGGGCCTAGACATACAATACATTTAGTTCCAGCTTAACTGGCTGTGGGACCAATAGCGTGCATGTACTGAGCAAATAAAATAAGCTGCAAGCAAATATCTACACTGGAGTAATTTATGCCAATGTGATTTTTACACTGCTCCTTTAAAGTGATATTCTGCTCTGGATTGGACTAAATTATGCCAGCATAGGGTTTAAGTTGCCTGCCCATTCCCCGTTTACCCAAGAGCAAAGGTCAATTAAACTACTGTAAACATTTCATGTATAAAAGGCCCACGGGGGAATTTGAAACCTCATTAAAGAGACACTGAAAACCCCAGAGATGGAATTTTTCTTGAGGCTGCAGCAGTACAGCATCAACAGCAATGCAAACTTGCCCACAAGCATACACCCTGTCAGCAGGGCCATCTGGAAGTTGAGTCTCTAAAATGGGAATGAAGTCTCCATACCCAGTCAGCTCTCGGCTTCTCTTCGGAGGCTGCCTGAACTGGGGGAAGGTAGCGGTCCCTGGTAGTTGAGTGGTCTTAGTCCAGCTACCAGGGAAATGGGCATAAAGTGGTAACGAGTTCATCATTGTGAAGTTGAGCAAAGTTTAAAATCATAAATCTAAAGATGGTTCTTGTCCCTTCCAACCCAATCCAATCCCTGAGACAAGAGGCAGCAATCCATTCAGTGTTAGCAGCTTCCAGAGAGCATTACTTTAAGAAGATATGTAACCTAATAGGAGGGAGAATCTGAACTAGAGAAATAAAGAAGCAGTGCCAAAATGTTCTCAATCTGAGCATCAAATTCAATTTGATCCAGGTCACAAGCTGTAACAGGCAACTGAGTTGCCTAGGTGGAGAAAAGCAATGGGCAACACCTTCTCACAGGGGTTCATGCGGGTGGCACGTGACATCCAAGAAACAGCGCAAGATTTTCCAAAAAAGACAGGAATTGAATACACGTGAAGTTGTAAGGCCCCTACCTTTGCACTGGACATCCCTGCAGAATAGCATTCAAATGCAATGGTGGGTGCCCTTGCACTGTGAGTGTCAGTAGTGCAAGTCCTGCAGTCAAGATCTGTCTGTCCAGCACCAGTCCACAAGTGTTCATGTTTTTACAAATATGCTTTCAAAAATCACTTCTACAGACCAAGAGCAGAGCTCTCATTGCAGTGTGCACTTCCCATCGACAATTTTAAGTAAATGTTTATTTTAAAATCATATCTGATCTTTTATTAGGTGCACTGGAAAATTAATCCATTCCTATACACACACAAAAAAATTAAGAATTCATGAGATTTGGCAGTTATCTTGGTAGAATGAACCAGAAGACTCAGTTTCTACACAGTTTTACTGAAAAAGCCTGCCCTCATAGTTAAAAACAAATGAAATTGCTTCTTATTGATTTTAATTTAGGTTGAAATGCTTGCTGTCTCTCCAACAATGCCAGAAATGGAAACAACTATAAATGAGTACAAGATGAGATAAGATAGATTGACTCTTAAGCAATCAAGAATAGGATGACCTCTAATTTAAACAGTAGTTAAAATATGATATTATGTGTATGGATCAATAAATAAGTTCATATTAATCACGTCCTTGAGCACTCAAACGCTACATAACTCGGGGGTTTTTTGTTTTGTTTTTTAATTTGGGCTCTGAAATGTTGTCCAATTAAGTGCTACTAGTTTTTCTTGCAGATCCTCTGGATTCTAATTTACAAATAACATTTAATTGCTTCTCTTGATTTTAAGTGCTATCAGCATGTTTCTCCAAGTGATGCTAACATCACACATGCCACAGAACAGAAGTAGTCCAATCTTGACACAAGAGGCTAGGTTACAAATTAAAATGCATTCGCGTTGCCATTTCTCAGAGGCAACGTGTTGTAGCAGGTAACGATACTGGGCATTACACATACCTTCTCCATAACAGCACAGAGGAAGACAGTCCAGTATCATCACAGGCCTGTAACATACTACAATGGTTGTATTTAAGCTGTGCTCTCTCTTTCCCCATCCCAATTCTGCAGGGATGGCAAGAGAGCAGCAGGGGCAGCCAAAAGCCAAGGACCTGCAGAGATAAATCCCCGAGTCTCCAGTTGCCCAGGGCCCTCCCATCAAAAAGGATCAACACCAACGCTTCTGGTACCTGCACACAGTGCCAATGTTTGCTTGGCTCGTCTTCTGTAAGTGAAGCAAAGGCATTGACAGGTTTCAAATTCAATTTCACTTTAGGCCCCTTTTCCCCCCCCATGATGTGGGACACTCTTCCTCCCACTTGGAAAGGCTGAGCCCCAGACTCCCTTAGCCATATTGTCCCCTTACCCTACATGTACCACTTCTCTATAAATGGGATAATTACCCACTGGTAGTGTTTCTCCTATTGAGTTTTTTGCACCCCTACACTAGCAGCAAGGCAAAGAGTCAGAGGAAACACAGAGGCTGGGATTTCTGAAGTCCCTTGGATAGTCAAGGAATTGAGGGATACATAAAATGGAGGTGACCCCCCCACCAACAGATTAAATCACTTAAGAGGGCTGATCATATGATCACAGCTGGAAATGCTGGGTCCTGACCCGATAGGGAATTTTTCACTGCCAACAGTGAAAGCCTCTGCAATTATGCAAATGTGCAAATAAGAAATGCCATGTTACATGCATTTCACCTATTCTTTACCAGCCACCTCAGCTAATTAGCGCATGATTTAACAGAATGCAAAAGAAAGCAGGATTAACTTGATCAAAAAGACTAAGCTGAACATCTCATGTTTACCAACAACATTATTTAATCTTGTGACCCTGAGACGACAGTACAGATACAGCAACTAGCCTGGTAACTGTTAACTGCACATTAATGGCCTGATCCCAAACGGCATCGAGCGCTTGTAACTGCCACAAAAGTGAATGAGTGAGCGGGAGCTGTATGTGCTCAGCATCAAGTACTAAGTCAGTGGCCCAAGATGCATCCTCTCCTGACAGCGAGAACAATTAACTAGTATAAGTGGATGAGGTCGGTTCCCTTAAGAAGACCATATTAAAATCAACCAGTTACCTTTTGGATACACACAAGTTTCTGCCAGGTACAGCACATTACTGAATTCAAGCCTTGGTCTGACAACAGCATGGATAACCTTGGAGTACAGAAAGGGAGAAATCTCTCGGTCAGCTGAAGAGATGCTGTTGGCAGCCGCTCCTTTACAGAAAGTGCGATGGTCCAAATCACAGTAACAAAATCACATTATTTTCAGGCTATTAACTGCAGAACACTATAGCAGTCTAAGTGGGTCTAACTTTGCAATAAAGGAGCAAACAGAAGCATCTTACAGGACTCTGATATTGCAAATCACTTTGCTTCTAGACAGGCAACACCTTTAGACTTGTATTCAAAATTGCAAGGGGTCTCATTCAAACAAAACATGCTTTAATACAGCCACGTACAAAATTACAGCTCAACCCAAGCTTCCAGCATGGTGCTGCAGCATAATCCTTAGATATACAGGCAGGGGAGAAATGAATATAGGGTACGTGGCACTGACAAGAGCAACAGCATGTCCAATTTCAGTGTCTACTTTTAAAGAGAGACCTGGAGAAAATTTAAATAAGCATAGAAAACAGCTATAAGAGTCACTACAGGACTGGAGAATGTGTCAACCCGCTTACAGAGCTTGGACTGTGTAGCTTATCAGGAAAAACGATGGATTATTTGTACTCAGTAATCATGTTATTTCCTAGGAAGAAGCAGCTAGGTAATAGGGGGCTCCTTAATGTGGCAGAGAAAGGCTTAAATAAGAACCAATGGTTACAATCAGAAGCCAAACAAATTAAGACTGGAAACAGGGCAAGCTTAAAAATAAGTGAATAGTCTGGTTAATTAGCCACCGAACAAACTTCCAAAGGAAGTGGTAGATCGGTCATCTAGCCGTTTTTAAAATCAAGGTTTGAAGCCCATAAATCCAACAAGTCATTGGGCTAAATTCAAGGATAGATGGATGAATTATAATGGTCAGTCCCAATGGTCCTCCCTCAGGCTTGAACTCTGCATGAAAGTATCCCCTGCCACCACGTCAGCTCTCCGCAAATGCCACAACAGGATGCCCATCCAGAACACCAAGATCCCTTAACACACAGTGCAACAGGAAAGGGCAAAGCAAATACAAAGTAAGAAGTCCTGGGTGAGGCAGGGGCGGAGGAATCTTCAGCCACGCTTCATCTAGCCACCCACCCTCTCAAAACATAATTTGATTTTTAGTCACATGATCAGACTCTCTGAAGATTTATTCAGGATATGGGACTCCCACTATTAGTAGCGTGGCCAGTAATGCCTTCTCATAGGCAAGCAAATATGCATCTCCCTCCAAAACTCAGACCTAAAATATCTCCTTGTAGCCATCATCTGGTGTTAAGAAACATCAGTTACTAATCCAAAAAAGGAAGACTTAGCAAACAAAATACTTACTGGGAAAGACGATATTTCATTCATCATTACAATGAACGAGAGCTCTCTGCTGTTTTCCCCAACACTGTAGTGATTTCCCTTCCTTGTAGGATGGGCATCCCTTCAAAACATCCCTTTACACCAAATGGTTTTCTTTAAAGCCTGTGTAACAGCTGTCAACAGCAGAACAGGACACTTCAGAGATGTCAGGAAAGCATGCTGTATGCCTCTATCAAGACACAAACTTAGGATAAGAAAAAGTCATGCTAAGATGCTCCTCTGCATTTCACTACACAAGTAATAGAAAAATATCCTCCAAACAGCACAGAGTTGACAAAAAGAGATGGAGCACTCCTGACGCAGCAAGGAGAAGCAGTGGGGAATAAAAGTGCACCTTTTTTTTTTTTTTTTTTTTTAAATAAAAGAGCATATTGGCAAAGCTCAAGTTTGGGCATGGGACCTTTGGAAGAAAAAACAAACACAAACCCTCAAGAATAGGACAAAGATATACAGAATCCTACCACATGATCAGTGGACTGAAGTTATATGAACATTAAGAAAAACCGTGGGTTTTTTATTAAGACTACCTGTATTCACACCATCATAAAGTGACAGAACAGACCTTCGGCTAACTAAAACTGTCTTCATGCTACTACAGCCAGGGGAGCCATGACAATTCACAACAGCTGAAGACTTGCCTCTATGTTAAGACAACAGTATATGCTCACACGTTTTTGTAACCAGGCTTTACAAAGATAACAATGAATTTATTCACAGTAAACAAAAGAGAAGCACTTTACTATGCATAAACAATGTAGTAAGAAACAATTAAAACAATCACAGCTTCTGAAACTGCTATCACTGAGCCTGTACGTTTAACACTTACTTAAATAGCTAAAAATCCAGGAAGGTGACGCTTTGGAATACAAACAGTTATACAGAAGCCATATAATCTGATGCAAAACCCTTGGGCGCAGAAGAAAAGAAAAATAAACAACTAATTTTAGAACTCGAGTACTCCATTAGCGATTCTCACCAATTAAGATATGATGCAACTGCCATCAACTTGACAAATTTTACTTTTAATTTTAAAGGTGGGTTTAGACTATTAAAACCCAAGTTCTTCTGCTATGAAAGGAATATTAAAAGGTAATTAATTTGTTAGCAATAGGAGACTGATAAGTAAAAGCCAGTGTACTGGCTTCCTTATTTCTCCTATCAAACAAATGCATCCTTTGAGAGGTTTTTGTGCGTCACAAGTCCCCAGAGGAAGGACTTCTTGGTCCTAGCTTGCCTCCATGGTAATTCTAGAGTAAAAGTTGCAGAAGCGATTAAATGACTTTGAAGCCAAAGTCCCACTGAAAGTCAACTGGGCTCTGGCACTTGGGGAAATCCCAGCCGTAACACTACTTTTGAGCTCAATGTAGATCTGCACTTACATTTTCAAAAAGCAACTCACCATTTGGGATGCCTCAATTTCCAGGTGAGCACCTGGAAGAAATCCTAATGATGCCCAGTTGTTAGAAAAGGGAGATGGGAGGGGAGGGGGAATTCAGCCAAGAGGCCATCCCTTAAGTTGCCTGGATTGCAAGGTGGGCCCACAAAACAAAAAACAAACCAACCCAAAACAAGCGAACAAAAACCAAACAACGGAGGCATTCAAAAGCAACTTCAAGAGATGCCTCTTCCTACTTCCAGGACTTCTTACTAGCAGTTGTTCTACCTCTTAGGAGCTCAATTTTTTTTTTTAGCTCAGGGGATAGTAAGTAACAGGAACACATCCCCAGCAGCGCAGGACTGGGTTCAAAACATCCCTAGAAAGCACGACGGACCAACCAGCAGTCATTTTAGTAGCATTAAAGGGCCATCCTTGCTGGAAGCTTTTTGATAAGCCCCAGTGGGTCCAGTCTGGCACAGCTCTGCCCCTTGCAGAGTCACTAGCACCCAGGCTGAGTGAGTGTAGAGCAGTCCAAAGTTAAGACGCAGGTGTTTTCACCAAGCTGTTGGCAGGGGTAGGAAGAAGCACCCGGCATGCAGGGCCAAGGTGAACCTGGCCTCTCTCTCATGCGTTCACTAGTCACCACTTCTCCAGTGTAAACCCTTCCGTGTTCTCCTTCGGAGAGAGTAGGCTGAAAAACTATTGTTGCCTTTAAAAGCCAAATTCCAGGGTCATCTTGTGGGCAGGGGCCTAGCCAGGGAATGCCAAGCTTATGACAGAGGAAAGTGCTTTTAAACACCGGGGTATTGTATTGGTGTCTCCGACACCTTCCCAAAAGGGATGGGAACAGACAGACTCGAGTACTGGCCATTTTGCCTGCAAAGATCAGATAGCTTTCCTCTTTGTCACCAGAATAAACTGGCTGACAGCAGGAGAGCTTTAAAAGCAGTCTGTCAAAAAGACAGGCAAGCTCTTTATCAGAGAGAGAGAGATAGAGGGAGAACCACACAGCTGCCACATGACCAAATAATGCCCAACATTTTGCTCTTAAATACCAAGGCAGATCTTTCTGGCTCAAGGTCCATTCATTAAGTATCAGCAAGCACAGAAAAGGATTTTTAAAAGCAATCTTTGCTTAGCTAAGCATCCAAGTCTCAAAACACCTAGATGATTTTTTTTTTTTTACATAGGTTTCCATGCTATGAATGCACAGTCCCCCAAAGCAGCAACTGGTGGTGGATAAACACTCAGGCATTACTGCAACACTTATGCGCAGAATAACCACAGCACCCACACCAATTGAGATTTCATGTGTCATTGCTGCTGGCAGGTGTATGTTGCAGCCAAGTTCTATAAAATGGTCCATCATTATTCAAATTACTTGATTATTAATACTCCTACTCCCAAACACATCTAAATATGCATAATGGCACCACATTAAAAAAAGCAAAAGAAAACCCAAAGCCACATGTATTACCCAGCTTTACCTTCAGCCACAGTTTACTTGACAGTTAATTTGAGTAGCTGTAAGGTGACCCCATTCACTATAATAAAAAATAAATCTTGCATTGATTGCATGGCTTCTTCATTCCATTACTATAAAGCCTCCTCACCCTTTTCTCCACTATTTACTCACCCCCTGGCATTCCCCTTGCCACCTATAATAATAAAAAGGAATAATACTAAAAGGACAAAGAGGACATCAGTGTCTATATAACCCCTCACTGCTTTCATCTCCTGGCTTGCATGTTGAATTTCTTTTAAGTTTTTATAAGTTGATGGAAAGAGTTCTCTTCTTACACTACACTCTAGAGCAGTGGTCTCCAAACTTTTTTGACTGCGCACCCCTATCAGTAAAAAAATTTTGAGCACGCACTCCCAATATAGGTATACAAATATAAATATAAATAGAAGTTCTACTATTTTCTTCCCACACCGCAGTGGATCATCTTGCGCACCCCCTGGGGTGCGCACACCCCACTTTGGAGACCACTGCTCTAGAGGGCAGGCCCTGTGCTTTCCCATAGGCATGTACAGACCCAACATAGTGGTTCTCCACCTTATCAGCCTTGAGGCACCCCTCAAAGGTGATAGCTCTCAACTTTCACGTTATTTTTTTACTAGAAAAAAACAAAACAAAACAAAAACAGAGCAATTCTTCTGCTGCAACTCAGAAAGCCCACACTCTGAAAGTGTCAGAGTGTTTTCAGCACTATGGATTCCAGTTGGAAATCTCTGGGTTTATCTTGTGAATCTTGTTTGCATGCCAGACTGTGCCAACATTGTGCAGCACCCCAGAAAGGATCTCAAGGCACACTAGGTACTGCCATACCCTGCCCAAGGATCCCTGACCTGGCACAATGGAGTCCCCCCAATGCTATTATGACATTAGATAACATGCACCGGTACTAACAACAGAGTCGGGAAGCATTGCTCCTGTTAGTAAGTTTATAAACATACCAATATAAAAAGTTTGGGCTCCCAATCAGAACTAGACCTTACTTAGGCTTTTCAGGACCTTGATACAGACACTTCCCATCAGCGTGACGTAAGTGCATGTTAATCAACCTTTCCTGCTATACACTGCTTTCCACGCCTGCACTTCTCCAGAAAGTTCACATTCTGCCAGTATTATCCAGAAATAACTCCAAGGAAGTTAATGGAGTTACAACTATGTCAATTTGATACAAGAAGTGGACTCTGTTGTACTCGGACACCAAGGCAACGCAAGTTTTCCCAAGTTACAAATGAGCTAAGAACTTAATTTTGTAGACATTTACGTACCTGAAAACACAGGTAAGTGTCCCAGAACATTTTCAATGCATCCAAGAATCCCATTAGTCTCTTGGCTGCCGCAGGGGCCCAAGTACCTTTCAAATCTGCCCTGGAGGATCTCTGGATATGCCCCACTGACAGCAGAATAAGTCATTTAAAACACTGATAATTAATCCTTAAGAATGACTGCACAAGTATGAAGTATCACAATTTGGTCAAAACAGAAGAGCAACTGTGCTGGATGCTTTGCAATAAAATGAAGACACAGTAACTTAAGAGCAAACAGAAATTAGTCTTGTCCATTTGTAATTTCTCATATTAAAGTTTTATCTTGGATAAAGTGCAATTTTATTACTATACCCTTAGGCTCCAGAGCACACATCATGCCACACATTCATTGGCACCTAAAAAGTAGAAAAATTATTAGCATTTTTTCCAAGGATAGTTGAGATTAATCATTTACAGTCATTTCTTTAATTTAACCATAAAACTCAAACATTTAAATTACAGCTAACTTTAACAGTGTTTTATTTGAGAAAGTGCCCAGCATGCGAATCCTTCAATGCTAATCGAGAAGGATAGGCCTTTCAGTGTTTGCTGTTGCAGAAAACTATAGAAGATGCAAAAACTTAGAAGTTCACAGCTGAAAATAAAGGGAAAAAAAACCTTTAAGTGCAAGTACATCAGACAAAAACCGGTCAACAAAAGCCATACTACAGAAAGTTTATACTCTGCACAGATGTCACATCAGGTTGTTGGCAAGTGAGATTTCTTACAACGCAATGAAATCCACCATTCCCTGATGGCACACATCTCGCAGGCAGACCGTGCTCTGTTCCACCTTTGTTCAACAGCAAGGAAGCCAGAATGTCCCCATACCAGGATTAGTGGAAAAGCCTCCATAAAAAAAAAAACTAAGAAAACTTCCCCCCCCCCCGAACTGGAATAGAAAGCTATTTGGCTCCAGTTTCCTACAACTAGTGTATACAAAAAAAAATAATAATAATCAAACTCCACCTTGAAAAGTGGGGCAGGAAGAGAGAAAGGAGGGGGAAAAACAACTCTACATGCCCCATCCCAACACATTTGTTCAGCCCTCAAACAGGAGACCCTGAACAGCACCAGAGCCCAACAGTGGAGACTAAGAGCTTCTGTCTGAGCACGTTTACAGACCATGGAACAGAAAAGAAGTTGAACCTGTTCCTGTATTTCTCTGACACCCAGCCTCAATTCTCTGGCAAGCCCACTCCACTTCCTCTAGGAACGGATCCCTCCTCCCTCCCCTCCAAGGTATTACATTTCCCCTTTCGTCCAAATTGCACTTGCTCTGGCTGTTAGGATATCAAGCTTCCAGGACTGCCTGAAGTTTGTTTTCAAAGCTGCATCCTGGTCCTCTCAGCTGTGAATCGGCTTGTATATACACCTGCGACAGGATATCAAAGCTCTCTCCCTCAGGAGCAAAGCAGCAAGCTCAGCTCCTCCGGCGTGGGGAGGAAGGAGAGAGGTACATTTGGCACTCTTTATCTGCAAGGACTCCATTAGCCACTTCCTGGAACGTAAAGCATATTTAAAAAGGCATTGAACGGAAGAGATAATTAAAACGTAAGAAGTGTCATCTTCATAAAAGCCACAGGACTAAATAAAGTCTTGGAGGGCCCTCTCCTGTACATTTCCTCTCTCTATTCGCACACACCTTGCTCGGGGAAATCTTGGATAAGCTACAACACCTTTAAAAGTGGCAGTCCGCCTGCCCGCAGGAACACGCTTTTAGGAAAGGGATGCACACAATACTGAGGATCCCCCCTCCCCAACAGCAAGAAAGGGTGGATAGATTAACTCGCATCTCAGAAGTGTGAAAACCGTCACCTCCACCCCCCAGATACCCTGTATTAAAACAAAACAAAAAAAAATGAAGTTGTAAGGTAGTGTGCATTAGGTAATAGTATCCGACCCGCTAACAAGCGAGGCAAATTTGATAAAATGGGCTACCTTCTTTTACACATCTATCCTAATAAATAGAAAGCAAGCTATGGCTCCATAAATGCCACGTTTACTGCTAGACTAGTTAAGAAATGTGTAATGGAATACATAATTTTTCTTCGGGTAGCGTGCAGTGTTTATCACATCTTCTCTTGGAGAAGCACAGCGAAACTATTTATTAGGGATGTTATTGTATTGTTAATATTTAGGCCTCATTCACGGACACAATGAATTTAGCTGCCTGGTTGAACAGACCCCATCGAAACAATTGCTTTTACCCTTATCTTAGCTTGATTTATTAAACAATGCAATTACCTGTGACAGTGCCACAGCTGAATGCACTGCGCCAGCCTTTCAGGGAGAGCCGGAGAGCTTCCCATCTCTTTTTGGATAAGGATGACTCTCTGTCCTCCTTGCTACAGCAGAGAGCAAGGCACCCATTCACAAGGTACAAAATCCATTACAATTCTCTTCACAAAAGGAAAGCTGCAAAGATTTATTTTCTAGGTGGTGTCATACTTTACCTTCGAACAAAGCCAATTTAGCCTTGCCTGCCACTTTGCTAACTAAAGAGTGGGGGGGTGAGATGGGGGGAATGACTACTTGCTTGTGTTTATAGAACAAAAGGGTTTATTGCATGAAATTCTTTTTTTGATTACATCTACTTGCAATCCCTGCTTTTCTTCTTTCACAACTTTTTTTTTGGGGGGGGGGGGGGGGGATCTACTGAACAATGGCCTAGAGGTGCTAAACCGTTCACTCATTTTTTGACAGGGATTCCCTACCGACATCCATTTTGACAATTTGGCACCGGAGGTTGTTGGCATGGATGCCCACGGAGAACCTCCCTCCCCGGGGCAGCGCTCCTGCACCGCAGAGAAGGGCGCAGCGTCTGTGCTCGTTTAACGAAACCGGCCCACGTGCATTAGTCTTGGCGTTTCCCTCGGAAAAGTGACAACGAAGTCAGGCCTGAACAAGGAAACAGCCTCTCTGCACGCAAACCCTTGCGCGATGAACAACCTCCAAATCCTCTCAAGTATGATGCAGCTATTTCCCAGCCACTCGGGGTTGCCGGATGGTTTCACTAACACGGCGCACATCCACGCACCCTTTGCCTTCCCCAGCACCCGCCTCGAACGCGAACGCGGCGCGGTCCAAACTCCGCCACTATAAATCACGGATTCCTACGAGCCTGTCCTATTAAACCCGCATCAGAGCTCGTTTTCGCCAAGTGCTCCTAGAGCCTCCCTTCTAGATGTAATTACTGTACAACATACATCAGAACCAGAGAGAAAGGCTTCACTCGGAGGGCTGAAATCGAGAAGAAATCAATACAAAGAAGATAAACGTTTCTCCTCAAGAGCTGCAGAATTTCAAATGGATGGAGCTTTTAACCCTTGCTCCGGCTTATTTCATTTCTGCCTGAAATCACTGAACAGCCTGGGCGGACCGGGACGTGAAAGGACCGGTTGCTTATCCCCACGACTGAACAATGACTCCAGAGAGATGGATCCTTTACCCTGCAAAGGGTCCCTGCTACTAGGGGGTCAGCTGGAAACAGCCCTGCCTCTGAACCACGACTTCTCTTTTGGGGGGGGGGGGCGGACACACAAATAAAACCATGCCAAGAGGAAAAGGGTTTGCAAAATACCGGAGCAGTCATATGGTTTCAGTGCCAGACAGAAGTTTGCCACCCCCGAAACAACAATAACATTTGGCTGGAAGGCCCGCAAGTTTACTGCCCCCCAAGGAAGTTTGTTTTTTTTTTAAAGAAAATACATATATTTCAACTCCAGGTTTGATTCTTGTATCTCCCCCTTCTAGACTTGACAGCGCAGCACTCTGCCTGCAGTTTCGCCACCTCCCTCTGGGAAGTCGCTGCTCCCCTTCAGGAGAGGGGCTGGGGGAAGAGGGCGAGGGAAAAACCCGCCCGTATTTTTTTAGAATTTTTTTTTTTAATACAAAAGAAGAGGCGGAGGCTGTGCGGAGCCCGGAGAAGGGGTGGTGCCAGGGCTGGAAGGCAGCGGCAGGGCGCGGGCCCCCGCAGGAGCGGAGCGGAGCGGAGCGGAGCGGGCGCGGAGGCTCCGGGCGGCGGCCG
>NW_017728917.1:13721557-13766274 GCF_001723895.1 Crocodylus porosus
CGGGCGTGGGTGGCGGCGCGAACCCTGGCGGCGCGTGCCTGCGCGCGCATGCCCACGGGGCTGCGTGTCACGGTGTCCACGCGGCACGCGACTTGTGCATCGGTGCCCGCGGGAGGCGGGGGTCCAGCCCCTGCTGCGTCCCCAGCCGCGGCTTTGCGGGGGTCTGAAACACCTGCAGGGACAGACTGCCCCGCGCTTCACCCCCTCCTAGGGAATTTCTCCTAAAATCCAGCCTCAACTTCCCTTGCTGCAGCCTGAGCCCATTGCCCCTTGGCCTGTATCTGCCCCCATGAGACCAGCCGGCTCCGTCCTCTCTGCAGCGCCCGGCAGGGAGGTGGCGGCTGCCGTTCAGCCCCCTCGGTCTTCCCTTCCGCAGACTCAGTCAGCCCAGGCCCCTCAGCCGCTCCTCAAGCCACGTCCCCCAGACCCCAGCCATTTTCCTTGCCCTCCACCGGACTCTCTCCAGCGCGGCCACATCCCTTCTGTCCCAAGTGGACCCAGGACCCCAGATGTGGCCTCCCCAGTGCCGAATGGAGGGGAGGCATCACGGCCTCCACCGGGCAACGCCCGGGGTGCCCTCAGCCGTCTTCGCAGGGGCACCGTGCTGGCCAAAGAGCTGCCTCTGAGGAGGACGCCGCAGGGCGGGCCGATGCAGCACCTCCGACTGAGAACAGGACCAGCAGAAACGGGTCTCGACTCAAAACAGTGACGCCGTCGCTCGAGGCGACGTGGCTCCGCTGCCGTCTCTCCAGGCTCCAGACGCACCTGTCCGGCTGCTGCTTCCCCTCGTTTTTCACCCGCGTCACTCGCTACCATCGTTACTAGAGATGGTTTTCCCCGCATCGCCCGACTGCCCTCGGGTGGGGTGCTCAGATCGGGTCCTGTCCCCTTACCGTTATTTACCGGCAGGCTCTCTCAAACCTTGGAAGTCTCTCCCAGCAGGAGCTTTAGGAAGAAGGAAGGAGGCACAGGCAGGCAAAACAAATAGTACTTTCCCCAGAGTCTGGAACAAGTCTGTCCGTCCCCTGGGACACAGTCTTCCTATAACTTAAATCCTTGTTATCTCAGCCTGTTCGGCGTGGGTGGCTCGCAGTCGCCAGAGCGATGGCTTGCACGGTGCAGGGAGATTTATTGCGTCTGCCTGGTGGAAGCCCTGCAGCCAAGGTCACTCGGGACCTCCTAAGGTCACTCGTCCAGCCCCCGACTGCAGTGGAGACTGGGCCCTTCCCACCAGCCACGCATCGCAAAGGAGCCCCACGATCCTGCGTGCCGAAGCCGAAGCCTGCGTTCACCAGCCGTGCCCGAGCACACGATCCAGGGTGCAAGAACAATGGGGTGCGGATTAGGATGCGGCGCAGATTTTTGCCCCTAAAGTTGGCGGCGCAGAGGTGCCCGAGGCCTGCTTTTGCCCACCCAAAACTATGCCTGCTAAGAAGCACAGCACCAAAATAGAGAGGGCAAAGTGCCTAGGCAAAGCCTCTACTTCCATGGAGAAACGTTTCACCCAGTGAAATTCTGCAATCCTTGCACACTCAGCGCTGCTCTGGGAGCGTAGGAGGTCGGTGCTGGGAAAGCAGAACCGAGGCCCGACGCAGGGCCCAACAAAAGCTGTGGCCCACCTTACAGTTCACTAAACCCGCTTGCAGAGCGGTTCTGCTTCAGCGCCTTGCAACACAAGGGGAGGCCGGACAAAATCGATCCATTTTCCCTCCCCGTGCAAAAGAAGAAATAAAAAAATCCTGTTTTGACCTTAAAGGCTGCAGTGACACAGATGTCCGGTCAGTCAGCTCACGTGGGACTACTGCGGAGCAAGTGCAGAACGTGCTCCTGTAACAAAGCCCCGGGGAGGGCGGGGGGCTCCCAAGGATGCACCCTGGGTGTGTGCCAGCTCACCCGCCTCCTGCTCCACCAAATGGGCACACCCAGGTTATTAATTTGCCCAGAAATCACCATTTCCTACTGGCACTGCAGTCCAACAGCAGAAAAAACCTAAGGGATTTTTTACACAGAAAGAAAAAGTGATGAAGTGGTTTTTTTGTTTTACTATATGTTGTTAAAAAAACTGACCCAAATTGACACAATCCTTATCTGGTATTCAGACTACCATCCAGCCCTTATAACATCTCTAGGAAAATCCCTGGGGTCAACCTCCCCTTGGTCGCAGCCACCTCCCTCCACTGGGGGGGGAAAGCAATTAGACATTATTGCAATCTCAGAACCCTTTTTTTTAATGTAATTTGCATGAATACTTCTCTCACTGATGGAAAATCATGAATGAAACGTACTGAGTCTACAATGTTTTATTTATTTTTTTAAATCTATTGATTGTATTAAGCAGTCTGTGCTTCCCCAAACCGGTACGGTAAAATCCTGAAACTTGAGTCCGCGTCTGCAACCCGGAGTTTGGTTTTCGATTTTTCCATCCTTAAAACAAAACAAGCACAAATGAGATACAGGGGTGCAACCATGCGGCCCCGTTCCCTACGGTCCCCGTCCCCTTGGTTTGTACAGCCTGTAAAAAGTCAACCCCCACATATCTTTGTAGGGAACATTAATATACAACGGAGGAGCTCAGGTGTGTCCCCCTCAGGTCCTTCTACATTCGACAAATAAAAAAGCCGCACAAGCAGGGGGCAGAGATCCTGGCACGGGATGCGACGGGGACAGCTTCCCTGCAACCTCAGATCAGCCAATACATCATCTTAGTGATAGAAGTTGCTTTTTTTTTTCTTCCTGTTTAGTGATTTGGGTGGGCAGGAGAACCGCGAAGATGTATGACCGAGGCCTGGAGAAATGGGATTAAACAAGGTTAAATGTGAACACATTTCCTGCGGTATCTCTTTGCCTATGGCACATTGTCTGTCAACAAAATGTAGGTACAAATCGTTCTGTAGATGTCCCTTAACCATCCAAATAGAGAAAACTGCATCAGCAGCATGCTGCTCTAACATACTTAGGCCACGTGACTGTGCATTAGAGAGGACAGTCTATTCTTTCCCGGTGATTAAAGTAACTATTTCTATTGTGTGTGATTAAAATAAGTGCTACTGTATGAAGAGATAAGACTGGATTGTAAGGGGACATTATAATATAGTGCAACAAAGACCAGATTGATGGGGGTTCTGCAAACCTTGCAATATTTACCATTAAACAGGGTGGGCACTGTCAAGGTGAAAGGAACAGGTTCAGCATCTCTGTCTGGTTTGCATGGAAGAGTGAATAATGCATGATAACGTTTATCTTTTATTTTCTCCTGTTTGAACAGGTAATATTTTTATGCTGCCTCTGTCGACATATGGGCATCACTCGCAGGAGGGGAATGAAAGTCTGTTAATTTATTTGATCAGACAAGGGAAATAATAGAAAACTGAAACCAAGACCCACATTTGTCATATATTTGAATTAGTGGAAAGCTGAAGAAAGCAGGAAAATATTGCAAGTAGTTCAAAAGATGAGAAGGTTTATTGAATTAGAAAAATATTAATAGCATTAATCATTCCCAAACCAGACTTAACATGTGTAATGACTACTCATGGGGAGATAAAAATGAAGGGGAAAATCCTTGTGTAACAAATCACAAGGTGTAAAGAGCAGCAAGCTAGATCTTCATCTGGCATAAAGCAACCCAGCTTCACCGGTGTTCCCAATACTAATTTGCACCGCTGAGAGACTAAATCAGCACCGAGTACCTGAGAGGCTAAAATTCGGATTACGACAAGTCATACAACTTCCAGGTTAATTCAGCAGCCGTTATTTCTGCTTGCATTGTGTGGAAAGATTGGAGGATGCTGAACTTGGAATTTCATAAATTATTGCATCAGCAGAGTTACTTTCTGATAGCCTCAGGACAGATTCATTCTTCTTTGACTGTGTTGTGAGGCTTTAAAAGACTTACATGGCATCTGAGAACCTGCTGAGGAAGACGTGGCAGGCAAGCTAAGTAGCTGGAAGACAAAAAAAAAGGCGGGGGGGGCGCTTTATTTCAATATAATCGTAGCAACATGCTGTGTTCTTTGATTCAGGAAGACATAAAAATAGATTAACCCACAAAGATGGGAGAAGCAAAGTGGGATGAAAAATGTTGATGGGTAGTGTGAACTCTTAAGTAAAGGCGGATCAGGCCGTAGGTCATAGATTACAACACACATTGTTTGCTAGGCCACCTAGCAGTGGCGTCAACGAATGAAAGGACCTCAGCACGTTTACCTGTCTGATCCTCCAAAGATGTCCTGATGATTGCCCCGTCTCACGTTTGCTTGGGAGACCAACAGACCTCTTTCCTTCTGTTCTGCAAAGACACCCACCACTGACGGGCTATTCTGAGAAGTGAGCAGACACCAGCTCATAAGCCAGAAAGCCTCCTGCTGATCTTGAAGTCACGTGAGCCTTTGCTTAAAAAAAGGAAGAGCCTCCCAAAACGCCCTTGTTCAGGAGCCGGCACAGCAGAGAGTCAGAAGTATCTCTCGAGAGTTGAGTTCGCTCCTGAAGGCCTCAGATTTATGGCACAGCGCTAACTCACGTGCAAGGAACCCACTGCAGCTGTGTTGCCGCTGTGCGGCTCTTCGGTGCACACATTCCCCCATTTGAAAAAGAAAGAAGGTGACTAGGGTCAGTGCAACGGTGAGCAAGAGCAAGCACGCTAGCAAAAGAGCTGGTATAGTAAAAAAGAAAGCCTGGTGAACTGCTGCTCGCTTATACTAGGGTCTCACAACTGGAAAAGGCACCATCTCAGCAGGGCGAGGCTTTGCACCTAATTTCCCCTGCTGTAAATACCCAAGGGAGGAGCAGGGACACGAGGCATTGAGTGAGCGTGTTGAAGCAGAATCCTTTTATAATGGAAACTGCCACTAAGCTGTGGGTAACGTAACCTTTCAAAGCTCTTTGAAGACCGTAAAGCTGCGACCTGGTTAGGTTCCTTCGTGGTAGAAATTTCTCAAGCGGCTTCAGCCATACTTCGTGTGCATGTAAGCAAATACATCATTTCTGGAAAACCAAGAATCCCCTTGAGTGGGAAAGGCCATGTAGGCATAGGGAGGACAGAGCCGTCGATAAGGAGATGATGAGGAAGACCAGCTTGGGAGACTGCTCTTAAATAGCCTTCTAGCAAAGCTTGACAGCTGAGATATTTACAGAAGACACGAGGAAAGGGCAATGCCAGGAACTTCTGCTGACCTCTTAAGAGCATGGTTGGTTCTGCATTTCACAAAATGACCTGAAGGAGTTTCCATGGCCGAGATAATAATCATAATAAATAATAATCACATTTATTAGGCATCTATCAGGTGATTCCCTAGGCACTCTGAACAATAAAAATGTAAAAGGCATGAAAGTACAGGAACATAAAAACGAATCAATAAGCTGTGCTGAAGGCCCTTGACATAAAAATAGTTTTAAACTCGGATCAGTGGGGGCTTTTAAAAAGTAATTTTAAGGTTCAAAGGAAGGGCATGCCACAGAAGAAGCTACTGAGGCAGAGATCAGAACAATACTTATGTCTAAAGAAACTCACTTTCCAGCGCCTCTTCCTCTCCAACAAGGGGGTGGCGCGGAGAAGGATGGTGGGACAGCAAGCACGCTAAGTGCCCAAAGCGCTGCAACCAACATATTAGATTCAATCTTTGCCCATGCAAACAGCCAGAGAGGGAATGCAAAAGCAGACGGCCACAATGCCCCGTGTGTTGGAGCAGCCGGGTCTGGATGTCACAGGAAGATGCAATCCACCTGCAAATGGCAAGGGTCCAGCCTCTCCATATTTTCAGAAAGGAAAGCAGCCCCACAACCCAGAATCATAGAAAACAAGGGCTGGAGGGGACCTCAGGAGGTCACATCTAGTCCAACCCCTGCTCCAAGCAGGACCAGCCCCAACTACATCATCCCAGCCACGGCTTTGTCTGGCCAGGTCTTAAACACCTCCCAGGATGGACAGTCCACAACCTTGCTGGGTAATGCGTTCCAGTGTTTTATTACCCTCCTAGCGAGAAAGTATTTCCTAATATCCAACTCCAAGTTCCCTAGCTGCAATTTGAGCCCATTGCTCCTTGTCCTGTCGTCTGCCCCCGCTGAGACCAGCCCAGCTCCAGACTGTTATCGTCTAACAGAAGCGCTGGGTATGAACCCAGACTCCAGCCCAAGGCAGGCTTCTCTAGTGGCCAAAAGCTGTGTAGAGTCCCGGGGTGGCTGGCCTAATGGAGGTTGTTTAACAAGTTGTGATGTGCGTCGAGGACGGCAAGGTCTGTACCCCACCCTTCAGGGGAGAAGGGCAAGCAAAAAAGGTGCATTGACTCAAACCACACTCTTTTAGAGGCACTTCCACCCCCCCACCCCACACAGACATAAGACGTGGTATTGGCACGGCCAGTCTTGTTTACAGCTGTTCAAACTGGGTAGGAAATGCCACTCTTCTACCTTGGTAGCCTCTTACTCGCTCGCACAGGCATAAATGATGGTGCAGCAGGAGTGAATCAGGTCCCGCAGCAGGCAGGTAGTGCAAGTCTCGTGCTGAACCACAGAAATGACATCTGTCTCGCAGCCACGATAAGCACATATTTTGTATTTGCCCTGTGGGCCCGGGTAGAGGAGCTAGCCCTCAGCAGTAGAGAAACGCACGCTGCTGAACACAGCTGAGCCCAGGTGCAGCTTCGACGCTCCTGCCTCCGTTGCAGCCAGGGAGCACTTCCCGACATCCGAGATGGCTCTTAGAACATTACTACTGACTTAGATATAGATTTGGGTGAATTTCTCCAGGTTTGCATGTTACAAACTTGCTGTTGAAATAGATCTTTTTGATAGACAGCACATCAGCTAACAATGTCCCATTAGAAAGGAAAGAGATACCACACGAATGCGTCTTAAACGAATGAGTCAATACTAACAAAACCTCCACAGAGGAGAGTAAAATCAGATACCCACAGTAACCCACAGACTTCAGTGCCATTCAATAGTCAATACATCCCCGCAGGCACCAGTGGAAACAGCTAGCTAACACATCTACTGCGCTCAGGGAACAGCATTTGACAGGTTTGCACATCCATTAAGCAATGATCCTCAACCGGGGTGCCGCAGCAGCCTGGGGTGCCTTTAGATCCTGTCAAGCGTGGCACAGAGTACTGCGCGGCGTTAGCGCTGTTAGGTGTGCAGACACGATTCATGAGATAAACCCAGAGATTTCACATAGGGATTTATTGTGTTCAAACCATTCTGACCTGCTGTGGTCTTTCTGAGTTCTTTGCAGCAGCAGAATTGCTCTATTATTTTTCTACTGTCAAAAATAGAGTGAAAACTAAGCGCCAGAATTTTCCAAAGGGTGCTTTGAGCCTAAAATAGTTGAGAGCCACTGCCATAAAGTGTCCTTCGGATTCCCTGATTTGGGGAGTTCTTTTTACATTTTTTTATTTTTTAATATCGTGGTCCCCAGCGAGTGTCATAGGCCTGATCCACCCTGCAGAGGACTGCACATAGCTTCTGCTGGAGTACACACCTCACTCCACGTCCGATCTGGAGGGCGACAAGGCGCTGCCCTTGGCAGGGGGGTAGTGGGAAGTAATCCCAGCTTCTGCCAGCATACCTCTGTAACACAATCCCATTGATTTTCATTCATCTTTTTGGCTGCCTTATAACCAGAGGCCAAATATAGACCAGCTATGCCTGGGCACCTCTCCATGGAGCTAAATGGCTGGACATTAACTTCCCTGTAAGCAACACCCACTTACACCAGCTCTTTCAATGGGCCTGAATGTCACCGACTCAAATAGGGATGTAACCAACATCGGACAATGTAGGGTTTTGCTTGTACGGCAAGGCTGTGTCCTTATCTTTCACCTGCAGATTGTGTTCATGCCGCATGCCTAGGTGGCAGCAAGGTCCGACTGCCACAGTGCACTGTGCGCAGCGCGAGCGCGCTCCCGGGGATTCACCGGTTTCCAAAAGGTTGCATCTATTTTATTTTGATTAGGGGGCACAGGGGTGGCAGGAAACGTCTTAGGCCAAACTCTGCCTTCCCTAATGTAACTTCACCCAAGCCAAAGTCCTATCAGTTTAAGGAAGCGCAGAATCCAACCTTTTGAAGACCAGAGCTGCCTACTTTTCCTCTAAAACGGAGCAGAAATTATTTAAAAGAGGAGAGAATTACTTAATGTACTTTTTCAGTTTCAGGAGGGAAATAGTCCCATCAAGGCTGATAACTAGGCTTCCAGGTCTGAGTCCATAGGGGGGGAAAAAAATAGTACAAAATGCCTGCTCAAGGAATATAATTGACGTGTGGAAGAATCTCGAATTGTCCTATTATTCAAAGTAATTTTTTAAGATCTAGGTTTTAATCCAGCAAATGTAAAAATATCGTTATTTTATCATCTGTTAAAGATGCCAGCTTAAAAATTAAGAGTATTTGGGATAAAACAAAAAGGCAGCTCCAATTCAGCTGTAAGATTAATACATGCAAATGGCCTATGAGGCATCACGACTCTCCTCAGAGATCTGTATAGTGAAAGGTCTCACTTTTAAAATGTATTTTTACTGCATAAAACAAAAATATAAATCATCAGCCTCCCATG
Source organism: Crocodylus porosus (assembly GCF_001723895.1). Classification (NCBI taxonomy): domain Eukaryota; kingdom Metazoa; phylum Chordata; order Crocodylia; family Crocodylidae; genus Crocodylus; species Crocodylus porosus. The sequence continues at coordinate 13,730,107 of NW_017728917.1, forward strand.
GGAAAAAAGTCATTTCAAAATGTCGGCTGCTTCTGAACACTGGTGTGCTTGCTCTCAGGTCCACATTTAGGTGCAAGTCTGGTAGTTTTGGGTAGCTGAGATCAGGAGCCTGTTGAACCTGCCATAGCACATGTACCACAAGGGGGAGTCTCCTGGCTTGAATGAAAGAGATCCTTGGTTTCATAAATCATTCTCTCCTTAACTTCATTTCTCTATAAAAGTGCAGCTATTTCAGTTTGTCTAGGAGATAACACAGCATCTGTGATAATAAGTGCAAAAAAAAAAAAAATGGAAGGAAACCTATATTCTAAACCACACTTTCTTTTATGAAACAATCATTTTTAAAAGAGGAGCTGACCGGGAATTTTTGAATGGGAGTTGTTGGGAGGATCTGTTTATCCAAAGAGGCTCTTTTTATTAAGCACTGCAAATTGCTGATTTCCGAGATAGTTTCCTGAGTAACAGTTATACCTGTTAGAGGAAGGTCAGCCATGCTCTACTAAAATAGCAGCTATTTTATTATTGTTATTACTCCTACTACTATTGTTGCTGTTATTGTTATTATTATTCATTTAGAATATTTTAGGCTGTGGCAGGTTCATTGCATGACAGTAGATTATCACGGCACAGAAAACAAAGAATACCACTGTCTGAATAGAGGGGTGTCATTTTGCTCCCATATTTCTCAGCACAAGGGATGGTATATATTCTTATTTACCCTGGTCTCTCATGGTGGCAATATGCTGAAGCCCTTCTAGATACATTTTTCTTGGGATTGACTAAGGATGATGTTTCATGAGTTGTAGTGGACTATAGCGCATGGATTAGTGTGCAGTCTATCACAAACTTCATCAGTTAAAATGTTCACTTATCTCCTGCATTCTCATGAAGACAAATACAACTAGTGGAGGAGGCCGCTAATTTGGAGTTAGAGGTTGATAAATTGTGTGTAACGGGGATGAGCTTCTCTTCCCAAGTTTCTCTGAATCTGGTCTGAGTATTTGATTTCTCATACAGCATCTCAGAAGATAGCAATGTCAGTTTGCTCATGCATTTTATAAACTATTTCATGTCCTAGCTAGGTCACATGGAAGGCTCATTTTCCCAGGCAGTTGCTGCAATGCACTAGTATAAACCAAAGTTATTACACTGGGATATTATCCAACAAAACAACGTGTACTGACAAACAATGTTCAGCAAGTACTGGCTGCCAGTATAAGAAAACCAAGGTTAGTATGAACAATAGCAAAGAGTCTTCTCCAGCTTTCCCCCCTCCTCTCCTCCACCAGCTATTAATAGGCAAGTTGTTATAAAGAAAGAGAACTAAATAATTTACAAGTGTTACAGTTGACAATCCTGAGAATCACAAAACTCGAGCCAGCTGAATAATAGCCAAAGCAATCTTCCACCTAGTTGTGCAGAAGAGTAGGAAGAGTGACAGTAGGGCATTGGCAGGGAAAGGAAGAACAACACGGTGACCAAGTCGGCTGCATGCAAAAATAGAGAGTTTGAGTTGCCAGCATCAAAAGTTTCAGCAAGCCACACAGTGTTGTGAGCAGCGTTAGCAAGCTATCCATGTAGTGGCCCATAACGGTTTGCTGGGAAATGGAAGAAATATGCAAACGAAAACGTGTCCGTGCAGGGTACAAAGCAAAATACTATTTCCATGTTTGTGGATTTTTCTTCTTAATGTTTTAGTTTTTATGTTTCTGATCTTTCATTCTTCCTATCCCTTCTCTTAGTGGTGAAAACATGAACGAAGCCCAGAGCTGGGTGTGGACTTTATTTGTCCTTTTGTTTCAAAACCTCTTTAGCTGTCAAAACTGGTACAGAGCAAATGAACTGAGTTCCAGTTTGCCTTTTGTCGTTCTGAATTTTCCAGAGTTGAGGAAGTTTAGAAAAGTTCCAAAATGAAAAAGGGGGAAGAGGAAAAAAAGGGAAGGAAAATTTGAAAGAAAAATTTAAAAGCCCTGTCTATTAATTGTATTGCCTAGAGTAGCCAACAAGAATAAAGGAAAGATGAAAAAGAGGAAGAAAGGGAAAAACAAAGATAAACGACCATTTCATGTTCTGATTACCACAGAGAACTTAAAACAAACCAACCTGAAAGCTTTTCGTGCCAAACTGTTTTGGATTAAAGGTCATTAAAAGAAGTTTCAAAGGAAAAAAAATCATCCATTTTCACTTTTCTATGATCTTAACATTTTGGTTCAGTCCTGGGTTAGAAAGCTAAGTGTAATGTCTTCTAACTCCTGCTGCAACGACAGTATTTGAGTTCTGTGGTAAAAGCCCAGGCTGAGGCTAGCGCGTTTAATGCAGCACTTATCAACAATTGGTGGAGATCAAGAGATTGCCGTGAAGATATCCAGTGAAGGACAGAAATTCCCCACTAATGGGTAACTCTCTTTGATAGCTCATTTACAGTTCAGTTAAACTAGATGAAGCACAAATAGGAAGCACAATTTTGCCTTTTAAAAAAAAATAGATTTCTCGGTACATTATCATATAAGTCGCTCAAAGTGGGACTAACCTGGATCAGTGATCCAGATAACAGCTTTTTTTAGTCTGAAGCTTTGCCCATTAAACTTTGTTTTACAATTTCTTTACCACGGAGAACATTTCTAGCACCATAGGCGTAAGACACCAGGTCCCTATGGCTTACACCTGAAGGAAAACACATTTGCTTCACTCAAAGGACCAAGGACAGGATTAGCATCGTTGCACAGAGGCCGGGGAAGGGAGAAATCCTGGCTCCAGTGAAGTCAGTGATAAAACTCCCAAGGCCTCCAAAGGCACCAAGATTTCCCCTGGTGTGCTGCATGCTTGCCCCCTACCCCTGTCCTGCAGTCACAAATGGTCAAGACAGGTCAGCTCTTGGGCCTTGCATTCAACCAAGAGGAGACCAGAAGCTGAGCTTTCCCAGTTCAGACTCCCCAGTTTTAGGACCCTTCCCAAGGTAAGGTCTCCTGTCCTCCCCTCTTGATAATTTCCCCATCACCATCATCTCTCTTCTCCCTAATTTTTGTGGGTCAGATGCTAAGGCCCCATCTGGCAGACACAAATCCCCCTCCAAGACTTGCTCAATCGTGGCTTCAAGGACAATGTGCTTCAGTGTAAATTGAGTGCAAACTGCGTGAAAACCAAAAGATTTGGCCCCTGGAAACTTGGAAATTGTCCCCATCTTGTTTTGGTGAGTTCATTTGCCAGAGAGCTATTAAGTTTGCCTCTCGTGCCAGATCCTTTGGTTCTGGCTGGTCCCTTATTCAGGTTGGCTGATCTTTATTTCCGATTTTAATGTTCTGTATTGATTTTAGTGTACTGCACTTAGATGCTGTCCAACAGGCACCTTATTACTGTAAATAAAATGAGATAAATAACTTGGCTTTATTTCTGCTTTTTAAGTATCTGGCAGCAGCCGCCTCCATACTTAGCAGCGGATCTGCTGGTATCACTGCTGGTCTCCAGCAGGGCAGCTGTCCAGATCTTCACGTCTTATGCGTCGGTGCCCAAATGGCGTACGATTTATCCCCAGTGGGTGTGAAAGCAGGAGTTTCCCTCCCAGTGGGGGCTTTAGGGTTGTTGGGGCCCTGGGCAAGAGAGCCATTCAGGGCCCCTTAGAGGTTTAATCATGATGACCTATAAGCAAGTCGGACATTTTCAATTTTAATTTCATTTTGTCCTCTCCATGAAACTGCAATGAAAGTATCTTAATACAACATTGATAATACAAATATTCAGTGTAATTCATTTTTATTTTTACACAGTGTGGGGCAGTGGCAGTAGCAGTGAGGACATGCCCTTCTCAGAGATCACTGCCCTGTATCTTTGAGGGATGTGTCTACACTACAACGACAAGGTCTGACTGTAGCACAGGGAGCCAGGTTTCACCTTGCTAGCTTTGGTGCCAATATAACATTCATCTATTCATCTCCTGAAAAAGTACCCAAGGTCCCAGGCCAGCCTGTACAGGCTGTGCTGCAGCTTGTACATCTGCACTGCTACCCTTATCCAGGCGAGGTGAATTCAATCTAGCACATCCCTGCTGCAACAGCATCCTAATTGTGGTATAGGTGCACCTTTTCCACAGGGCTCAAGCAGCCGGCATAAGGACAGCCCAAGACAGATTTCCTGTAGAGAGCTAGAACTAGCAATGTGGTGCAAGGCAATTACAGCAGCCTGCTTACATGGAGCTCGTTATAAAAACAAGGCCCACAGGGGATCTTTGCTATGGGGTGCATTACTTGAGCACCCCTCGTATCCAGCTCGTTCCATCATGTCTTCAACCCTTTTATTGCCAAAGGTAGACTTACCGCCTGCCGGCCCCGAATGCTTTCCTTGAATGTCACAACATGGCTGGGGGTCATTATCAACTGCACCAACCCTCAGCACCCATCAAGAGTAAAAATCTCACAGTGGCATCAGGAGGTACCTACTGCCCTGGGTATTTTATGAAGCATAGGTACCTACCACCCTGAGCTGCACAACTCTAGTAATATCCAAACTAGAAAGAAAAGACCTCTTTCAAGTTTGAGATCCAAACCAGAGCAAAAGCTAGACGTCTGTAAAAAAATGACTCACCCCCCCCCCCCCGGCCTCTTCCCAGTATTGCAACACGCGAAGGACAGATTTGGAGGCAGTTTTTGACCTGTTGTTGCTTCCAAGTACGCATGTAAAATACAAACATTAAATTTGTTAAATTTGGTTTTGCAAAAATAAACTAATTAATTTCAATTATGTAATCCAAGCTATCTTGAACAGAGCTACAGAATATTACTATGAATATATTTATGTAAATAAGTAATTAAAATAGTCAATGAGTAAAAATAATTTAACTCAGAAAAACACATAAAGAGTAATCAGTCAGAGAGAAACTGAGTAAGATAAATTCAAGTCAGAAGCTCATATACCAGGCATTGTATTTTTTGGTTTGAACAGAAACGCATGCTGTGAGAGGGTGTCTGAACTTCATTACAGAGTAATCTATGTACACAACAGTGCTACTGTGCAAATAAATGTAGTGGAGCAAAATAAATAAGTTTTGAGAAACGAATGACTCTAGCAGGAGTTTGCTAATTAATCAGAACAAAGATAAGTTTAGTAGGCAGCCCAAAGCAAGAAATAAGAAAAGACAAAACTTCCTTATCGTCATCTAAGGGTCTTTCTATTTTTACTCTTTGACATTTCTTCTAACAGGTTCTGGTTTTTGAGGCAGCATTTCTAACTCTTGGGATTCTAGCTCAGGGAAAAAAGAAAAGGTTAATTGTGAACAGATACTTAATGTGATTAATTTGACCAAGGGAAAGGAGTATAGGCCAGAGGAGGAAAGGAAGAGGTTAAAGAAAGTTTAGATAAGTTAGACCTACTTGAGTCACAAGGCCTGACAAAATTCACCCTAAATACTTAAGGAAGGAGCTGATACCATCTCAGAACTATCAGTAATTATCTCTGAGAACCTGCAAAGGGCAAATGAGGTCCTGGAGGACTGAAGAAGGACAAACAGAGCACCTAGCTACAAAAAGAGAAAGAGGTGGAGCTAAGGAACTGTGGACGGGTCAGCCTAACTTCTATGCCCTGAATGGTGCTAGAACAAATTATTAAAAAACAATCAATTTATTAGCACATAAAGGTTAATAAAAAGTGATAAAAACCGGGCAACATGGATTAGATAAGAACTAATCTAATTTCCTTTCTCAGCAAGACGTCTGTGTAAGGGGGAAGCAGAAGATGCAGTATATCTGTTCCACGGAGCAGTTTTTAATAAGCAAACAAGGGAAATGAGGTGTAGATGAAATCACCATCAGGTGTATACACAACTGGTTGGGACAAGATGCTCTCTAGGAGTACGGTCAATGGTCTGGCATCAAGCTGGCAAAGGGGGTCCTGCAGGGATCTGTCCTGGGCTCAGTTCTGTTCATTCAATCTCTTCATTAGAGGATGGACTGGAGGGTACTTTTGTACACCCGGGGCATGACACCAACCTGGGAGGGGCTGTCAGGCTTTGGAGAACAGGAGCACCATTCAACACGGTGTTGCGAAAACAGACAGCTGGTCCAAACTCAACAAGAAGCAGTTCATGAAACAAAGCACGTTCCACCTATTTTAAAGACAGAGGAAGGGGGACATGTGGGTAGGCAGCACTATGGCAGAAAAAGATCTGGGGGTTACAGCAGACAGCAGCCTGACTGAGCAAAGAGTGTGATGGCGCGGCACATCTCGCCCTGGGATGCACTAACAGAAATACCGTGTGCAGGACACCACTCTTAAATCATCCCAGAGAAGATGCCTCCCTTGAAAACCTCCTGGAAAGGACGTGCCACAACTTCCCTAGCCAGACTGATCTACTTCTCCTACACTTGGGAAGTTTTTCCTGAGATTTGATGTTAAATTGGTCTTTCCGCAGCTTGAACCCATTGCCTCGCAGGCTGCCTCCTGAGGCAAAAGAGAGCAACGTTTCTCCCCTTTTCTTTACAGCAGCCTTCCAAATATTTGAAAGCCACAGTGTCAAAACCATTCAGCCCTGCTGTAATCTGAGTCCCTTGCAGCAGAGGTAGCAGCTTTCCAACACCTGCTTTGCAATCGAAGGCCTTCCACCCTTCGGCCAACAATGTCTATTGTGTGCTAAATCCAGTCCCATCACTCTTCGCTAGGGCTTTACCTATGTGCCTGTTTGCACTGGTCTTCTTAGGTCCTTACCCATTCCCATGGCACTTGTTGGTAATGACCATGCACCAATAACAAGAGAGATTGGCCACGCCAGCCTCTATCGTACGCCTTGAAGCTGCCGGTATCTATTTCTGGAAGGAGCCTCCAGCAAACTTCCTAGGGAATGACGGATGGGTGGGACAGCAGCAACAGCCTCCCTTCCCTCTGGTGGGGTTTTCTGAGAGAGGTGGCATCCTCTTAGGTTTTCACACAAAGCCTTTTCATTTTAAAAACTGATGCAGCTGCCGTTCATTCTTAGATGCTGGCCTCGTTTCGGCAGGCAGAGGCAACGAGCCACCAGAGATGAAGCCTAAATCATACTTTTCTGTTTAGTTAAAGCCAACACATTGCAGGTGCGTTACCAGGGAAGTGGGGGGCAGGGGCTGGGCATTGTCTTAGATTTTCTTACCTGTTCCTGGCAGCTCCCAAAGCTTTTAACTCTCAGAGCAGAAATATGCACATGCTTTTGGCGGAGAGAGAGACATTCCCCACCATTCCCCTACATTACTCCATTCTTTCTCCCTGAACAGCAACACTATTCCCACCCAAAAACAGCTCTTTTCCCTAAGTCAGAAAGGATATTGCACAGTCTCCAAGTCTAGGCTGAAATCCCAAACTGCTCTCCCATCCAAGCAGGCCAACCATCTCCCCCCACCTCCTCTCGCCTGTTGGCCCTGCAACAGTTGTCCGTGTGATATCATGCAACTGTGGTCTGGAAGGTTCGAAACCACTCCTCTATTGTCCATCCCATGTCCTTGCTTTCCCACGCTCCTCTACCCTGTCCCCCACCACACAATTTTACATCTTTTCCCCAGCAAGACCCATCTCCCCCGTGCTGTTTCTACTCCCAAGAAATTTGGGGATTTTTAGGTGGGAGAAGAAGGAGATAGCATGGGCAGAGAGAGATCTGCCTGTTACAACCCCGCCCCCCACACACACACGTATTGCCCCAGCAGTCAAGAAGTAAGCTCATTTCCAAGAGCACTTGCTGATGACCTTGCTTACAACTTAAAGCAATCCCCAGTCTCTGCAGTAGGCTACACCTGGAACGAAGCTCTTTTCCTAAGAGTTACTGAACAAGATTTCCAAGCCTTAAATGTGTCTGGTTTAGCAAGGCAGGTACCCAAAGAGGGGCACCCAATCCCTAAATCAGCATGTTGATTCCTTAGTATAAACCGGCTTGCCTTTCACTTTCATTTGGGGTTATATCTTATATTACTTTAAAATAAGTTTTGAAGTATTCAAATCAGCTGGGGCTCACATCATTTAGATATCCAGGAATTTAACCCCACGGGTCTATAAACCTCCTTTCTGCTTGTATTTCCCCCACCTGTTTAAATGTAGACCACTTTCCTCCACTGCAATGCTGCAACCTATTTCAATATCTTACTTGGCACAAGAAGTAATTTTACTCCAGAGGGGTGAGCAGTCTGGATTTTCAGGTTTGGGCAACAATTGTTTTAAAGCAGCATATGGTGTGGCCAGCTGGGCCTCCTCCCAGGAATCAGACTCTCAAACATACAGGTCAGGCCTTTTGCAGGATCTATGTGTGTCCTGTTAAACTTGACCATGAAAGCTAGAATTCGTCTGTACAAATACAATAGGCGCTTAACCCATTAGCGTGTCCGTGATTCACAGGCAAGTTTCTTAAACAACTCTTCCAGCTATCTAAGTTGGTCTCATAAAAGATATCAGATTCACCCAAAGAACCTTGTCTTCCTTAAACAAAGGCACCAACACTTGAAGAAAGGGACATCAAGCATTCAGGCAAAATATCTGTGACTGCACGGCATAGGGGTGATCTCAGAGCACCCCCCAGACTCCCACCGTTTTGGCTCTGCAGCTGGTGGGTTCAGTGATTTCCCTGGGGATGCTTTTCTTTAGCCTTTCCAAAGACCTGGGATCAAAAGGACGTGCATTGTTACAGTGCTCTTCCGGGACTGCTTAATTGACATGCCAAATCCTTACTTGGGGTAGTAATCCCGCTGAAAACTATGGGACTCCTCACATGAGTATGAAGACTGTGGGATCAGGCCCAACTTCAGCACAGACTTTGGAGAGAGCACGTCGTGCACGAGCCAGTGAGCAAGCTAAGTGCCGTTATTTCTACTACAATATTTTATACCACTATAGGCTTGTGAGGAGCCTCTAGGAACATTTTTGGGTGGACAGAAATGAATGCCTAGGTCCTTCAGATAGTAACCAGGGCAACACCTGATATTTGGGCCGAATTGGAGAAAGAGTCAACAGCCTATTTTGGAATATAAACAAACCAGCTTAAAATGTAATGTCTCTCTCGAGCAGCTAAACCAGTGGCCCTGCCGATAGCCGGGCAGGGAGATTACTATGCTTATCAGAGCTCTTGGAGGTTTTCTTTTCTGTGTGTTTTTAAAAGCAACTCAGCCAAGTTATTTTCCTTTAAAAACAGGCCATTGGTTTGAATTTCAAGCCAGCCACTGCCAATCAGACCCAAAGGTAATGTCTGTTCTTTAACCAGCCAGGGCATGGAGTGGATTTTTCTTTTGTAGAGGGAAGGCAAGAAGGAAGACAACAAGAAAATGGGAATGGAAAAGGACTTTTCTGCAGGAAAGGGGGTGTTTTGGTCACCAGTGAAACAGAAGGAAGGGAGCGTCTTGGGGACGTTGTGTACGTCGCGGAGGATTAACGCTCGCAGTCGAGGAGCGGGCTTCGCCGAGCGTTGTGACAGCTCTGCAGGATGTTCGTGCTCTGTTCTTGGAAGCGACGCTGTCATTTAGGACGTCGCCCAGCATTTAGTCATCGCTCTCCGATCAGGAAATGCTGCACGGTATCCAAACACACCGTTGGTGTGTCACTAGGAGCTGCTGAAGGAGGAAGCTGGTATGTTCAATGGCATTAAGGATGGCTCCCATCTTGTGCCCATTAAACTCCCACGGAAACCAGCTGGAAGAGGGAGCCACCAGACACGAGAGCTTTTCCCGGTTTCTGTTCTTACTAGGTGCTCATTATGCCCCCACAGCAAAATCCTCCCCATCACAGGTGGCCTCTCTTACTTGACACCCAATTAAGCCTTAAAAACCAGGGTTTATTTTGCCCATAGTGAGGGCAGAGTGGCTCATTTCCACCAGGATCAAGGTGATCCTGGTCTTTGTCTTCGAGATGGGCAGATTCTTTCTGAGCCCAGAGAATTAGTTTTTGCCAATATCTAACCTTTCTGCCTAGGCGGGTAGTGAAGCACTGGAACAGGTTACTTTGTCCTAAAGGCTGCAAGGTGCTTGGGTACTCTGACAGGAGGGCATTTGGCATAAGCAAATTTTCTTGTATGGCAGAAAGAAAACACACTGTCCGCCAGCATTTGCCATACCCAGATACTGCTCTCCATTATTTGTGCATCTTTGTGTACAGTTAAATCTTTTACAGTATTCCCCTTTGTCACGGCGCGGGGCCCTAGGAGCAGCCGTGATCTCTCCTACGCCCCCCACCGTGCCAAGTTGGCACTAAAGCACCCTCGTCTCGCCTGCCACATCTTTGATGTCATATAATTTTATAATGGAGGCTGCCTTTGTCCCCTTGGACACGGTGCTCTGTTTATCCTGGCCCCTATGCTGTACGGAGTGAGCTGGTGCACCCCAGCCCTACGGGCTACGCGCGGCTCCAACCTCCCCTCTACCACGCCCAAGCCTCGCTGACGTACCGGACGTTGTCTGGCCAGCTTCCTTTCTGCGCCCTGACTGGTGCCCCCCACTGGTGCCCCCGGGCTTGTCACGCAACCGGCGCCCCCCACCGGCGCCCCCGGGCTTGTCACGCAACTGGCGCCCCCCACCGGCGCCCCTCTGCTCGCTAGCCCTCTCGGGGCTTCTCTCTGCACACTCTCCCCTTCGGGGCCTCTCTCTGTGCACCCGCCTGTATAGGATCGCCCTCCCCTAGGGCTCATCTCTATAGCAGCACCCTACCCTGGGCTTCTATTCATGTGTGCCCACCCTGGGGCTTAACACAAGCACCCTCCGGTCTTCTTGCTGGTGCCCACACTGGTGCCCCTTGCAATTGGGGCGCCACTGGCCTTAGCCGTGCCTGCCCCAAAATCCACCATGCCCCTTTCACAGGGCTGGGGTCAGTGCCCCCTGAACGTTGTGCCCTCACTGGGCTTCTTGCCTGCACGCCCTTCCCTGGGGCTCAGCCCACACTAGGGCCTTTCTCTGTGCTTGGGGCTCAGGTGGCCGTAGCCGTGCGCGCCCCTAACTCCCCTGCTTGGATCGACAATTCCTGTGGGGGCTCAGGCAGCCTCGTCCTTCCCTGGCCCCCATCCTCTGTGCCCCTTCCCAGGGCTGGGGTAGCGCACTCCTAAATGCAGTGCCCTCGCTGGCACCGGGGTCCCCACCACTGTGGAGCCCCCCGAGGCCTCCTCCAACCCCTGTTAGCCTCACCCGGTCCTCCGGTGTTACTCAGACTACCGAACAGAAAATACAAAGCCATAAGCCAACCGGCTATAACACAAAATAAGCTTCCTGGCTATAACATAAGTTCTGCGGCACCGTGGCTCTCCTTCATACCTCCCGGTCGGGGGTCTCTCCACCCCGTGCCATCATGCAGGCGCTCAGGCTGCGCTGCAGCAGGGCTCCCGCTGCTCCGGCTGCCAGAGGGGACTGCCTGCCAGGCTTCAGCCTGGGCTGTTTATATACTCCAGGCCCTGCCCCCTCCTGGTCAGCTGACCCCTGTGGTTGCCCCGGCAACTGGCACCTGTATCCCCTCATAGAGTGCCCCCGCGACACCCTCCTCCGATGTACTTTATCCCACCACAAGACCTGACCCCCACAAGCAGATAGCACGTACTGGATGAGCCTTAATTGGCAGCAAGTCTTTACCAGTGGAAAATGCCGTTAAAATGCATCTTATTGAACGGGTCCCTTGCTGTGCTGAGATCAATGAAGCTTATACCTGGCTCAGGCCTGATCTTAAGATGATGCAACAACTGAATCTCCCTGAGTTCAGTTCCTGGCCCTGTTTCACGACATACATTTGTACCTCCTGATTATCTTTGGTTTGTGCGCAACATGAAATACAAAGAAGAAAGAAAATATTTTTAAAATAGGCGGGTGGAGATAATGGGAAGGGCAAAGGCAAAGAGTAAGAAGCAACCCTGAATATTTTAGGAAACTGAGAGATTTCTCCATCTTTTCATAGACTATGCTCAGGACAGCCATGCTCAAGACCTGGCCAATGGGTGTTTTGGACCAGTTTGAGCATTTGGACTGGTTCATTTAAATTAATCTGAGGGAATGGATCAGCAGCGAGTGAGTTATCTCAAAAAAAAAAAAAAAAAGTTTTCCTAGGAAAAACGTATGGAGCAAAGACAAAACTTCCTTCTTTAGCCCAATAAATTACATTTTTACCCAAAGAAACTATTTCTGAGCTCCATGGTTTGCAATGTGGGGTGTGTGTACGTACGTGTGCATGTACGTCTACACCCATAAAAGCTCCTGAGCTGGTGGTCTGTATCCATCAAATGCAGGTGTGGTGCAGGCCAGGCGGTGGTAGTGAAAGTGCGGCACCCCCCCCCGGGAGGACGAACCCCCGGGTAGCTGAGTCTCCAGTACCTCTTGGAAGAAAACCAAGTTACACTCTGGATGACTAGGTTTTATCTTTTTGGGTGCTTTCCCACAAACTACTAAACCTGCAATTGATATTCCTTCTTCAGTATCCCATGGGGAGAGTGTATTTAATTCACTGCTCGATACCGACCCCCATCTCTTCCAGCATTACGGCTCTCTAAAAATGCCTGTCCCATTCGCTTCCTGTACTTCAGGAGACTTTTCTCCCAGGGGAGAGAATTGCTTGATTCTTCTTTTATTATTTTCTGTCTGTGATTACACATTCTCCAGACCCATTTGTTTTTATTGATTCATTTATCTTGGAGACCTCCACTGTGTTCTCAGTCCTGCCTCATTTAGGCTGCGTCTCCAACACTCGAAACCCCCCTGCTGTCACTTCCACTATGTCCCCACTTAAACACTCTTCTTTCCCAGGATAACCAGGATCAAGAATAAAGTTTCCTGCTGTGAAATCCACACAGCTGGATCACAACGCGAGAGGGCTTCCTCAGAAGCCATTATCCTGTCGGTTAAAACTTCATTACAAAACTTGAACTCGAGTTGAACTCGACGTCTCCTGGACTCCCCACCTCCCCATCCTGTTGACATTAGAGAATCAGACTTTTATCCTGTCCAGGACAAATCTTCCATGCCTTGCTTACACTGCACTGATTTGCTGCTGACTTCCCACTGCTCAAAGTATAGCTTCTCTGGTTCACTGCCAGAAAAAATCTCCCTTGGTATAAAAGTCATGTTTGTAATCTAGTGGCACACAACCAGAAAAAAAGGGTTTGATTTTCCAAGTTATTTCATGGTACTGCTTATGCTCACTGCTTAATCAATGCAGCTTTACAGCATCCATGACTCCCCGGCATTTTTTCCCGGTTGTTGTTGTTGTTATTGTTGCAAGTAGCAAGAAAATCCTGCTTTTCCAACCCAAGGGAGAAAAATGTTTAAATACCACCAAGAAGTCATGTAGAAGGCTGTAAAGGTGTTAACGCGGTAATAAGCCAGGCAGGCCATAAGCAGAAAAAGAAGATATTTCCTACTTGCGCTGGAAAAAAGCCGCGAGTGAAGCTCTTGTGTATGAGGTTGAAGCATAGATCGTATTCTCTTGGATTCAGAGCTCCTCTAGGACCCCTCCCAAGCTGGGTGGTTTCCTAGACAGATTGTGCAGCAACACTGAAAAAAAAAGTGATTACAATATCACAAAACACCCCCCTGGTCTTCAGCTCTCCCCAGGTATCAGCTGTCTGAAATGACCCATTTTAACCAAGGTGTCATGTCTGTCTATTTGCAGTTTAGCGAAGATCCGCTTCCCAGCACAAGCCTAATGGACTCGCTCGAACTTGAAATCATGAATGAGCTGGACAGTGCGGTCTGACAACTCTCCACAGGAGGGACATGACTTAGCAGCATTGCCACCTTTCGAATATGAGCGTCGTTCCTTGCACATCAGCGATTACTGCACCATACACACTGCTCTTCCCTCCGCAGCGGAGCCGTTTGCGCACACGTGCGTGAAAGGACAACACCGTTATCAGTCGATATAAACTACATATGCACCCAAAACAGTTCATTAAAAAGTGCGTTATGCCAAGACATGAAGTGCCATGTACCTTTCCTTTAATGAGCAAAGACTAATTCTTTGTGCTGTTTAATAACCTTCCTCTTTTTTTTTTTTTTTTAATTAACTGCTGCAGTCTCTGTTTAAACATGGGCATCTTGGTTATCATGAACTGTTGTTATCCCAGCAGAAAGGGAGGCAGCCATTTCAGCTCCAGGCTGCTCTCTAGTTGCTGGCTTAATCTGTGTAACAGCGTGAAACTGGTGCAGTGACTCAGCACAACTAGGAAAGACAGGTGCTGCCAGCACAGGTCTCTCCTTAGCGGGTAGCATTTATAGCCAGGAAGCCAGGAGAGACAAAGAGATCAGCAGAAAGTCTCAGCATGGGGCTCTTTGCAGGGCACTGACCATCCAAAAGCAAAACAAAGCATCCTCCCTTTTCTGCCTCTAAAGGGGCTAGTTTCATATGCCATTAGACCTGGGTTGTGCCCAGTACACAGTCTGACCACAGTTAGGAATGACATATTGTAGTAAAGAGTCAGCTGGGGGAGTCCAACACCCTGAATCAGGATCCCAAAGACAAGCCAGAAGCTGGAGCTGGAGCAGGAGTGAATCCAGGCCAGGGGCAACACCTCTAAGGCAAGGCCCCAGACGGGAACCGGAAGACGACGCTTGCAACTACCTGCTTCCTCTTGTCAGGGTTTGGTGGCTCTCAGACCCAGTCAGGTTGTAGGGTGCAGTCGACCGCTCCGGTTATGGCTCAAACTAGATCCAGCTGCAGCTAATTGGCAGGCCCCTTCACCGATCCATCTGCGCTAGTCCAAGCTGAAGTGGCCTTGGCCCCTTGCTCACCAGTAACTCCTCTCTCTGCCCTTTCCACAGCTGTGCTCGGTACCTGTGCAGCGTGCCTCTCGCTGTGCAATGCTGCTGCCCCCTGCATTCACCATGCAACTGTCAACATTGCCTTTGGTCCAGACAGCAACACAGGTCATGGAGATGCAGAGGCATTGGGAATTAGGGGCCTCCAGAGCTCATCTAATCCAACCCCCAGTTTAAATTCTTATTTACTGCCCACAAAATATTTTGCCACGAGAGGCTAGCATTGCTTGACTGTGCTTATTTTTAAGCCTGTGACATCTATGGGCTAAATCCGTAAACATATCAGCTCTTAGCCTCCAAGATGACTTAGTCCAGGACACAGTTGTAGCTCTATAACCCTCAAGTTACCTACCTCATTTGATTTTGGGAATTAAGCATCCGGGCGTTCGCGTCATTCTTACTTCTTAGCCGCCTCTTTCAACTTTATTTATTTTTATTGTTTTGAATGACTCATTTTGTCAGAGTCATAGTTTCATAGTTTCTAGGGTCGGAAGGGACCTGAGCAGATCGAGTCCGACCCCCTGCCATGGCAGGAAAGAGTACTGGGGTCAAACAACCCCGGCAAGGTGTTCATCTAAACTCCTCTTAAAGACAAGCACGCAGAGCGCTGGAAGTGACCTCTTCCTAATGTGACAAGGTGCAGGGAGGCTTACCCAACTAAGTAATCAAGGTGTTTGATTTTAAAGGAGAAAGTGGGACCAGGTGGCAAGTGCAGAGACGGGTCCTTGGCTGGGACTTAGAGAGCCGTCTCCTTGCCCTACTCTTTGCTCTTCTCTCTGCTTTTGTTTTCCTTTGCTTGTCTCGTCTATTTAGGCCGGAAGCCCCTCGGGGCTGGGGCTGTCTCACAATGGGCTTATACAGCGCCTGGCATGAAAGGGACCCTGATCTCACTCAGGGCCTCCAGGCACTATTGTAACAGGAATAGCAAATGATAGTGATGAATAATGAATAAGGCAGAGTACTAGGATCCATTCCTCCTGGGTTTTGTTCCTGGCTCTCACTTGCTGGATCACAGCATGACCCTGGGTAAGTCACTTAACCTCTTGGAGCTAAATTCATCCTTAGTGACACTCCATTCCCTGCCTCAGCCTTACATTGGGGGTTGAATCTGCCTCTGTATCTTAATTTTCTCATCAGTAATGCACATGCAGAAGTTCTTATCTGTTTCCCAGGGGTGATATTAGGTTCAATACATAAATGTTTATAAGCACTTTTATATGCTTGGAAGAAAGATGCTATATATATAATAATGCTTAGCATTAATGGCAAGGTCTAGTCCTGATTTAAACACAGTCCAGAGAGATAGAGAGAGGGTGGAGATCACACAAGGGGCTGATTCTGCCTGGTGACCGAGTATGTTGAAAGAAAGATTAAGCCAGACGGAGCATGATCTCCTGGGGTGGTGCAGAATAGGCTGCTAAACACTCAGCAAAACTGGCCACAGGTGGTGAGCGTGGTTGCCAATTTGAGCTAGAGGTGTGCCATGCCTGACTGCCCCTGCGTTCACAGAGCTGTAATCAGAGAACTGCTCAGCTTCCACAGTAAGGGGAAGTCTAAAGAGATTTAATTGCTCCAGTTTTAGAACTGGGTAATTGTAGCTGGTCAGAGTGTTTCAACATTGAAGAAATAAGCAACTATAGAAGTGTACAGGTTCTTGCTGAAATGCTGCAGTCAGCCCTTGCAGAGCGGATGCTCTGCTTCTGCTTGAACATGCTTTTGCAGTAAAATGTTTGTTGCTACCTTCATGTGCTAATAAGAGTTGGGGGGGGAACAGTCCCAAGATTAAGCATGCTCATTGCTCGCCTCATTGCACAGTGGAGATACAGTTGTAGTATTACCAACTCTCATGATTTTTGACATTGTTCTTAAAGTCTATGCTTCCAGAATGTGAAAAACGTGTCTTTTTCTTTTATACATACATACACACACACACATATGTATATGCACACACACACACGTATATTCACACATACATACACAGATACATATATGTATATACACACATAAATAGCTATATAGAGATATATATAGACATAGATATAGATACAAAAGAAAGAGCTATGTTATTCACATTCCTGAAGCGTAGACTTTAAAAACAATGTAAAAAATCTTTAGTCGGCAACACTGAGTTTGGGCTGGCGAACCTGCTTCAATTAATTCTTGAGAAAGAAAACTTACCCTTAGCTGATCCTGGGATTAGATTATTTAGAAAACCTCTCTTAGAAAAGGTCTTGAGAGAGAGGCTACGTCTGGGGTCCTGCTGCCTCATCCCATTCATGAATATTTTGAAAACTAAGCGCAGGGTTGGAAGTGCAGTCACAGATCTTCAGGCAGCCCTGGTTTGCACATTTTTGTTGTTGTTGGTTTACTGCTCTTGCCTTGTATCTGTGCGCGCACCGAGCTCTAGCTGCTGCCACTGCATGTGTAGATGGTCCTCCTGGAGGACTATCGACCTTCTCACTCCTGCACCTAGGCTGTTCCAGCCATTCCTTAGACGTAGCCAATTCCAGCCTCATGAAGATGATCCCTAAAGCATGCAGATCTCCTCTGTGGTCTGAAAGTGGCAGAAGAGGAGACACAGCTGAAGATGCTGCAATGGGTGAGGTGCTTTTCAGGAGCGGGATGAGGCTTGAACATTCCCCACTGTGCAATGGGCACAGGTGGTGAAAGACGACAGAACAAGGAACAACCGTCTCAAGTTGCAGCAAGGGAGGTTTAGGTAGGATATTACGAAAAACTTTGTCACTTGGAGGGTGGTGAAACACTGGAATGGGTTACCTAGAGAGGTGCTGGACTCTCCATCCTTGGAGGTTTTTAAGATCTGGCTCGACAAAGCCTTGGTTGGGATGATGTAGGTGGGGCTGGTCCTGCTTGGAGCAGGGGGTTGGATTAGGTCCCTTCCAATCCTCCTGAAGTCCCTTTCAACCCTAATTTTCTATGATTCACTAGTCAATACATTTTTCCTTCTTCCGGCTTTCTCTTAGCTTTAGGCAACGGCCATAATTGACATATAGGAAGTCTATTAGTCAGCTGCCATCTGAACATGTACACTTCTCATCGGCCCATGATAACAGGGGAGAAGTAAAGAGAAGGGAGGAAAACCCTTGGGGAGGTAGGGAACTGCCTTCATGAATAGTGTAAGTGCAAAGATTTCAGCAGCATCTTTTAATGAATTGGCTGTTTTGAGGCCCTTATGATAGGCAAGGGATGGGTAGAGGAGTCAGTTATGGCTTGGTGGGGGCTACCGGGTCTGGCTACTGAGGGCACCAGAGGAGGGTCTTGAAGCTGCTAAATATTTCCACCACGTAAAGGTCATGTACATAGAAACCTCACCATTTTCCAAGAGACAGGATTGTATTTTGATTGCAACACTCATTCAGTATAAATACATCACCATTCACGCTGAACAGTAACTTGTGTGTTATTGAATGTATGGGCAGTGGCATGTAACTGTGAGCCAAGACATCTCTTCAGAGAACTGGGCTTCAGCTTTTACAGAAGGAAGAAAATGTCCTGATTGCATTACATCCAGACTGATCTTCTACCCTGTATAAATTAAATATCTGAAATGTATCGGCTTTGGATAGGGAGCTTGGCAAAGATGCACACCTGAAGAGAGAGACTCGTTTGACGCGTGGAATTACTGTCAAAACCCAAGGCCACCTGAAATTTCCTAACGAAGGCTGAACTATAGAACCGCAGATTTGATTTGATTTTTTTAAACTCAACCATGTGTATTTTAAGTAAATTGATGTCGAATTTGTGTAGGCTGCCTCCCAAATTTATACGTTTGGCTGCTTTGATTACAAATAAATATATCTCTGGAGCAGGAAGGGTTGAAACACCGCTATACTTCAGTGTACTGTTTGTATTGAGGAAAAAGCATCCCTGTAATTAAAGTAAATGGACTGATTCTAGCATGTTTGGGAGCTATTTCTGGACAATACTAAGTGGAGGATAAAAACGTGCTTTTCTAAAGAATCGTAGTAAACATCTTCCCTGACGGCCGACTTTAAGGATTTGAAGATGAATAGTCTGTCTCTTAAGGAAATTGTTCCCCAAAACATGATTATAAGATACTTCAGCAAATATTTATATCTAATTTAGCTTTACTACCAATGTCCTAAGTTAACGAAGAGCATTTCTCATGCAGCTGCGGATTTCTTTCTTCATACATTGTCCTAGTGCAGGTCTCCTGGGATAAGCCTCAAGAATATTAAAAAGGAAATGTTACAGGAACATACAGCACTTGCGGACTGCGGGAAGGAAAACCGTCTCTTAAACCAGTCTGTTCGCACGGTCCGATGTGGTCCCCCAGCAGCCGGTACATCAACAGGAGATGGTGAGCGGGGCTGTTGATGGCACATTATTTGCGTACTTCTTCGCTACCAAGTTTTAAAAAAAGTCAACTTTGGCAACCCAAGAAACGTTCTGAAGTCATGGAAATATATTTGACTCTAATGTCATTCTGATGCTTGTTGCGTGGAATCAAATGGGGTGCACTTTGCTCAGCCTCAAAAGGGGACAATGAACAGTTCAGGTGATCACTGGTGTATTAATCAAAGATAAGACATTATTTGAGATCTTACAATACATCTTGTTACAATTACATCTCCCTTAAATGAATATAGGAAGCTCACACTAGTGAGTCAATTTAGCAGCAAAAATCTACCAAGTGGTTATCTGTTACAGCATAGAGAAATGTCAATCTTGATTAAAAGGTGAAGTTCACTACCTGGGCAGAATTGACAAAACAATAAAATTCCAGCTGATCTAATTCTCTGTGGTCTGGGATCCCTCTGTTTTCCTTAACTAAACTTCTGCTATCATAATTTGGGTATATAATGCAGTTGTCTGCCATGCAGATCTGAACTTCTATATTTTGAGGTATTTTAAAATCTAATTTTGATTTCAAATCCTTACTGGAAAGCCCAATGATCTGGCGTTACGTTCAGGAGACATATGTACCATATTATGAAACTTTCAAGTCCAAAGAGATAGGTGTTAGAAATGCTTAAGGTGCTAATACCACAAATTCCCTAGTCTCTGACTTCTGCACGTGCTTTTCCACTAGATTTCCCTGAAGACTTTGCACTAGAATTGAGTGCAAGTTCCTGAGGGTAACTTGTGCTCACTGCTAAGTTTCCAGTCATGAGCCATGCAATAAACTCTCTATACCACCTATAACCATGTTGAAGTGAATGAAGCACCAACTCTTTTAGTTGTGTATGTCTCAAACCTCCGTGCCACCATACTGTCCTCTCTGGTCAAAGCAAGCCCTGTGCAAACCTTCTGAAATGGTATTAAAAGTGGCTTATCTACTCTACATTAGCCCTTAAACTATTTAAAATGCCAACTGACTGGTTACCCAAAATTTTAGCAGAAGTGTGATTAACTACTACTGCCAGGAAGGAAATCCACCTCTTGCTATTGTAATTTAAGATAATAAAAAAGTTAAGAAATAATAATAAGTAAAAGGAAAAGCTATGCTTACAGTTCAGGAAAGCATCAATTCAGGACAACATCAACAGTGTAATTCCCAATGAATTAAGTGCTTTCTTGAATTGGGACTTCTATGTCGAAAACTTAAAGCAGAAGAGCCCATTTTACTGATCTTTTCTACATGGACAGGAACCAATAATGCAACCAGAATTACCTCTTACTATTTCATTAGATTTGTTGCATTAATGTTTAGTTACTTGCAATTGCCCATACAGAATAAAATAGAATAGATCTTTACATTTAGCTAGAGGTTTTCCTATCTCTTTGGCAAAAGCATATATTTTTACAAAAATGAGTGGCCCAATACTTAAATGTAATAAATAGCCAATGGTTTTGCTAAATTATAGCTTGTATCCTCTTAAAAGGTAAGGCAAGTGGGCAGAGGGACCAGATGCAGCTGAGCCGGATCCGGAGGGGAAGCCCCCCGGGTCCCTCCTGAGCTGCGCCGTGTGAACAGAGCACGCGAACAGAGCACGGTCTGTAAGAGCGCGCCAGAGTTTGCGTCGGCATTTGCACCAGCGGGCGAGCACGAAGGGCCAGGAGGAAGACTTTTGCTAGGGCAGGGCGAAGGCACTGCACTAAGCTAGAAACAAGCAGCAACTCCTACGATGGTGTCAACGTGACGTGCTGCCAGGGCCCCTGCACGGGGGACGCAGCCTACCCGGGGCTTGTCTAAGGCCTCCACCCAGACAGAGCCCATGGGGGAGCTTGTGTCCCCCCACCCCCTGGCCTGCGGGAGTTGCCCAGCAAGGCCCAGGGGGGCAGGGATTGGGGACCCCCACACCTGTCCTGCAGGTGCCCGCCTTAGGGCCCTGGAGGCACAGGTGAGGGAGCTCCAGGAGGAGGTTAGCAGGCTGAGGGGGATCAGGGAGGCGGAGGAAGAAGTAGATGGCTATTTCCTTTCCCTGCAGGGCCATGCACCCAAGGAAGAAGCACCCTGGGAGGTGCCCTCCACTGCAGAGTGGCAGACAGTCACCTCCAGAACTAGGGCTCCTTGTAACACAGCAGTACCAGCTCCTCCAGTCCGGCTGGAGAAGAGGTACGAGGCCCTGGCAACTCTGGAGGAGAAGGAAGGAGAGGAGGCAACCGGAGAGGAGGCAACTCCACACTCCCCATGATCTGAACAGGCCGAAGGAGCTAAGCAGTCCCAGAGAAGAAAGCGTTGAGTGATTGTCATGGGCGACTCCATCCTGAGAGGTACAGAGGCCCCATCTGTCGCCAGGACCCCTCGACACACGAGGTCTACTGCCTGCCCAGAGCAAAGATTCAGGATGTGATGGGGATGATCCAGGCTGTGATCCAGCCCACCGATTACTACCCCATGGTCCTAGTCCATGTGGGTACTAATGATGCGGCCCGGAGAAGCCCTGATCGCCTGATGGTGGACTACCACGCTCTGGGGGCGTGCTGAAGGAGACGGGCGCACAGGTGGTTTTCTCTTCTGTCCTACCAGTGAGCAGACGTGGAAGACGGCATGCGACGTGCATCGCAGAGACCAACTGGCGGCTTCGGGAATGGTGTCTCGAGGTGGGCTTTGGTTTCCTCAACAACGACCTGCACATCACGATGAGAGACGTGCTCAGGTGGGATGGGCTCCACCTTTCCCCCAAAGGTAAGTGTGTGTTTTCTTCCAGGTTGGCGGATCTCCTCCGGCAGGATTTAAACTAGGCTCGTTGGGGGAAGGGTAAGACGAGGGCGGAGGAAGTCTTGGACTGCTAAACCAAGCAGCACTCGCAAGTACACAAGTGATCCTCCCGCTCTAGGCAGCACTGGTCAGGCCGCAGCTGGAGGACTGCGTCCAGGTCTGGGCGCCGCGCTTCAGGAGGGATGTGGACAACATGGAGAGGGTCCAGAGGAGGCCACTCGCATGATCCGGGGACAACAGGGCAGACCCTACAATGAGACACTGAGGGACCTGAACCTGTTCAGCCTCCACAAGAGAAGGCTGAGGGGGATCTAGTGGCCTGTTACAAACTAGTCAGGGGGACCAGCAGGGATTGGGGGGGTCCCTGTTCCCCCGAGCACCGCCAGGAGTGACCAGGAATAGCGGTCACAAGCTGGCAGAGGGGAGATTCAGACTCGACATCAGGAGGTGCGACTTCACAGTCAGGGCAGCTAGGGTCTGGGACCAACTTCCAAGAGAAGTGGTGCTGGCTCCTACCCCGGCCCCTACCCTGGGGGTCTTTAAGTCAAGGCTTGACAAACACCAGCAGGGGTCGGACTTGGTGATCTGCTCAGGTCCCTTCCAACCCGACCAACTATGAAGCTATGAAAATGTATGATGAAAATTCTTGAGCTATTTCCTCGGTTGATACAAGTCAGTGCAGCTCTGCTGAAGTCAATGCTGCTACACTGAATTACACCAACCGAAAAATCTTGGGCCATATCTTCAATCTTAAAGCAGACTTCCCAGGTAATAAAGCTTTCCTGGCCTTTAACACAGTATTCGTGGTGGCATCCAGCTGAACTAATTATGGCTATGAAAACAGTACAAATCAATCACCATAGAAGAAAGACATGTTCCTTACAGAGACAGACCTACATAAAATATGAACAAATCATGGTCTGAGACAGGAAAAACATTCCCAAAACCTTGTTCAACTGGAACAAAGCAAAGAATATACATATCTCTGTTTTCCACTGCACAGAGTAAGGCATTCAAGCTATTTTCTGGATTACCTTCCATGACCAGAAACCTTAGTTCTATTCTTAATCTAACAATTTGGTCTCATGCTTTAAAAAAATTAGTTTGCAATGTGGCATTTGCAGTTGGCTGGTCAAAGAAAAGAATTTGTAGTAGAACAGTCATTTCTAATTGATTTATTGATGGTAGTCCCTTAGTTTACTCTATAAGGATGGATTACATTTCAGTAAAAAAGGGCCAAACCAAGATGATATTTGGAAAAAAAATCTAGTCTTGGGCTCTGACTTATGCATATGCCTGAGGCCTATTGACTCCATCATTCATCCATTGAGGAAGTAGAGATCTCTGTGAAAGAAGATCTCAGGAGACTGCTCAATGCATATGCAAGCATGCTTACATACAAAGTGTGCACGCTTTGATCTCATTTTGATCTTTGGTCTTGTATTCCTAACACACCCGAAATTATATATCCTGACTCACCCCAGGAAGATAAGATATGGTCCTGAATCAATGGCCGGAGTCAAGAAATGTGGGACAAAAGTAAAGATTAAAAGGATGGATAGTGTCAAAGGACGCCAAATAAATATTTGTATTTTTCGTAGGCTGCACGTAGAAGTTAGAAGCTTCTTAAGTCTATGGCATATTGAGGAGACAGAAGAAACCATAGGTGTAATTTTAAGTGGGATTTACTTTGAAGTTGAACAATTAAATGTATTACTACTGAGCCAGGGAGAGGCAGTATTTTAAAATATCCTTTCTCATTCTTCCAGATGCAAAGAATAACCCATGACTGCCAAATCCATGGCCCAAGTAATGGGAGTTAAATGGTTGCAAGCTGTGTACAGATCAAATAAAACCTCTACAGTGATGTTCTTGCATTACAGAATCCAGTAAAGCCAAAGCTGAATATGTTTATGAAACAGAGAAAAGTCATGATGCCTCTTGCAGAGTTATGTGTAAAAATGATTGTTGGGAAAGGAGGTGAGATGCAAGGAAAACTTAAAAGCTGCCTCATGCAGTAAGTAACACTAGCTGTGATCCACATTTTAAGATCACCTTCAAAAAGAACCAAGTCTAAACAAGGATTATCAATACAAAAGACTCACCACGGCTGAATTTTATGAGCCTCCTTCCATGCCTCAACAAAGAGGAATAAACTTCCTGTTAGGAGGCTGAAAGAAGATTATCATGTAGAAGGGATGATTTTGCTCTCTTCACATGTATGTGGAAACAAAAACCATTCACACCCTCCGAATCCTCTGCTCTTCTCTCCTCGCAGCTTTATCTGTGCAGATGAAGGAAACTTCACTTTGGCTCTTCAGCATCCTGCTTTCCCAAATGCAGTCTGCAAAACAATTTAGAAACATTTAGCCCATTATTGCTCATTTATTTACTGAGATGGGGAGAGCACCCAAAACCCCGCTCCCCATCTGATCAAACCTGCACTGTGCAAACACAAAAGAAGAGACAGTCCCTGCCCCAAAAGGTTTAGCGCCAAAGTGGTAAAGACGAACGGAGAGGGAGAAGGGGATCAAATGTATATGTGAAATCCCAATTAACAGAATAATAACAAAGGTGGTGATGATAATGAGGGCTCCTATCCTCTTGTTATTGTTATATGTAACCTGGAAGCCAGGCGTTTCCCTGAGATGCTTCTCTGTTCAAACCGAGCTTTGTTCTGCATCTCTTAGCGCTTAAGTGCTTAACTCATTTGAAAATGACAAGGGCTTTTGAAAATTTTACCTCAAGTCTTTTCTCGTGTGCTTATTGCAGTCTTAGTAGGTTTTTGCTTTTAAAATAACAATAGATTCACAGATAATGAGGGGCTGGAAGGGACCTTGGGAGATCATCGGATCCAGCCCCCTGCACTGGGCAGGAAAGACACCTGGGGCCAGGTGACCCCAGCAAGGTGACCGTCCAGTCTCCTCTTACGGTTTTTGCATTTCTCTGTTTTCATATGAAAACCTAGTTTTGGTCTTCTCTTGTATGCACCATACACAATTTATTTTCTATATTTAACCTAAGCCCTTGCATTCTTATAAAATTTTATTTCCGTTTAACCTTTTATTTCATTAACATTAAAATAACAAGGAGCATTTGCATTATAAAAAGGATGCAGTAATTTCAATCAGATTGACTCTGCTACAGCTTGTCTTTCAATTTCTTAATTAAAAGGGTAAGATTTAGTCCATACAAAGCACCTAAGGAAGATGAAATACTAAGCCAAAAATATATTAAACCTCTTCCAAAATTCTTAACACATTTCAGTGTGAAAGGTCAATGATTCACTGCCTCTTACTAATTATATTTAATTTGAAAAACAGAATGTTTCTTACACTCGCTGTTGCTATTCTTATTACTGTAGGAATAAAGGTCTTGGACAAAACAAGAAAGATTATAAATACACAACCTTATTTTCTTCTTCTTGGGTATGTATATATGTGCACTAATGCACCATAATTACGGTGCATTAAGTTTAGTACCGGTACTAACTTAATGAATTGTAATTGGCACTACCGAGCAGTGCACAACTTTTATGTCATGCACAGTAGACTAATTCTACTCCACATTAGTGCATTAGCACGGTTTTTGCCATGACGCACTAATGCACACTAGAATTAGTCTATAGCACTTTTAGCATCTCATGTAGACATGCCCCTTGAGAGCCTGTTTAAGGCCCCAGTGCAGTAAAAGCCTTTGACCACATCTTTGAGTCTACTTCTATTCAGCTAAGCACTTAACCATGTACCTAAATCCATTGACTAGCTTAAAGTCTTTGTTGAACTGGAGATGAGGAGTGACTAGTAGGACACAGTGGACACTCCAGTTGAGCTTTCTTATACCAAACGAGTCTTAACGGCAATTATTTGTTGACCCTATTACATAGGGAAGAAAATAAAACGTGTATATACATTCTGAAAATGCATCTCTAGTGCTGGTGCTTTCAGCTAAGGGCCTCTCACTGAAACACGGAGGACCTGTCCAGAATTTAATGGTATAAAGACCTCATTCAGGTCTGATAGACCATTCGACAATCACTTATTATTACCTGTGATTTTCCATTCATAAGAAAGATGCCTACCCTTTGAAGGTGCCTGTCAAGTCTCTTATCAAAATGATAACAACAGCATGAAGAGAACCAAGGGATTTGCCTGTCTGCACAGTTCCTTTAATGAGCCTGGCAGGGGCCAGTCCCTGAAGCCACAGAGACAGGTGTTATCAGAAGTGTTTTTACCCAGCCCACTGGGAACGGGCGAGTTTGTGCAGATAATGTCACCAGCTGACTACAGGAAGTGATGCAAGAGATCAAGTATTGTAATTGTTAAAAATAAAAAAAAGGGGCTGAAGTCTGTACTGTTTTTTGTTGCCTGTGGGTGGTAATGGCAACAATGGAAGTTCAAGTCAAGCAACCATCGTGCTTCATGGCATGCGGTGATGACGGACTTGGTCCAAATCCCACAGAAATCAGTGCAAGTGTCTTCTGGCTTCAGTGCTCCTTGGATCAGATTGAAATGTGTTTTGCTCTTTTTTTCCTCACATAATTCAATAGCTGCTTTACAGCATTTTTAATTTTCTTTGGTTAATGATGAATGCTAGGAGAAGGACTCTGCATATGGAAGAAAAAATTCCTTTCTCGATTCTCTTAGGTAATTACTGATTTAATTACCCATATCATTAGCTTACAGTGCTACAAATGTTAGTAGTTTATAATTATGTCAATCTCTGTTTAAAGTCCAGCCATAAATATTTGTCTGTAAATAATGAACAGAGAAGGTATCAAAAAGTGGTACTCAAGAGTATGCAGTAGCATGGTTCCCGGGTTCCTATAGAACTTGTTTTTGTTCACGGCAAACGGCTTCTTTTTTGCAGCTCTTAACAAAGAAATGATCTTTTTAAGGCAACAAATACTATAAATGAATGATGCGAGACTTCTGCACTTGGCGTTAGGTTAATCGCTTGGAAGTATAATATTTATGTCCAGTGTGTTGAGCCAGCCACAGCTATTCAACCGGGTCCTATTCATCCTCGCCACCAGATGGCAGGACAACAGCACACATCATTAACAAGATCATTATTTTGCTATCTGTTAAGAATTCCTAGGCAAGGCGACTTTAGGAAAGAAGTTGAAGATTAGCCAAATGCCAAGAAAAGAAGACAGGAGAAGTCAGTTTCCCACTGAGCCCTTGAGTGTTGTTATCCCACATGAGCGATGAGAAGAAACTGGAGTTTGACGTGTGTAACTCCTGTTTTGCTGCAAGTTGGTGATTCTAGTGAACGACCTGCTTCTCCTCTTCCCAGTGGTTTCTCCCTGCTCAGGAAGATAAAGGAGAAAAGGCTGAGGATTCAATGGCTAACCACTCTTCACAAGACAAAAATAACTTCCAAATGCAAGACGCTAAGGAAGCTGTCCAATATGAAAGGAATGTATGCATGATGTCCCCTTGGGATCAGATGATTTATGATGTTTAAAGTTTAACAATCACTTTCTCAGTGTCTGGCTGGTGACTCCAGGGATACAGAGCATCGTTAAGTGTACTTACGAGAAGACGGGAACGGTCTGATGGTGATAGACACTTCTGATTGGAATATCCCATTAATTCCGCCCTTATCGTAGGCTCTTTTTTGTAACGCTCAGCATTTTGGCTTCCCAAAGGAAAGTCCCACTTAAAGAGCACATCTGAATGAAGAGTATTTCAATCTAACCTCAAACATACATTGAATTATTCCAAGAGTGAAAATGCATAAAAAGAAAACACAGGTCCCAGTAGAAACTTTCCATGAGGTATGATATCTTACTGGAAGTCTGGGTTGGGTACTTATTCTGTCTATCAAATATTCCTTCCCAAGCTCTAGTTGAACTGATTCCTCACTTTTCTATTTTAAAACAAATAATTGTGACCATTGGATTTCACTCCCCCAAAGTGGCTGATGTAGACAACCTATGATCTGGAAAGCAGTTTAGGATCCTTCTCAATGAAGGGATACCTGTAAATATATCCATACTAATAAGTAGAGACAGTTTTGGAAGCAGACTAATATGACAGTAGTGTCCAGGGTCTAAAGACATAGAGGGTTTCATCAGTCCTCCTAGGTCTACTCTGTCTTCACCTATATTAGTGGCAGTACTAATGTGGAAGGCAGGGTAGATTTGCTCCATAGTTTAGATTAACTAAATCAGACATGCATAACATAAGCTTTCATAAGCAGGGGGCTAATTTCATCAGATGCTGTGAAGGGACTGCAGGAAACAGAGCTGCTAAATAGAAAGCAATGATTAGGATTCAACGGGTGGAGCAGGGAGAAGGAAAAAAAAGGGCTTTGCTGAGGGAGGCAAGGTGCGCAGCAAGAGAAAAAGGAGGCAGTTCACTCATGGAGGGACACGGGGGTTATAAAAGCTAATCCACATAACGGGATAAGAATCTGTAATCTCTGTTTAGACCATGCTTTAACCAATCCAGTCTGCGGACAGTTTCTTGTTCTGCAATTTCTCATTTGGTTTATTTTTACATTTTGGTTGTCTAAGAACAGCCTCTCTGAGGTCAACAATGGGCAATTAAGGGTTCTGCCATGGGCTCGTGTGTCTTTCTGGTGCTCATGGCAGATCGGCGTTCATTCAATAGTATTGGCTGCAGAGTTTTAATAGACATTGTGCTACAAGTGTAGGTGAGCCACAGGAGCCTCGTCTGGATAGGCCTTCCCCTTGCAGCAGTGATAGTGCTGCCCAGTTCCCATGGGGAGAAAAAGCCTGCGACGCCTGTAACGGCACATGGTTGGCAAGCTCCCGTACAGCAGCGGTGACTTTGTCTTGCTCTTTGCCGTCATTAACTCATTTCATTGCAGCCAACAACACTGCCATAAGCAAATGACTTGGGGAAACAGAAGAAGATGGGAACTGCGATTTACCTTCAGTGTCACAATCTCGCCATGAGGATAACGAGCTCAGAAAAGCAACCGAGGCAGGGAAGAGAGGCGGTGACCCCACCACCCCTGCTCATTTTCCCTAGGTATAAGTCTGTGCTGGTGCGAAAAGGGAAACAGTGCAATGCGGAGGGAAAGGAAAGGCACAAGAGGAGCCAAGACATTTCCCACCGAGGATTACAACTTCGAATCCAATCTTGTTGCCCACCGGTGCTTTCTGACTGCAAGTTTAATGTCCTTGCACAGAGTCTATCATCCTTACAGACTTTGCTCCAGTATGAGCAGAGATAAAAGGGAAGAAAAATCTCACTGTGATTCTCTTAAAACAAGGGGAAAAAAAGAAAAGGAAAAATGAAACCCCTTAATAGAAGACATCTGTCCAATATCTTGATTACTTATTAATTGGTGGTCTGTGTTTTGGGCTTTATTTCCTTTTCAGCTTAGCAGACTCCTGGGAGACCAGTTACAAATAATGATCCTACTGAAAATAAATGAGTCAGGAGGCTAGCATGATGTCCCAAGTCTTTTGAAATGTAGGATTTGACTAGATAAATAAGAGATGAAGTCCTTAAACTTTGGTGACTGTGTTCAAAGCTGAGCTTAACATCAGAGCAAGACTTAAGTGAAATCAGACTCCTGTCATTTTCCCTGATGCAAAATAAATAGAGAAAGGGGAAAGATACACATATATTTTTTAAAAGAAAGAGACCTGCAATTTGTGTGAGTTCATAAGTATTACTTATCAAAATCCTTTACAGATTTATGAATGAATGTCTGATTATCCTCCCAAATTACATGCATGCTGTTGGGGGTGTTATACAAACAGGGGCCTTTCTCCATCTCATCTTATTCAGTCCCCTTGGCACAGGGGAGGTCCACACGAGCCCTTTAGGTGCCTTCCATCCCTCCATTGCCAAAACTCAGCCTTTTTTGGCTTTAACAAGATGTAACTACGCTTTGTCCAGGCTTCTTT
Organism: Crocodylus porosus; assembly: GCF_001723895.1. Classification (NCBI taxonomy): domain Eukaryota; kingdom Metazoa; phylum Chordata; order Crocodylia; family Crocodylidae; genus Crocodylus; species Crocodylus porosus. Next base: position 13,759,859 of record NW_017728917.1, read on the forward strand.
CCTAAGCTCTGCTCAGGCCAGGCAGTGCATCAAGCAGTATCTCTTTCATCCAACATTTTTCTGCCAGGACAAAAGCACTCTGAAGCCTGATTCCTTCTTGTTACCCTTCTCCAGTTGAACAATTGCCCTTATCAGCTTGATACTGCCACAGGTGATCTGGGATGGAGCATCTCTGTCCTGTCCCTGTGGTAGGCTAGTCATCCTTCCTTTCCCTAAGCCTGCGTGAGAATCAGGCACCCAGTTACAGTCTTGTTTAATGGGTCTCTACTTGCCTACATTCACTTCTGTCATTTGGTGGGGGAGCCCTCTTCCAGCTTGAACCAGGCAGGAAGCAGTTTTTCTGTTTCACCCACCCACATCTCTATATATATCTCTTCTTGTTTCACGTTAAGCAAAAACCTAAGATTTTTTTCTGAATACCAGCTCATCACAACCTGGGGGCTGGGGCAGGCTCCCGAGAGGTAGAAGGCCTAGGTCCAAGCTTGTGCTCTCTCATTTCTTCTAGGCAACTACTTTCCCCACCCAGGAGTTGTCAAAGATCCACTGTAACAGGGGTTTGACCCTGGCTCTTCATTTTCCTATGCGAGTGGTCTGACCTCTAGGTCATTTTGCAGCCCCTCTTTCTCCGGTTTTGAGCAGAGCTTTCTGGATCTGTCAAAGCTTTCCTGCTGAGACGTTTTGGTTTAGATGAATCAATGTTTTCTTGTCCACCCCTGCCCGCCCCCCCACAAAAAAAGGTTAAAAAAATGCCAACCAACAGCTCTACATGGGACCCACCACAGAGCGACTTCAGTTGGCCTTTCTCATCCATCCCTTCTTCAGACTGTAGGAATTAGGAGAGAAATCTGGCAAAGTTTCCCATGTGTACATTGCTTCCTGCCACTTTCAATTAAAGGTCCCCCACTCCTTGATTCTACCCTGCAAATATCCCCTCCATCCATAGCTGGGATATTATACAATAGGAATGTAATACAGTAGCATTTGACTACAATTTTTAAACATGTTGATAATTTTCTTGGTAAGTTTTCTTTCTTCCAAAGGGTAAGGAGGAAATTACAGTAGAATGAGGAGGAGGAAAGAGGGGCTTTGTGTAGGTGGAAAATAACTGCAATCTGAGCTACTGAGGCTTTTCTCTTTCATCTGTTTCTTTCTATTTGAGAAAATAGCTTGTGGTTACAGTACGTCAGAGAGCACTTTATCACAGGCAAAATGTGTAGGAGAGAAGAAACACAAGTGTGTAATTAATTTCTTATAAATATAAACTCTCAACTTTTAGCAATCAGATTTGAGGATTTCTAGTCTTCTCACAGTTGTTCTTAAGTCCTTCATATGACTAAGACTGCTTTTGCTTTTCATTTGCTTATGGCAGTGTCACTCCAGCACAACTAAATGTCATGCATGCAGGTGAATAATATCCAAATGAGAAGGGGTTGCCCATTCTGAAATACCTGGTGATATTGTGTGTACATGCTTTCAGAGAAAGAGCATTACTTACAGCAATATAGCACCAGCTTTCCAAAAGCTCAGGACCAGCGTTTCAACCTGCTGCTTTCCTAGTGAGACTTCTGGTCAGATTTTTTGGGAGAGTTTAATACCCAACATGCTGAGCTCTTCTAAAAAATTCAGCCACAAAGATTAAGGAGCTCAGTCATAGGTTGTTATTTCTTATCTAGTAAGGCTTATGTTTTAAAAGTGAATAAAAAGAAAAAAAAGTCTTTCATCCTGGAGAAAGCTTTTCCTTCTGAGTATCATGCCTTGAATACAAATAATTGTACCCACAAAATATTACCTTCATGTTGTGGAGTCATGAAGAAAACCTGATCGTAACAGTATTTTTTTTTCAGAAACCACTGCTACATTTCCCCCTACCAAAACATTGCAATCTTTTCAATCTGCTTTTATTTTCCTGGACTTATTACTTTCCATAGCTCCTTATTTCCACCTACAGAGGATCAAGCAACCAGAATGGCTAAGACTGAAAATAGAATAAAGGTTCCCTCAAATTTTATGATTTGACATTGTTCTGAAATTGCAACAATAAGTGAGAAAATTAAGTGCCTGGAATGTAAGATGAAATGGAGAGAGAAGCATATGGCTGATGGTTGTAAAGGAACTATCCTAATCTTGTTGATTGATAATTTGGGTGGGATGGAAAGCACTTTCGTGGAAGTACTTGCACTTTTCAATTAGCAGTTGATTGTGAGCCTTTTTCTCTTCACTGGGCTGTTTTTACTTTGGTCTAACTCCATTGGCAGCAATGGCATTGCCACCGATTGGCATCAGTGTGAGTGAGAGGAGAGGGAAGCTGTCTGTCCACATACGATTCAGCTGATCTTTTACCTTAGAAAGTCTCTAACTTTCTCTTGCAGCTGGCAGGGAGCTCCTGGTTCTGTTGGGTCATGATCCTTAATATACGGCTGTTGCTGATCTTGCAGGTAAAGCTGTCAATCAAACATTTCTAGATATTATATAGGTCCAGCTATGGGCCCCTCGGGCTGGTGTGCAGAGAAATGCTGTGTTGTTATATTTTCCTCGGCATTCTTCAGTCAACAAAAGCAGAAGTTTATCATGTTAATAAGAATACTGTAAAACAAATGTTATTGAGACATGACAACCACTAATGGCCGTGTGATGCATGCTGCTAAGTAGTTTATTGTTGTTGCTGTTGTGTCTACAACTATGCCACTGTTATACTAGTGCCTGGAGGCCCATTATACTGTGTGCGATACAAGAACAGGCGTCTGCCCCATCTAAATAGACAAGCCTGGCAAAGGGGGGCTGGAAGGTAGGATTATCACTTCCATTTACAGACTCTGAGGCCTGGAGAGATGATGATTTACCCAAAGCCACGCTGAGACTCTATGGCAGAGCTAAGTGTTGAGTTCATGCAGGGTTTTTACCATTTACAATGCACTGTCTGTAAGCATTTTCCAGTTGCCTATGCCGTGACTATAACAACACACAGTCATTTGAAAGTTCCCTGAGTCTTCTGTATAGGCGTTGTAGCTTCCTTTGGTTGTTAGTCACTGAACCAGACTGCACTGATTAGGCCCTGCAATGAAGTAAGTGCTTTTGAAGACTTCTAAAAGCCTGCAAACAGGCTAGGTTCATCTGGCTCGATACAGTAAGGTGCAAACTAGATGTCTCATTAACCAGCAGTCGACAGCAAAGCTCCGGGAAGATTCAAGTGTTGGGGAGGGCAAGCAACTTTTGGACCGCAGCTGTGCCTACCATCTTACTGCTGCTGGTCTCTGTGCTGGTTGCTGACAGAGCCAGCTGGGAGGCCTTTGTAGGGTTTTCCTTGGCATTGGCAGTAGAGCTTTCTAGCTAAGTTTTCCTTATTTTGCACTAGGGGCTTGATAAAGGAATAAAGTTGTTCAAGGCAGAAAGTAGGATAAAGTCCAGAGAATTCCCTTAGCAGTCTTTCTTGGGCAGTTTCTCTGCTGGTCCTCTTCCACAGAAGTTCACGTGGCTTGAGGCATCTCAGAAAAAGCTGCTGGACTTGGAAGCTGTCTCAAAAGGTGCAGATGGGTGCGAGCAGAAGCTGACTGGCTGAAATCAGACCTTTTTCTCAACATGTCAAGTAGTGGTACTAGAAAGAAAGGACAGGAAAGGAAAGAAAAAGAAATGGTATATGTTGTAAGAGTCCTTTGATAAACTAGACTTGTCCAGTAGGGCTTAGTAGGGAAACTGGTTGAGAAGATTTGGAAAGAATGGTTAATAGTTATGGAGACAGTTGTAAGCTATTAGTAGTGAACTTCGAGGTACTTGTTAAAGCCATTGTTTTAGCTTTATGAGACGATAAAATATATGGCATTACTTTACAGATGGAGAATAATTAAATCATTATTATTTTTCTTAAAAATTGCTGTTCAATATCGGCAGATATGACTTAGGCTTCACAAAGGCTTCAAGTCTCTTGGGCCCCTGGCAAAGATTCAGATAAAGGCACAATAGGATCTGTACTGCAGTCCCAACTGTTGCACCAGCTGCCATCCTACATATGCTGGAGGTGTGACTGTGGGCTTGAGGATCATATCCCAATCACGTCCTATTGCCAGTGCAGGGGGAGCCTGAGGTCATCATGCATCATCATGCATCATGCACCAGCAAGTAGCAAGCTGGGGGTTCAGTACACCTGGCTCAGAGAGCCAGTCTACTGGTTGGTGCTGCCTGTATGGTCAGTTTTAGGTGCAATGGGAACCAGCCACAAAGTTATTCCACACACTTTGTGTAATCATTTGTGGCTTCTGCCCTGTTTTATCTCACCATTAACTGCATGCATATGTGGCCAGGTTATTGCTTACCGTGTGATTAACCAGCTAATCACAGCTTAGGTGAAACGTCTGCCAGGGGCATGAATATAAATTTATTCTTGCCTTGTGCATCTCAGGAGCAAGTTCCCTTTGGCTCTTTTGAATCCCACCTTTAACACCTATCCTCTAGATAAGTCTTTGAAGCAGATCACTAGTATATTGTTTATTTTTGTCAGGGCTTCTGACACAGACCAGTTGCTTGAGGTGTTTTTTCGCAACTGTAAAATAAAGTTGTTTTGTGGTGAAAAGATTTCATTGTTCCTATGCTTTCCCAGGGGAAATCAGTCCTTCGGCTGTCAGGTTCAGCACTTCTCAGCTCTTCAGGCAAAATTTTGCATTTCTATGTCACGAATTACCCAAGCAAGTAATATATTTTGCTATGTATTTTAATATTTTTTTATTAAAAATTAAGCAAAGCAAAGTGGGAGAGCCACCTGTTCTTACTCGAGCAGTACCGAGGGCTTCATCTTCCCAGGGTTATGACTTTGGCATGGGGTTAAGTGTCCTACCTTTTTGGCCTTCCACTGGACCTTCTAGCTGTCTACTAGGCTGGCTATGAAATTAATTTAAAAAAATAATTGGTGAAGCACAGGCTCACAACAAGCCAGCATGCTGAGCAGGATGCTGCCTAAGATAACCCATAGGAAATGCATGTCTTAGACCTCCCACCTTTGCAGGACTTGTGCATCTCCTTCCATGGGGGAACACATAGACATGCAGCTTCTCTCTATCAGTCCTCAACACAGCACTGCTATTTGCCTGTTTCCTAATAGTTCATGCATAATGGAAAATTAAATGAAATAAACAATTTTAACTAACAACAAAGGGCTAGACCTTTCCCCTCTTCATCTTACAGAGTGGTACCTTCATTCCCAAGCAGTCTGGAGGAAATCAGCAGTACCATAGGGTACAGCTCAACAAAATCAGGGCCTGCAATCTTTTCAATTCTTTCATTCCATAAAAATGGAAGTGTCTGGTGTGGTCCTTAATAGCCATTTTTAAAAGGAGCATTAAAATGTAATCCTCCTCCAAAGAGGTTTGAAATGTATTAGAAATGCTCGCTGGCCTGCTGGCAAATCAAAAGTAGGAGTGCTGTGTGCGAACACTGTGCGAAAGGTTGAAAATCATTAACCCTTTTCTGGACTGCCAGACAAATTAATTTGAAGAGGATATATTCCCACAGTTTCTAAATGCCTATAAAGGGACTGGAGAAGATTTTAAAGAGCTCTTGGACTCTGGTCAATTACAGAGTCAATCACTGGATCCATGAAATTATTAACAATTTGGAGACTCGAGAGGTTTCCTGCTTTCCAAGCTACTGGGAACAGGACTGTTTTTTTCCTCTGTATCTGGAGCCCAGAGACTCCACTTTTCTGTTGGTCAATAAATGGCTTGAATTCCAAGCCAAATGCGCACAGTCTGCTACGCAAAGGACAACTGATCTCTTTCTGGCCGCTCTAAAGAGACCACATCAAGCTGTTTGTTGCTGTGCCGGCTTCTGCTTGAAAGCCGAAGGCAGGTTATTTTGCAGGCCTCTCCAGAGTATTTTATGCCTGAAAAGGTGGTTAAGCAAGGAAGGGCTAAGCTGTGAGTCCTATCAGTGCAATGCATAGAAAAGACCTTAAAAAAATGAAGAACAATGAACCATCCTAGAATACGTGAATGCCTCTTCTGATGGGAAAGTCTGCATTAATAGCGTTTCCAGGCGTTGAATTTTCTATGCAAGAGAGAGACAGCATTTGAACTTAAAGTGGTCTATTCTCTCCTTGTAAGCCCCTGACTCTCATTACCCACTTGGTGGTACAAGCGTATCTCTGGATAATGGGCATTAAACCTTAAAAGTGCACTTTCCAGAACTTGTACTTAAATTTCTTCAGTGCATGTGAGGTGGAAAAGTACTTTAGAGAAAGTTAAAAAGGCTGATCTCTGTATGGAATAGATTTCTCTTGTCACATAACTAGAAAACTATTAATTAGGAACCCGGGGGTACACTGGGGAACCAGGCAAAATAAAGATATAGATTTCATAGACATCAGGGCTGGAAGGGACCTCGGGAGATCATCGAGTCCAGCCCCCTGCCCAAAGGGCAGGGAGTCAGCA
>NW_017728917.1:13767038-13782476 GCF_001723895.1 Crocodylus porosus
TATGGGTCCAAGGACGGAGCCTTGGGGGACCCCACTGGTCACAGGACACCATGATGAGTGAAATATCTGTGCCCCCAAACGTTTGCTGGCCCATAAGCAACAGCAAGTAACACATGCAAGGTAACACCATACTTTTCTCTTCCTGTTTTTAACTTTTTCATTCACTGTCGCTATAAGCAAAGCTCCATTCATGAGCAGTGGGTTGGGGGGTCCCTGGCATTAATGACCAGAGAGCGAAGAAGCAGGGAAAAATGCAGTGAATGGAAAGCTGAGGAAAAAGAGAAAGGATTGCAAAAATAATTCCCCGATCTGAGGGATATTTTAAAGAGGAGGTGAAAAGTAGTATCTTCAGGGCAAGAATGATCCAATTTTGCATTCCAGCGAGAAGATTGACATGTCACAACCTGTTAGCCACAATAAGAGCAGATTTATTTAGCAGAAAAAAAGACCATCCATAGAGCATCTGTTTGTTATATGTAGCTACCATTTTGGGCTTGAGGGAGGCTGTTTGTAGGGGAAAATCTAGAGATAATCCTTATTTCAGGCCAAAGACTTGAGTAATGTTTTTCAGAAATGGTACTCAAAATCTATTCCAGCTGTGGTTTATCAGTTCTGCCATATCCAAAGGCCGGCGCAGACACACTCCTTAAATGAGGGTGACAGTCCAACTTGATGTTCAGCCACCAGATATTAACAGGGACAGATTCCCAAGCAGCTCAGCACAGAAGGCAGAGTCTGAGGAAAGACCGCCTGGATGTTGGCTTTACATCTCCCAGACTCTTGGCTGGTCCGTGGCGCAGGGGGAGCTCCCCAGAACAAATGACACTAGCTTGCAGCCAGCTTGCATGACTGCCCCGTGGCTTGGCATAGCTGGACACAGAGCATCGAAACAATCCTCTCCATCCGCTGGCTATGCTCCTCTGCCAGGCAATATAAGGAGCATGGAGAGGGGCTATTGAGCTTCAAATGCTGGCACAGGACAGCTCATAGTTCATAGTTTCTAGGGTCGGAAGGTACCTGAGTAGATCATCTAGTCTGATCCCCTGCCATGGCAGGAAAGAGTACTGGGGTTAAACAATCCCGGCAAGGTGTACATCTAGCCTCCTCTTAAAGACCCCCAGGGTGGGAGCTCCTGCATGCAAAGATTTTCCCTGGGAGACTTTAACCACTTATTGGACAATATCTGGCTCTGAATCTGTGAAGGACACCCCTATGTACAATGGGTTAGAAACATCTTAGAGTTGTCTCTGTATTTCCTATCCTTTGGACTGCGCCCTAGCTACAGAGCTCTTCAACGGTGGGCATCTGGTTGAGTCCTGCTAAGTACATGCCTCACTTTAAACTCTTCTCTTGTCACCTTGCAATTTATTCTATTAAGTCTGCTCCAAATCTTCCAGTGAAACTAAGCCTAACTCTTTATAATTGCCTGTATCAAAGACTTACAACTTGGAAGCATCCTGGCTCCCTACACTGCACCAGTCCCAGGTAGATAGTGTCTGTGCTATGATAAGGTAATCAGAGCTGACTGGAGTATTGCAGACAGGGCCAGATTTTATACATTAAAAATAGCACATCTTTTGATTAGTATTCTCTGTCTCTGCATTTTCCTGCTTTCATTTCAGCTAGTTTTTCCCCTGATATGCTGGGCTGATGACTTCAAGGACTTTTTGACAATAGACCTTAAATATTTTTTTTTTTCTGGTCAGTACTCCAAATGACTGTTCTATTTAACACACATTTCCTGCTTTAGGGCCTCACAAATCCAAACTGTGTGCATTGTGGATTTTCTGGGGACAGCTGCTCCTGGTTCTAAGGCAATATATGTCCCTTTGTGGAACCCATTAAATGTCCCTCTACCACCCACTAAGTGACAACCGAGTCAGAAGAATTGCTTGCTGCAGAATCCCCAGTGTCTCTATTAATCGGCATATGAAGGCAAGGAGGAAAGCATCCTTCCTTACCTGGCTGATTGACTGATAATAAGGTGGTAGTAAATCCCCTAGACGCGCCATAACCAAGAGACTCCAGCCAACGTAAGTCAATGTAAGTGTCTAGCAATATGCTTAGCGAGAGACCATTTCTGCCCTGAACCACTTATAATCTAAATAGACAAGCCAAAGAAAAGGAGGAAGAAAGGAAGGATTATTATCTCCAGTTAAAGTTGGGGACCTGCGGGACAGAAAGATTAAGTGATCTGCCCAGAAACACACAGGAAACCTTTGGCAGAGTTAGGAAATTAAAAAAAACACTCTTCAAATCCCTGTCTAGCTTCTTTGACTCGGGAGAAAGCAAGCACTTAGAATTGGGAGTTGCGAGGAACGTATTTCTAATGTGAGTATTCCCATGCACACACCCGTGTAACCCAGCTCTTTATTGCCACAATTCGCTTTCAGCCCAGTTAGCATTATTATAACGGCAACAAGGAACCAAGGACTCCACGGAGCCGTGCGCAGTTCAAGCAGAGAACAAAAAGACAGTCCTTGCCCCCAAGGAGTTTACAACCAAAGACAAGAGCAGAGAGATACAGACAGAGGAATGCAAGGAAACAACGAGACGTTAGCGCCCACTTCTATAACAACTGTGAATTACTATGCCTTACGGTGGTTGATCAGACCCACTGCATTGCTTCAGCGTGTTTGTTTTGGCTCCATCTTCTCTGTTTGGTTGGTTTTCATGACGCAGAATGATGAGGGGCGAGTTTCTCGTAAGAAACAGGAAATGCAACCGTGGGAAAACCCCCCCTTTGTTTACAAGTGTGTCAGACCCGACATGAGTGCATCATCCATGGATCATTGGCACAATCAACTATAATGGCTGGAAAAGAGCCACTGTGTTAATGTAGCTGATGAGCTTAGACATTGCCTTCGCATACTAAAACCCTTATGAAAATTTTAACGCAGCATAGATACTATGTAAGTGCATCAGGCAGTTGTTTCTAAAAGAAAGAAAACTGATTGTAAGTTTTGTCAGCAGTGCAGAAAAGATCAGACTAAAATATGAAAAACTCATTGCCAGCAAGATGAAATCTGATTTGTATCTTGGGCAAGATAACTGATTCCTTTAGATAAGGGAAATATGTAGGTATCATCTATCTGGACTTCAGTAAAACATGTAATATGGTGCCATATGGGAAGGTGTTAGTTAAGCTGATGAAAATAGGGATCGTGACAAGAACTGTGAAGTGGGTAAGGGGGGACTACACTGGATCGTGCTTAAAGGGAAACTTGTCATAGTGGAAGGTGACAAGTGGAGATCCTCAAAGACCAATCTTAGGACTGATCGCATTTTAGTATTTTTTCATGACCAGGATATAATAAGCAGGAGTGGGCAAGTGGGATTTGTTGATGACACAGCTGAACAGTCTTGCTCGGCACCAGTTTCAGTTTTTAATTAGTCTTCCCTGTGCGCGAGTGGCCAGAACTGTCCCCAGTTTCTGTTTCTGTTTCTGACCTAAACCCGATGTGCAGTGTTATAAAATGTTGTGTTGATATTGTGGTAGGGTTGGGTATTTGACAGGTCTAATAAAATCTGGTCAATTGACTGGTCAAATGTCAGTCAAAAATTGTCAAAAAACTGCCATTGCCATCAAATAATACACAGAAAAAACACATATTTTCCAGTAAGAAATGTGTCAAAAACAGTTAAAATCATATTTCTGTCAAGAAAACTACAAAATAATTAACTCTCCAGAAAAGTGCTATAATCTTTGACTGGTCAACATGCAGTCAATTAACAGGTCAATTGACGATATTGGACCGGTCAATTGACCAGCTTGCCAAGCCTATATTATGGTAATGGATAACTGTATACAAGAAAAACAACATTTAAAACATTGGCCGAAGTGTTGTGACAAGGATCGTCATAAATTGAAAGATTTCTTTTCTTGAAATAAAAGAGTGGGTAAAAAAAAAAAAATCAAAGATTTAGTTATGATAAAAAGAGAAATACATTTGAACCATTGTGAGCCATGTTCTTTTTTTATTTCTACTTCTCCCACTCTACCAGAGGGAAAAATATATTGCTACAAACCTAGAGCCAAGCTGATACACAAGTGAAGTTATCCCGGGGCTCATAGGCCCTTGCCTTGTGGTCTTCCTCTTCCAGCCCTACCTGCCCCCCAGCCTGGATTGTCCCTCTCAAAGGCCCTTCCTTCCTCCTTTTGCCTTCTCATCTTTATAACGGGGGAGAAATAAGGGTCCCTTTACAGTGGGGAGAGGAGAGAGGAGACAAGCGCCTCCAGGAATGCATCCAGGACATGTCTTAGCAGAGTAAATAGTCGTCTTGGAGGAAACTCCATGTAACATTTAATGAAGCCTCAGGCTGCACACAAGCTTCAGAGGCATTTGTATCTGATGGCTGACTCTTCCCTGAATCCAAAGCCTGGCCCCGTCAGCACTGGCACAAAACAGGCATGTCTTTCACTGACTTCTCTGGGGCCAGCAGGAGTAGTGTATATTTACACCGAGTCCAAACTTGGTTCTCTCAAACACAAAATAAAGATCAGCACTCCCGCTTTTTCTAAGGAATGTAATACTACATTAAAACACTTTGTGTATTTTAACGCTTCAATGGCTGTTCCATGTCTCTGTCCTTTAATCTTTCTGGTTTTTTAAAGTTTTTTTCTCCAAAGAGTCTTTTTCCTTTTGAAACCTGTAACTTGGAGTTTGTCCAGGGGCAAAAAGATTGAGTAGTGGTAAAATGCAAAAGAGACCGGCTGTGTACACCTGGTCCTTGTAAAGTGGCGTTGCTAGATGCAAGATAAGTTCAGTACCTTAGCAGACTATTTTAACACTGCTTTGTACTGAATTACAAAATGTTAATTACATACAAAGCCATTAGCACCACAAAATGATTTTTGAACATATCAAATGCAAATATGTGTAAATGTGGAATTCAACAATACAATTTTTTGCATCGTATTTTTACACCTGTCAACAAGTCCCTTATTACGTGCGTTTCTTATTTTATTTTAGAAAAAAAAAAGAACCAAGTATTTATTATGCATGATGTGTTATATTGCTTTTTATTTGTATCTATTACCATTTAACTCCTTTTGTGATTGGTATAACTGCTTTCAGTTAAGTCTACCTTGTCTTTCACTGCTGAAATGAAAAATCCTGTCTCCCAACAAAAAAAAAAAGGGTTAATGGCCAAAGTAAATCTCTAGACCATTTTTTTAAAGTTGTGTTGGAAATGCGCAAGCCAATTACCTCTGGAGTTTTACTAACTCAGCTAGCTAGCACAGCATCTGAATGTTTAGGAGGGGCAGATGAAATACGCTAAAAGCATTCTTCCAGCAATGAGGTTCCTAAGACTTTTATAAACCGTGGATCAAAACAGACTGAGATTTGGGCAGGTGGAATTGGAACACAGATTTCAGGGCTGGCTCCTTTATCAAAAAAAGGCCAGACCAAAACCCTGCATTGAATGCACACAGATATCTCAAATTGTGGGTGTTCAAAATCTGCCAAACTGCAGCTGTGGGGCATCTCTAATATGCTTTTTTGCTTGGTAATGAGGAGAGAGAACTCTGCCGCTTTCCCCTTTTTCTGCTGCTTAAGATTGGTGCCATTATTCACCCTCCTCCAAGCCCTCTGATACCTCACCTGTTCTTCATGAGGTCTGACTGACGGCTACCCGTATTTCAGGTACTTCTCAGCCAATTCCTTAAGAATTTTTGGATGAATGTGATTACATCCTCCTGCATCATAAATATTTAAATTATCTAAATATTCTTTTACCTGCCTCTTATTAATTCTGCTGCTAGATATTCCCAGAACCTCATTAATATTTATCTCACTAAGCTTCATGCTTCCTTCATCTTCTATATTAAAGACTGAAAAAATGTAGGCATTCAACACTGCTGCCTTTCATGTGGCCGGTATAATTTGACCTTTCTACTGAGTTAGGACGGGGCTTTGTTTTCCCTTTGCTGAAAATGTATTTTCAGAACAACAACTCCTCACCCCCATTTACTACCTGAACGTATATCCCATTTTGCCCTTGCTTCATTGATTTCCTTACTGCCCATACTGCAGGTGTAACTCCCTGGAGCTTTCCCTCTTGCCCATTGTCTGTGTTAGGCTTTGCCTCCTCCTGCAGTTAAAAAGTTGGGTGTTTGTCATGTTTATGGCTAAGCGATGTTTTGAGGTAGAATTTTGTAGATTAAAGTATGTTGGATGTCATCACGAAACATATTGCATTATCTACTTCATATATTTTTCATGAATACTTGAATGTAGGGATTTCACCCAGAGTCTGCAAGCATTTATGCCTGGGCTTAACTGTAAGCATATGAAGAGACCTATCGACTTCCCTAGACCTTTTCCAGTACTTAAAGATAAGTCCAGGCATAAATGTGCGCTGGATCAGAGCCAGTGTCAGCATCATGCAAGGGAAAATTAATTCCAGGCGGACAGAAAACTGGTATAAAATTAAGATGAAGGATGTCCTATTTTTGATTTCATGAACAAAATCCTTTATGCATATCTTGTCAAAAACTCATTGTCAAAATACCTGTGGGCATTGTACCCTTTTCTAATATCCAAGTTCTTTATAGTCTGATTCATAGAGATGCTGTTTCACAAAATGTTCTGTACATAAGGTTATTCAGAGGCCACCATAGCCTCTCTAAGCCAACTCTTGCCACATATATGCAGGTTAAACTCCTTTAGATGTCATTAAAAGTCTTGTCTGAGAAAGGACTGCAAGATTTGACTCCAAGTCAGCAGAGCTGTAGTTTTTTTGAGCTTGCTGTGGGCGGTTTAGAGAAAAATATCTTTAAAAAACAGAGGTTTGAAGAGTTTGATACAGGAAGTGAGCGCACATGTAAAAGAGACCCTTCCTTTGTGCATTTTCTTTTCCAGGTTTAATCAAGTTTGTTTTGAGTACACTTTGAGACTTATTAATATTTAAAGAATTGCATTAATAGAAACCAGTTTTAAAATGGCTATGCCCCTTTTTCTAGTCATCTCTTTCCTTAGTTGCTGAGATTTTTGGCTGTGCTCTAATGTATAACAAGGGTTTATGTGTGTATGAGTGTGCGTGTGTGTGAATTTTGTTATAAAATTAACACTTTGTGAAACAGCATCTCTATAAATGAGACTGTACAGGGTTTGTTTACTAGAAAAGGGTACATTGCCCTAGGTATTTAGACAATAAGTTTCAACCTAGATGTACACACAGGATTCTCTTATTTTTGTCCATTAAGTAAAAAATAGGAATAGTCTTAATCTTACATAGACACACACATACACAAATATATCTAGCTGTACATAAATGTTCATATATGCTGTGTATATATGTAAATACATTATGTATGTGTATAGGTAACATACATTTTATAATCTAAAAGAACAGAAATGTAAAGACCATGCACCTTGAGAAAAGCTTGCATCTTGTGGTTTGTTAGAAAAGCATCTAAATGTAGATCCAGAGAGGTTTGCTGATTGTAAGGCATTCTGGAGAAGGTCATGCAATTGATGCTGGTATTTACAAGTGTGGCTGAAAGCTAAGGTGTGAGAATATGTCACATCATCTGTCTGCAGACTTGTCATTTAAGAAGACTGGGCCAAGATTATAGCATCTCTCCCCTGCCTGGCAGTTTAATGACTATTTCTTGGTTGGTGTAGCTCTTTGAGCATATCTCATTCCTGCTTAGTTTTCATCAGAAAATGTTTTCCTATGTTGTGCAGCTAGGACTCTCCCCATGCATTTGGTAAAAACCACTCATAAATCTAAGTTCTTTGTGTTGATTCTTAGTGTAATATGAGTATGTGTGGGAGTTATACCTTCCTGAGAAATTAGGTTTAACTTGGAAATATAGACGTAAGATTAGCTACACTGGAGCTAAAGTATGCTGTACCCTGCTTTAGCCTGAATACAGTGGAAATATCCTGTGCTTAACTCCTTTATTCAGAATCGATAGTGATAAATAAAACAAAAGCCTTCAAACACTCCATAAATGGACTATATGTTGACTATATTTCAAAGGCTTAGTCTACTCTTACAGGTTACTAATATGAATTAGGCAAACTATACTTTGAGTTAACTCAGTTTTTATCTGGCATTACCACGTGCTCTAGAAAGCACACAAGGTTGGAGAAAGATCTTAAGTATGTATCACACAGGCTGGGTTGCTAGAAACTGTAGTGCCAAAAGAAACTCTGCAAACACTGGCAAATTGTGAAGGGGTGATAAACAGAGTTAGAATAGCATGAAAATTATGGTTATGAATAAAAGATTTACCTTCCAAAACATGCTTTTTAAATAGCTTGTATCATCACAGTATACAATTTCCCTCTGCCACTTGCTCCCCAGTAGTGAGGTTCTCCAGAGAAAAGGAACCTGAGTCTTGCAAATCAAGAAAATCAGCAATTGTTCAATAACTGAAAAAGGAAGCTGCATGAAAAATGGCCATAATGATCTGAAGCTGTTCATACAGTATCATTTTATTTATATTGATCTCTATACAGTGTTTGCATACAATAAAATATCTTAGTCATTTTGCAGCATAGAAATAAATGTAAGTGTCTAACAATATGCTGTCTGTATCCTTTTCCCAAATGTGTGCTTGCCAGCAGAATATTTTCCAATTTGTTTGCCTTCTTTCTCAAGCAAATAGAAATATTTTTCTACCAAGGACAATTAAATCTGTAAACAGAACAACTATTTGGAATCCAACTAAATATACAAGGGAATATTTCTAGATATTTATGAAAATACAGCTGCAAAATGCTATAGTGATATAAAAATAAATAAAGATGGTTGCCACCATTAACAAATCAACAAACAAACCAAAATTCTCTTATTCTTCCACTTTTATGCAGATGTATCTCCGGTGATGGCACTGGTATGAGACCGTAATACGATGGCTCCAGTACTAAAGTAAGCCTTGTTCATCTATACTCACTCACTTGTACCATGAAGCATAAAAATGCATCCTTTAACAGTCAGAGATGATAGCTGCTATCGTATCTGATTCTCAGATCTGTTTCATTGGTTTTATACCAGTGTAATCCCATGGAATTACAGGTAATCTATGCAGGGTGAGGGAAGCATGCAGCCCACCACTATTGCTAGTGGGACAGAGGTGGGTACATAACATGTCTCAAAAAGAATTAGCTGTCTTCCCGGGACCACATCTTTATTAGAAAATAGTGTTTATAAATCTCTGGCCAGGCACTGTGTGCTGGCATTGTGCCATGGCATCTTGGGTGGATTTTTTTACACATCTCTGGAAAGAAGGATGGCTTATTATTGCTATGCAATTAAGAGGAGCCCTTGACACAGGCTAATAATTGTAGCAAATGTCTTGCAGACCCATACCATACCTTACTGTGCATTAAATATATAGCTGATACTATATATATTAGGAAGCAAGAAAGACATCCACCATCATGCCAGATATAAAAACATTACTTGTTTTCAGTATCATATATTTGTCTGAGAGCAGAATATTTCACCATGATAATAGTTTTCCGTTATTTAACACTTTTCATTTTCCAGTGTAGATTATGCTTTCCAGGTAGTGACCTTACGACTGAGGATTTTATACTGCTCAGGTTCTTATACCCTGCTCCCCAGTGCAGTATCTCACGGGGCTTGCTTTTTGTTGCTTATCTGATCATTATGCCCTGCCACTTTAAGAGGGAAAAACCCCACCTTTCTTTCATAGATTTCATAGACGTTAGGGCTGGAAGGGACCTCGGGAGATCATCGAGTCCAGCCCCCTGCCCAAAGGGCAGGAAGTCAGCTGGGGTCATAGGATCCCAGCAAGATAAGCATCCAATTTACTCTTGAAGGTGTTCAATGTAGGTGCTTGAACCACCTCCGCTGGCAGACTGCTCCAGACCTTGGGGGCTCGGACAGTAAAGAAATTCTTCCTTATGTCCAGCCTGAAACGGTCTTGCAGGAGTTTGTGACCGTTCGACCTCGTCATCCCTTGGGGCGCTCTGGTGAACAGACGTTCCCCCAGATCCCGGTGGTCACCCCTGATAAACTTGTAGGTGGCCATCGGATCACCCCTGAGCCTGCGCTTTTCCAGGCTAAAGAGTCCCATGGCTCTCAGCCTGTCATCGTAAGATCTGTTTTCCTGACCTCTGATCCTGCGCGTGGCTCTCCTCTGGACTCTCTCAGGCTTCTCCACATCCTTCTTGAATTGTGGAGCCCAAAACTGGACGCAGTACTCTTGCATGAAGATTATCAAATGTCGTATCTAGCAAGTAGAATTGTTCTGCAAATTCATGGCTGATTTGACAAGGTGTTTCATTAAAAGGGAATTTCCCGCAATGAGATGCAATTTACTTTCTAAAAGTCTTCAAGTGTTCTTTACAGGTTCTTTGTACAAAACAGATCTCAAACAAAGCTTGGACTAGAAACTTCAAGTCTGATTTATCTTTGGGTCCTAAATGACATTTTGTGCACTGGCCTGTTCTTCAGAAGGTAGGGTACAAATATTAGAACTTGCTCCCTATGGGCTGTTAAACCTTAGAATTGTCCATCAGGTTCTGTCAGACTTCATAAAGTTTGCTACAGACCGGCTCGCCAGCAGAGTTTGCAAGCACACTGCTGTAGTTCAAGGAGGTTACAGTCTGTGAAGATGCTGTAAGAGGCTTGCTTATGATTTCTGTATAAATTTTGTATATTGATTTTAAGCCTACAAGGTATACTGCCATGTTTCTTTCATCAGTGTAGCTGTTCTGAGGTTAGTAATGCTTAACGGTAAATTGGCAACAATGCCTTGCATTTGATCTTGGTCTTCTTGTAAACAGGCGTGTTTTTGGAGTTCAGTGTAGTAGCTTTAACCATTAATCATTTGTCTAATTAACGTCATCATACCTGGACCATGCTATTGAAGTAAGGAGTAAAAACAGCTGTCTGGTTGGTTCCATTCTATCTCGTATTTGGTGTTTGTTGCAAATTGATTTTGTATGGACACTGGCCCAAGTTTGAATGCTGGTTCTTGCTTTTTCCCAGAGGAGCAGAATGGGTTTAATACAGCAGTGAAAACATTGATGCTCTGCTGTGTGATGTTAACCTTCCAGCAACTGATGACAAATTTTAGTTCCAATTCCCAAGGAACCATGCTTTTTTTTAATAGTGCTTTCTTCTTAGCAGACATCTCTCTTAATGAATGAGAACCAAAGACTATCTGGGAGGAACTCTTCAGGTTCCTAGAATGACCAATAGATAGCTATTCAAGTCCTCAAAGGTCCTGAATCTAAATTGTGTACTGAAAGAAATGGGAGAATTTTAATAAAACATTTAAAATAATTAAGAAAATGTATCACCAAAGCTAAGCCATTACTAATAACACTAGACTAAAGGGAAAATGGAGCATCACAACAAGCAAATCAAAATCAAATCAACAAATTAGTTTCAACATCAGAGTTAAATAATCAAATTAATTTTAAATTTAAATTAATTATAATAACGCTAAGAATAATCAATCTTGATAAATTCTAAAGGGATTCGGAGAAGGTGGCTGCCTGCTTGGTTATACATGCCATCTAAAGAATTTGCCAAAGTTAATCAATGTATTATTTAAACTGGTCAAAAACATGATACCAGGACCAAGTAATTTAATGTCTAAATGACAACCCTTGAGCCAATTACAGAGCTGCCTTCTGAGAATTCAGTGTGTATGCAGTAGATATTCTCTCCCTTCTCCCTCCAGACAGGAGTATAACAGAACAGACTTGAACAAAACCCTCCCCATAATTAGAAATTTGTCAGCTCTCACCTACTGGAAACGAGAGAGGACAGTTTTCAGTTTTTTAGGACTTTTAAACACAAAACACAGCATACTTTTGAAATAGTATTTAGAAATGCATAAACCAAATTTTTTAAGCACCTTCCCTATTTAGACTTTTTGGGTGTTTACTTGCAGGCATGTAATTAACTTTCACAACTTGTGAGTGGATCACGGGAGAAAGAAAGAAATAATCTGAAAAGGCCTCTCCTACCTAATGAAAAGCACAGAAGAAAAACTAAAGGAATTAAGAGAAAAAGAGTTTGCAAACTTTTCAGCACTCCTAGACCTGTGCACTTTGCAAAATACATGCCGTGACTGTCATCGAGAAATCAGATGGCAATGGTCAGCCGACAGCTCTTTCTATGGATGGATTTCCTTAGGTGGTCAAAGGCTGTGGGGCCAATTGGCTTATGTCTGTCCCCAAAGAGACATTGAGGATTGCCAGCTTTCCTTCAGGTGGCTTGCTGGCTGCAAAAGTTGAGGCTTCCTGACCAGATATCATTGGCTCCTGTAATTTGTAAAGTCAGCCTTACTGTGCCTCCCTCCAAAGTCTTTGGACAAATCGGGTGTCTGACCTACCTTGGAGGCAAGTGACATATGAAAGTTTGAAGTTGGTCATCTCTTCACAATCTTGCGTATGGAAAAGTCCTGCAGCGATTTTAAGTCTGTAACCTTCCTCACCCTACTCCCCTCCCTCTCCAAAGTATCAGAAATCTGAATACAGGAGACTATGTCTGAGGAAGATGGCATAGTCTTACTTGGTGAGAAAAGTCATTTGATGACTTTGTGTCACCTCAGTTTATGAAGTAATGTTCAGTCTAAAAATCCTGTAAGAATAGTGGCTTGAAATAGAAACCTAGGAAAATGCAGTCACTCAGCATTCAGCCACCAGCCAAATTAAAAATAAGTTTGAACAGACTTACGATCAGTTTTATCACCTCCAGTTTCCTCTCAAAAACTTACAGAAGGAATTTATAGCAATCTTTCTATTTTGGAACAAGTCTATAAGTCAAGCAACTTATCTTCTGGAATCTTTACAGAGGAAAGCTACTTTGAAGCCTGTCAAGATGAAACCCACTTGAAATACAACATTTTAAATATGCTCTATATATCCATATCACTATTCCTCTCACATAGGCTTGCAACGTACATTGTTTGCATGGAGCGGCTGCTGCTGGATCAAGGGAGACTAAGCATGAAGCAACCATTAATAGGTCCACCTCCCACCCCCTTTGCAGTGCTGTTTCTCTCTACCTGGAGGAAGAGCCAGAAGACAATGGAAAGGATATAATTCACTAACTCTGTTTTTCTCTTGATGTGTGTCTTGGCTTTTCAGAAAAGCTTAAGAAGAGGTTTTCAATCAATTTCCCCCTAGATTGTGCAGTAAGCTCTCCAGTTTGATGCATGCCCTTGGTAACATCACAAAATGAGCATTCATTTTTTGACTATTTCAATGTCTTGCTTAATAATTTTGAAGATAACATGTACTATATTGGTCCAAATCCACCTTTTTTCCTTCAGAGGAACCAGAAAAATTGAACTTACATGCAGGTTGACCTATAATTGGGCACCTGACAGTCTTGACTTATGTGCTCTCAGTATTTACATGCACACAATGAAAATACTAAGTCAGAATTTTCTAGTGCACATTTATTTTAGTATTCTACTTCACTTTTAATCCTTTGGGTCCTTTCTGTGGTTATCTGATTGTCCTGTGGGATTTTATAAGGGAAATAGCAGTTCAAGGTCTTTATCTGCTGTTATTGACTTATTCTTGGAAAACACTATTTTCTCCTAAAAGTGAACCTGAAAATGTGGATTGAACTTACAAGCAAGGCAAACCATCATCAGAATAACATGGTGTGCTCTTCTGGGTTATCATCTCATCCTGCTTTTATATTCAGTTGTGATACCTATTTTATTTTCCTTGGCTCCATATACTATTGTTGATACTTTACCTGTCAAATTTTGTTGCTCAAGTATTTTCCGTTTTTTTTTGTCTATTTAGTCCTAAGACCTGCTGTATTTCATAGTAAGATGATCTTGTTTAATATTTTAGGCTTTTTGCTTTTGCAAAGTAGGAATCCTACATTATCTTTTAGTTTCTCTTTTTTTTGCTCTCTGGAATGCATTGCAACTTGCTTTCTAAAGGGAAAAAAATCCCCTTGATCTGGAGGTTGGTGGCAGTTTGCATCAAGAGGGGCAGCTGCCCCAGACACTAAGTTAGGAGGTGTACTGGAATAGCCTCCTACACCTGTGGAGTCCTTGCTCTCACAGCAAGAGGAGCCATGAGATTTACCCATGCCACGAGCTCCCTGGCTGCTGCTGGTCCTTTGAGAACAAGGGCCTGGTTGGCAGAGCATATAGCAGCAGCAGCCTGTGTGCCTCCCACTCTGGGAACCCATATGCCTCCCACCTCCCTGCTTTCACACCTGTGCCCCCTCCCATGCTTAGAAGCGTGCATGTCCCCTCTCACTCTCCCTCAGGGTATGTGCAGGGCACCAACTCTGCTTGTTACAACTCTGCAATTGGCTATGATAAGATTAAGGTACGAGGTGACACCGTTATCCCCAAATGTGTTTGAGAGCAGACATTTTCCTGCCTTTTATGCTGTGAGGCCATCAATCAGCACTTTGCTACAATCTATTTTGAGAGATTTTTACCTGTATTCTTGTTCTGAAATGCCCTTCTGTCCATCAGGGAAGTTAGGTATTTATCCCAGCAGAAATATGTATAAGGACAAAATGGATTGACAGGTACCTGTGTTAGCAACATTGTTTACTAATATAAATAATACAGGAATTTCCCCTGTGGTTGGTCCACCAGTATTACTGTTCCATTTGATAAAATTGGTGACAGAAATTACTCTGGAAACTATCAAGTAATTAGCCTTTTAAATATGGCTTTTAAAATCCATACAGCTGTCTCCTATGGAGATTAGATGATGGGGTAGTTGTAGTTTATTTGCTGAGAAACAAGCCATTTTCAGGAAAAGTTGCTCTACCACTGATAGTTGTTCCTTCCTTTTCTTACTTGATTTATAAATATTGCTTCTGCAAGGTGACAAAAATGAACTAGGTGAGGATGGGAAAGGGGGCTAACTGACCGTATTTCCATCTGAAGGATGGAACATCAAGGTTGTTTAGCACTCCCTTCCATTTTTAACCTTCATTTTAATGAGGCTCTGTTGCATATAGATAGGGTATAGTGCTCTCACCTAAAAATTTCAGACCTATTTGTATCAGTGCGTCTTTATGCAGATTTCATGATTTTGATGTTCCAAATTCCTCTGGGCGTGAAGTACATATTAAGGAATTTTCATTCTTTTTGCCAGCAGAAATGCCTGACTGTAAACTACTAGACAACTAAATTAGTTTCTTCTGGCTGCAGATCTAGGCTGCACATGTGGATAATTGATGGCCATACTATGGAACAGGCCAGGTTTTTCCCCTATTTGGGTATGTGTTTTATAAGTAATGGTCAATAGGATAAACTTAACAGTGGAGGTAAAGAGAAATGTTGTAAATTCCATGCAAGCCATGCCTCATTTCACTTCATAGATTTCATGGACATCAGGGCTGGAAGGGACCTCGGAAGAGAATTGAGTCCAGCCCCCTGCCCAAAGGGCAGGAAGTCAGCTGGGGTCATAGGATCCCAGCAAGATAAGCATCCAATTTGCTCTT
>NW_017728917.1:13783465-13848468 GCF_001723895.1 Crocodylus porosus
GAACTTGGCCAGTCCGCTCCTGACTCCAATGTGCACATCATTAATGAAGATGTTGAATAATATGGGTCCAAGGACAGAGCCTTGGGGGACCCCACTGGTCACAGGACACCATGATGAGTGACTGCCATCATTTGACCATGGAGCCAATTTCCCAGCCAGTGGATCATGGTGGCCCCAAGGCCACAGTTAGTTAGTTTCGCCAAGAGGTGATCATGGGATACCAGATAGAAGGCTTTTTTGATGTCAAGATATATGACATCACTCTCTTATCCCTTCTCCAGGTGATAGGTCACCTGGTCGCAGAAGGAAATGAGATCGGTCGAGCAAGACCTACCCGCAACAAACCCGTGCTGGCTGTCCCTCAGGATGTTGGCGTCGGCCAGTCCATTAAGGGTGGCCTCTTTAATAAACTTTTCTAAGATCTTCCCCAGGATAGAGGTCAGGCTGATGGGCCTATAGTTAGCTGGATCCACTTCCCTCCCCTTCTTGAAGATAGGCACCACATTGGCCTTCTTCCAGTCTTCGGGCACTTCACCAGAGCGCCAGGAGTCTTCAAAGAGCTGTGCCAGGGGCTGGGCTATGACGCTCGCCAGCTCCTGGAGTACCCTGGGTGTAGATTGTCAGGGCCGGCTGACTTGAAGGTATCCAGCTTCTCAAGATGTTCCTTCACGAGGTCAGCATTAATGGAGGGCAGGGGATCTCCTTCACCCGGACCTCCCTGTCCCGTACCGGGCATTGGTGTCCCATGGGACTGATGAAAGACCAATGCAAAATACCCATTTAATAGGTTGGCTTTTTCCTGGGCGTCAGTTGCCCCATCTGGTTCAGCAGGTGTCCAATGTTGCCCTTGCTTTTCCTCTGGCTCCCCACACATGTAAAAAAGGACTTTTTATTGTCCTTGATGCTTGAAGCTAGCTGGAGTTCAGTTGCAGCCTTGGCTTTTCTGGTTTGCTCCCTGCAGGACCGGCCCAGTGCAGAATAATCCTCCTTGGAGGTGAATCCCATCCTCCATTCTTTGTAGGCCTTTCTTTTTTGCCTCAGGAGGTCTGCTAGGTCCCTGGAGAGCCAGGGGGGCTGCTGTGCCCTCTTGCCACCTTTCCTCTGAGACGGAATACGCTTAGCTTGTGCATTGAGGATCGCTCCCTTGAGGAGCAACCACTCTTCTTAAACTCCTCTCTCCCTGGGGTCATGGTCCCTTAGGGCCTGACTGACAAGCTTCCTGAGCTTGTCAAAGTCGGCTTTCCTGAAGTCAAGGACTTTCGTGTTGCTGACTGACTTGCCAGCTTTACGGCGGATGGTGAAGGTGATCAGCTCATGGTTGCTGTCACCCAGCTTCCCATCGATCACTAGGTCGCTGATTAGGTCATCCCCTGTAGCCAGTACCAGGTCGAGCAGCGCTTTGCCTCCTGTTGGCCCATAGACTTCTTGAATCCAGTAGAGGTCATTCTCCCACAAGATGTCCGGGTAATTGAAGTCACCCATGACCACCATGGTCCTGGAGCATGCGGCCTCAGCCAGTTCCCGGTCGAACTCCTGGTCAAGCCCAGGACTTTGGGTGGGAGGTCTGTAGTAGACTCCCACCGTTGTGTCCCCTATGCCGTGTTCCCCATGGATTTTAACCCAGAGGGTCTCCAGTCATCTACCCTGGTCGCCAACATCAGCTTGCAGGGACATGTAGCTTACCTTCACATAGAGAGCTACACCCCCACCCCTTTTTATCTACTCGATCCCTCCTGTACAGGGTATAGCCATCTATACCTGAGGTCCAGTCATGAGTGGAGTCCCAACAGGTCTCTGTTATCCCGATGACATCAATAGGGCCATGGGGCCATTTAACTGCACTGGCTACTACCATCGGTGTCTAGATATTACATTAGGTGTTACAAAAGTCTGGGGGTTGCAAGATGAAAGATGTTGTGCAAAACAAACTTTAAAGGAGACTGGTTGGCCTTCCCAGACTAGCACCCCACCTGCTTTACTTAGACCAGAGATAGAGGAGCATGCTACTTAAACTAGGGCCAGATCTCTGCTATGAAGTTTAGTAGGCACAGCTACATTGGGTAGAAGTCTGACAACATCCTACCTGGCAAACCCCCTGGTGCAGATACATCTATGCCTAGAGAAGAAGTGGCATAGCTATGCCACCAGAAATCCCTCTTCTGCTAGTATATGGTATATCTTTACTGTGAGGCTCTATTGACATAGCTATAATGTAAAGCCAGTCCTGAACCTTGATGCCGTTGTACTAATTACAGGCTGTGTCTTCAGAATCTGAATCTACCGTGCTTTCCAAAGTTATGTCTGGAGGACCTGCTTAACAAGATACAAATCCTAAAGATGCTGGGACTCTTGCAATCCATTGTTCTCTCCATTCCTTGGTCTTCTCAGAACTTGTCTTTGCTAGAACTGTAGGCAGGAATGTAAAATAATTACGTTTAGACCATAAGAGGTCTGCAAAACACTGTATCTGGCAGTTGTCCAATGTCCATACAACAAACATAGGCCCTTGGCTCCCTCTTCTAAAGAATGTCACAGTTACAAGAAATATTTGGATTTTTTTTAATAACAGCACAGTTAAAGGATAGTTTTGAGGCTCTCTGACCTCAAGGTATGAAGTTGGCATATTTGGAAGGGAAATATACTGGTATTTATGAGACACAATTGTTTTGGCTTCATTTAGATCTGTCCAGGCTTAAGATCTACTATGTTATCTACTTACCTGTAAAATGTACTTTTATCAGAGAAATACATGATTAGGACTGTTTCTGACTCCCCCCTTTTTTTTAATTGGACCAATTCAAAAACTAGAATACACGCTGTGTAACAAGAGTATTTTGATTATATAGGCTCTTTCTATATTTGTCTAATAGCTGCACAAGCAAGAAAAATCGTATAGAAGAAAGACTTACGATCCAAATGAAGTACTGTGTTTTGAACTCTTGTTATTTCATTTCTGTATTGTCTTAGAGTTTATAACAAAGTTGCTTTTATGGGGGAGGGCATTTTTAATGTGTAATCATTTTATCAAACTATGCAGATTTAAAACAAAATTGTTTAAATTCTATTTTTTGTGCTATTGTCTATGATAGAGGGTCCAATATTAATAAACTAAGCCAGTTTATTTTTCACAATATAAGTGAAAAAGACTTTATTACCCCCTTAACATTGTGTCTGTGCCATGCTATAGTTATACTTTGCCCACATACTTTTTTAAGTTTCCCATTGTACTGAGAAACTATGCATTCATAAAAAAAAAAAGGTCTGTGTATTCACTATATTAAGCACAGTATGAAAGCTTGTCCCTTGTGCTCAAAATGTAAATTGGACATAGCTAATTGGATCCACTGCGGGTGGTCAGGTTCAGTGAGTGCAGGTTTCTGGAGGGAAGTGTGCCTACGTTTGTCTTCATTTCTTAGACAGGAATGAAGCTGTGAGTCCTTAGCTGTGAGTCCTCCTCCAGATGTGTGTTGCTGTTGGCAGGCTTGTTTTCATTGCCAGTATTTGTTAAAAGAAACAAAAACATTATACTCTAAGTGTGCGTGCAAGCCTCAAAGTATTCTTTTGTGTTGGACTCAACACCCACCATCGAGATTTTATGAAAAACATTGTTGTTGAAAACTGTTTACAAAACCCTCTGCTTCCAGTAAAAGTTCTAGTAGGCTTTTATGCTATCAGTAGATTCTTTCAGTCTTGGGAGATGTAAAAGGCATAACTCCGAGAGCGGCTGCAGTTCTGTGGTCAGCAGCTGCAGCTGCCGAGGTAGTGAAGAGGAAGGCACATAAAAGGATGTGGTGCTGTTACTGAAAATACAGAGCCATTTGTGGATGCGTTGTGGGTGCAGTCATGGGAAATGCACAGGGTATAACTCAGTAGGCATCTGGTGATGATGAACTACTGGGGAGGAATAAATGATTGGCTTCACAGAAGAGGCTGTTTTGGTTAGATGTGGGGCTGTTGTTTCTGTGCCAAAAGCATGAATACTGTTGCCGTTTTTGAGGAAAAGTGAAATGGCTGGTGATGCATTAGGAGAAATGATCAACTAGTTTTACAGATCGTGCTTCTGCATTGACCGGTTTATGATGTACAGCAGCCTTAGGAAAATGTTTAGGGGAAAAAACAGAGCTGCACTGCAATATAAATAATGTTAAAAAAAGCAGTAGCCACAAAAAGTATCTTGTAAAGCAAGTTAGGTCTTATCTGGCTTATCATAGTCACAATCCAGTGGAGAGTAGCCTTTGGATTGCACATGTCCACCCTGGGGGAGAGGGCACCAACAAAAGATAGTTTTACAGTTGAGCACTGAACATAAAACAATAGTAACTGTTTAAGTAGCTTTTACAATGCTTTTCTGCTCTCTGAGCACTATGCTCATTTCTCAGAGCTATTTAGGGATTGTAAAAGATATTAGTCAACAAGGAATAAACAGAAATAATCTCGAGCCTAGTAGAAATGTGGTGATACAGAGAAGAATGAGAGTTTGCCATATGGATGGTGATGGAAGTTGTAAGGAACTGATTTTTGTTTTTAGAGTCTACCGAGACTGCTGCTTATGCTGCTATTATTTCTCCAAAGTTAGTGCATAGCCACTTCTTGGCCACCAAGAAAATGCTACGACAAAAGATGGAAGAACAGTTTGTCTGCATTTGCTGTATAATATATGTTATGCAACACCACTGGTTCTAGGATTTGTAGTTTCAGATTAAAGCAGTTTTATATTGAAAATATGGGGTTTTGCTAAAGAATAAACTACAATTCCCATGCAACACGGTGCCAGATAACTTCTCAAATTTCACTTGGCAGGAAAGGAGCTTTTATAAGAACTTGGCTCACAGAAGCAGTGAGGCTGGCAAGGATGAGATATTAAAAATTGTGTTATCGCTAAGGATTAGAGAAAGTTTTTGTATTTTCTTGCGTCTTAACCAGGAAGATGAGTATAAATGAGAAAAGTGTAGTATCACACTGAACACACAAGCAGCACTGAGTTAAAAGAATGTATTCTCCTCGGCTCCTTTTCAAGAGGAGATTTCATGCTCAATTGAATTTTAGAAACAGATTATCTAGAAATATGCATCATGTTTTGCTTCATGTGTCTGCATTTGTTTTCCTTCCTTAATAGCAGAGTATTAAAGCTGTTTTTTGGTAAACAAAGGCTTTTGCTCCAGCTGTAACCCACCTCTTCATCTGTTTTGTGCAAATTTTAGCAGTTAAAGGTTTTTATGAAAAGCTTCGTCTCTGGTTATGGCGGTTATAGCATTAGAAATGGAGAGTTATGAGCAGAGCTATTGGAAAACTTTAGGTTTCATAGTTTGTTTTAATGTTATACAGTAATATTCAGGGTTCCCCCCCTTTATTTGTTTTGCAACTTTTTCTGGTAAATTTAACCACATTCTAAGAATGTGCCGTTTCACTGAACTTTGGATTGTTCGCCATCTATTTCAGTACAATGTTTGCATTGTACAGTGCCGCAACTGTACACTGGAAGCTGAGGGAGACAAAAAATACCCTTATTCTTACACTAAATGCATCTTCCTACATTGGTGAATGCCCAATATCTGAACGGAGGAAGAAATGCTTTTTAAAGTGCCAAGTGCAAAAAGCGGGAGAAGAAGGATGAAAGGTTAAAGAAATATACCTGCAAGGTGTATAACTGCAGGGTGTAAATACCTGATTGAACCCGCTTTGATGGCAAGTTTATGGGTGCACATGCCTTGAGGGAAAGACAAGGCTCTAATGACTGAGAGCACAGGTGGATGGGAAGATGAAATGTCTCAGGATGAGGGAGATAATTACGATATGGACTGGACTGTGTGAAGGAGCCCTACATCCCAGAGTTTTCATATGCATGATCTGTTCAGGTGCGTTTGCTTTTAGGGGAAGAGGTGTGGTGGTGTCTTCATTTCAGATCACGTGATACGGGGCTGCAGAGGTTCAGTCTGTCAGAAAAGCTACAGAACCACTGGCGGGGACTAGAACGTCAGCCTACAGTAAGATATTTGCGACCTCTTGTACTCCATGTAGAAGACCATTTGTGCGCCTCACCAGAACTTCAGCACTGGGGAGGCCACACGTGGAGTGCGTGTCCAGCTGTGGCCCCCACTACAGAAAGGATGTGGGCACACTGGAGAGAGTCCAGGGGAGGGCAATGAAACTGGTTGTGGGGCTGGAGGACAGGACTGGTGAGGAGAGGCTGAGGGAACTGGGCTGATTCAGTCTGCAGAAGGGAAGACCGAGGGGGATTGAATAGCAGCCGTCACCTCCCTGCCGGGGGGTTGCAAAGAGGATGGAGCTGGACTGGTCTCATGGGGGCAGATGGCAGGACAAGGAGCAATGGGCTCAGGCTGCAGCAAGCGAAGTTGAGGTTGGACATTAGGAAAAACTCTCTCCCTAGGAGGGTGGTGAAGCAGTGGAACGGGTCACCCAGAGAGGTGCTGCAGTCTCCATCCCTGGAGGTTTATAAGCCCCAGGTAGACAAAGCCGTGGCTGGGATGACGCAGTTGGGGCTGGTCCTGCTTGAAGCAGGGGTTGGACTAGATGTGACCCCGAGCTCCCCCCCGGCCCTCCTTGTCTCTGGTCGTATGAATACTGGGGGCCTCGCCAAAGAGTGGGGACCCCTCTGGTGCCGCTCCTAGCTATCCCACACAGGGGAAGGTATGATGCTGAGGCATCCTTTGCCTAGAGCAGCCTCAGCGGCTCCATTAACCAAGTGGTCCAGAGTGATGCCGCTAGTCCGTGGAGGAACTGCAGCCCCCGGCATCGCCTGCCCACGGCTCGTGGTGTCGAGCTCCACGTCCCGGTCTTTACTGAGGTACATCACAGCCCCGGCTCAGCGAGCCCCAGGGACGCAGCTGCCGAGAGTCCCTTGGGTTGTGCAGCCACTATGCTCCTCAAAAAGGATGGTATGTTTTGATCACTGCTTTGATGATTGGTCATACAAGGGGAGAAATTGTTGCACAAATACGATGATTATTGCACAAATATGGTTATAGCACAAATAGGGCTACACAACAATGACAAATACGGTAATTATTGCACAAATATGAGGACTGTTGTACAAATACGATAATTGTTCCACAGATACGATGATTATTGCGCGTGCCTGCGCGCACACCGGTGCTGTGAGGGAAGCGCGGGAGGTGACAGTTGGCGGGGCATACCCCCTCGCGCATGCGCGCGAACCAGCCGGCACGGCCTGGGGGAGGGGAATGCCTCTTCTCCCGCGGCGTGGGCGTCATCAGGACGCGACACGGATGTCATCCCGGCGCGACGCCGACGCTGACCCCGCCGCCGAGTGACGTGACACGCTGCCGGCGTGAGTTTCCATTGTGCGGCCGTTGCGGGGGCGGTGGGGAGGGAGCGGGGGCCGGGCCGGGCCCCTCAGCCCCGCCTCGCTTGCTCGGCCTCCCCTCGCGTGAGGGGGGCGTCGTGCTGTAGGGTACTAGCCGATGCAGTCCGCAGCACGCGTGCACGATCAGGCACGGGGAGAGACGAGGGGGTACTGCGCCTGAAAGCTTGCTAAGAACTTTTTAATCCAGCTACTCAGCTGCTGTAACGAAAGATATCGCGTCTCCCCAAAGCACCTGGCCTGCCTGTGCCCTTACACCAACACGACTTCAGCCAAAAACACAGCATACAACAGCGTGCAGCTACCGTGCAGTAAGAAGAGAAACAGTATGTGGTGGTAGGCAGCAAGCCTGCAGTGTTAATAAACACTAATTAATACGCACTATTATGCAGCACATGCAATAATAAGAGAAACAATATGTGATAGTAAGCATGCAGTGTTAATAAACATTAATTAATATGCACTAGCTTGCAGCCCTGGTGTAATAATAAGAGAAACAATGTGTAGTAGTATGCGGCAAGCATGCGGTGTTAATAAACATTAATTAACATGCAATAGCATGCAGCATATGGAATAATAGGAGAAGCAGTATGTGATAGTATGCAACAAATATGCCAGGTTAATAGAAATAATGACATCAGCAACAGGAACAATCTCTAAAGCTCTGTTCAGGATCTCGGGATTTGCCAGACTTAGAAGCAAAAGCACACCCAACTTTGATGCACTACCTAGAAACCAGAGGGTCCTCTTCCTCATACAAACTTGGAAAATAAAAGGTGGGTGTAAAATGCTTTTTTTGCCCCTTGAGATCACGTGGTTGGCTTTGGCTCATTTGGGAAACTCAACACCGTTCCTTCATAAAAATTGTGAAGAATTCAACTGCTCGAAGTCTAAGGAGTGTAGATTGAATGACAGCTCACAAATGCAGGCAGCAGTACTAATGCAGAGCTCATGCTGCTGCCAGCCACCGCCCTGCACTGTTGCTGCTGCTGCTGCTCTACGTGTGGCCACTGCCACCCCCCAGCATCCCCCACTTCTGACAAAGGTTGAAAACCCCCACCTCAGATAACCAGAATTTTTATATACCTGGCACCTTCCTTACCTCACTCATGTTGGTTAACACAGCTTGTGCTGTATGTACATTTTTACACAGCAGGGATGTGCGTCTGGAGTACAAATTCCTATTTGTGTAAATTCTTATCCTTTATAAGTTATTTTCCATCCATTTAGGTAAGAGACAGAGTAGGGTGGCACCTTAGGATGGAAACATATCTTATTTGTGCTGCCATAATATTTTTTTTATGGCAACACAAATTGTGAACGAATAGACATTGCTGCACTTTGTCACGGCGCGTTAAAGGAGAATCAGTGGTGGTACAAAAGGTAATAATAGACTCTGCCTCTTTATTGTGGTTGATGTCTGTTTAGCTCTGGCAGGAGAATACGGGTAGCCTGAGCTGCTTACACTCTCTAGCCATCCTGGGCAGGTACTCTGGAGGCTTGATGGCCTCTCAACCCCCAGAACCTCTACCTGGCTTTCCCCATGTAGAGAGACAGCCTGGGGAATCTTGGGGCCTGTCTCCTTAAGTGGAGTTACCTGCCCTGCCAGACCAATCCCCCACAATTGCAGGAGTGAGTCTGTCTGAGTGGGGAAAGCTGATTTTGGGGTAGTCTGGCTGAGAAAGTAGGGCTTTCCTACTTTGGTCATTTTGACCTTGTTTCTGTGATGGGATTAATTTAAATAACATAGTTAACTTGTATGTCTGGTGACATTCTGTTTAAAGTAATGGTTACTGGGAAGAAAAGAAAGAGGCTTAGGTATAACGAACTCACGGCACAGTTAGTTATATAGTGCATAATAAAATTGAAAACTTTACATTGTAAGATTCTTAAGCAGGTACCTATAAAGTTCACTTGAAAGAATAATTACACACAATGTGTCTTACCTGTAGGCAGATTCTTAGTAATTTATTTTCAAATATTTGATGTCAGTGATTCAAATAAGACATTCTGAAATATTATTTCTATGTGCTAGTTCTTGGCCACTTAATTTTAAATTGAATCATTGAAATGTCTAATGGAAAAATTGCATTAAGTACTTCACCTCTCTTCCCTAGAGCAAGATGTCTGCTATGTCCAACATATCGTAGTTCCTTTGATTTCATAACCTGCTTTCATATTCCCCTCCAATACATTTTAAGATATTCAGAGTAGTTTTAAATCTTCTTTGAGTGACAGTTGAGCAGTATTCCTATCTTTAAAAGTTCCATTCTGTGCGCTGAAAAGAAATTCCACGTACACATGGCTTTTTTCATTTGAAGGGTAGGCTTGGAGTGCTCATAAAGGTTGAATTTAGTTCACTTGTCAATTCTGCCACTTTCTGTGAAATCTTTAGTTGTTGCTGCTTTAAGCTTGAGTATTTTTTTTTTCCTGGGGAGAGCAGTTGGTATTGTTTAGACCGATCTATCCCATTGGATGTTGTTAATTTCAGTCAGTGCTACTGTGTATGTTTCAGTGCGTGGAACTTTTGAAGTAAAGTATAATAGAGTCCCTTCACATACTCTTTTTAAAACATGGTGTTTATAATAATACTATTTTTAATTGAGCAAACGTCAGACAATAAAGGTAAAACAACACTGGAACCTGGAAGTCGGATATTAACTAAGCAAGTTATTTGCCTGCTCTGCTCGGCATTGGTGAGGCCATAGCTTGAGTACTGTGTCTAGTTCTGGGTGCTGCACTTCGAGAAGGATGTGGAGAAGCTTGAGAGTCCAGAGAAGAGCCACTCATATGATTAGAGGTCTGAAGAGCAAGCCATATATGAAGAAAGGCTGACAGATGTGGGACTGTTCAGCCTAGAAAAGAGAAGACTTCAGGGGGATTTGGTGGCAGCTTACAGATATGTCAAGGGCTAGGCGAACAACTATTTGCCAAAGCACCCCAGGGGAAAACCAGGAGCAATGGCCATAAACTTTTAGAAGGAGTTTTCCGACTGAATATAAGGAAAAACTTCTTTATGGTTCATGGGCCAGACTCTGGAATAGACTCCCAGCCGGGGTAGTGCAGGCACCAACCCTGGAGATCTTCAGAAGCAGAAGGCTGCGCACCTTGGTGGGGTTATTTGACCCCAGTAGTTTTTGCTGCCCAGAGCAGGGTGGCTGGACCCAGTGATCTCACAAGGTCCCTTCCAGCCCTAAACTTCTGTGAATCTGTGTAAGTAGATGTTGTTTTAAGGGGACCATTGTTTCAGTTGGGGGAGCCAGATGTAGGCTTTTCAGATGTTTTGAACATTACTACTTAATGCAGAAGTATAGAAATGAGCAGGTAACTTTTAACTTTTATGTTAGGATTACTTTCATAATTCCCAATACATATAAAAAGAATGTGCGCCTAAATCTGTGGTAAAGAGAATTTCTTTTATAATCCCTGGATTTGGACAAACATCTGTTTTAAAAGGAAAGGGGAAGCTGCTGCTATATCACAATATAACAGGTGATGTGCTCCTGTTAGGTCTGCTTGATTCTGTTAAATTGCCCTACTTTTAACCTTGAAGGAAACAGAGTTAAAGTTGCAGTGGTTTTGCTACACTTGCATCTTTACAGAATAATAGGTAATTCGGTAGTTGCATCCTCTCTCTTCATATAGGTATCCTTTGATACTGATACCATTGTTGTACCTGTCTATAAACCCTGGAAAGTATGATTGTAGTCTCCAGTGTTTTTGTTAATGCAACAGCTAATACTGTTTTTACATGCTTGTTCTTCCTTTCATGTTACTGAGGAAATGAAAAGTCTACTTTAAATATTTAAAGTATTTGAATATGCAGAATAATATTTATATTTAACTATATTCCTGCTATACCCCCATCCTTTTATTGACTTTACTGCATTCACCCTTCGTTAGAATTATCATGCAGTTTTTCTAAGTGAAAATTGCAGAATGCATACATGACAGGGCAATATAACAATGACCTGGGTCAGCTAGCATAACTTCTTGCATACAGCAGGATTATCTACCCATCTCACATGTGATAACCCTGTGTGTATATGAAGGGATTTGTCTTTTCTGAAGCTGTATTGTATAATAAGCTCATGCCCTCTCTTACCCAGCTCTGTTTCTGCATTGCATTAGATAGATTTCCTCTCTTTTGGAAGTGAACTGGTAAGTCTTTCTCCTACAATGGGTAGCTGTACATTCATTTAAACTTATTTTAAATCTGTCTGTTTCTCCAAACCTCAAAATATATAATTGCTTGGCTACTTTAACAGCAACTTTTTTTTTTATATTACAGTAGCGTCAGGAGGCCCCAAATATATTGGGCCTCCCTTTCATTTGGCACCTGCAAAAAGAGCTTATAGTCTATAAAGACAAGATAGAACAGGTGCATGAGAATGAGGTGACAGTGTAACAAAAAAAGAAAAAAAAGCAAGCATATTCTATGTAAGCTTGCTATTGACATGATTGGTCTGTCTTTTAAATCAGTAGAATTTCCTGTGCCTTAGGCCAAATTTACCTGGCCGAAGTCAGTAGAAAAACTACTATATGCTTTATTAGAATGAGGACTTACCTCATAGAAGGGCTACAAAATCTAGCCTACCTGTGATGTGCTTACAGTTCCTTTTATTTTCTGTCCTGAATACATTTATTTATTGGACCTGTCCAATAGTTATCTCCTCAGTGCCATTCTTTTTTCTTTTTCTAATTTAATGTGCCTTTTATTTATTACTTTTGTTTGCATTGTTCAGAACTTTTGTAGCCAGTTTTACATTACTCCTAACAGGGTGGCATACTTTTTATTTCATTGTTAGTTTTCCAATTTCCAGGAGAGCCTGTATAATAATCTTGATTAAAGTCTTAATAAATTACATTCTTTCTTGTCCTTTTCCCAAACGTTCCTTGTAAAGAAGCATATCAGGTTGCTTTAGCATGCCATGTTTTTCATGTGTCCCTGTTGTTTTTCACTTGCCATGTTCTGTGTGCGTAAACATTACATTTTTAATCTAATACGAACTTTTCAAAAATAAAACAAAACACTAAATCCAGACCTAGGTAATTTTGGGGTAAGGTTGCAATTACACATCTTTGCAGAATTGATGGCTGGTCCGGTATGTTAGAAATACATAGAATTCTGATGATCAGTAATAAATACACAGTGTCAGAGTTTGGACCCTTTGAATTTTCTTAATTAAGTTATATAGTATAATAATAATAGTATTTTTAAATATTTTTTGAAATTGCATACTAACACAACCAGGTACAATTGTATTGCATAACAAAACAGCTCTGCAGCAGCATTTCCATTGTTAGGGACATAAGAAATCTTTAAATTTATTTGAAGAAAACCTGATTCTAATAAACTCTGTATCATAGAACAGCTTTCTGGTTAGGGGGAGTTGAATCTTGCCCCACCTGTGTCTAATACGTTGCCAGTTAGCTGATACTCTGATGGCAGGCTTCAGATGAGAGCTAGAGGCTTGGTCACCCTAAAAGCCCTTGAGGTCCTGGAAGGGGGATTGCTCCTACACAAGTCTTTGTGGCAAGGTGAAGACCCCAGCTGATATGCGGTCTTAGTTGGAAGACTAGGTGGCAAGAAACAGATTGCAGAACTTCAGGGAAGTAGGAAGGCTTTTGCAGGAGCCTTTTAGTCAGAGGAAGGGATCGGTTTATGTAAGGAACTCAGCATATAATTGGGAAAGAGAATTCCTGAAGGGATCTGCCAAGGAAGAAGAAAGCAGCTTTTGACTTTTAAGCAAACTGCTTTCAGAGAGTGTAACCCTGTAATGCCAGTGGCACTCAGTCCCGACTAGCTTAGGAGCCACCCAACGAGGCTCTTAACCAAAAAGCCAAGATGACATATGCACTTCTGAGTGAATTGTGACAGGTTCTGATTCAAAAGGAAAAAAATGGGAGTACATTAGCTAATATTTAAGTGAGGGAAAAGACTTTAAAAAATGATAACTAAGTCACTTCCTGGTTACTAAATTGATGTACATTTTGTATTAATGCATGCAGTAGAATGAAACAAAGAACAGCTTCTCCCTCCACAACTTTGATAACATTTTCTACAAAGTCGCAGTGATACATTGAAGAGCGTCTTGACAGGATCTTCTGTGGGAGCCTGGAGCAACGGGAAAAGGACATCTGACATGCTGAATTGGTATTTTGAAGAAACAACAGGATTCTAAAGAAAGGGGGGCCTGACATCCTGTGGCTGAAGAATGGTCTTTGGTGCAGAGGCCAGTGAATTTGCCCCTCTGGTTTTTGCATTGCTAGTGAAGGAGAGACAGTCTCAAACTACTTGAGTGCATTCCAGTAGGCCTTTATTCTTTGATGTGAACCTTAAAACTTTTAAAGTTCCTTTCCCTTTTAAGTAGAAATCAGTATGGGCTGGGGTGATGTGGGTACTAAGTTGCATGGTTGACAGCTCAGAGGTTGCAAGTTCAAGGCCCCAGAAGAAATGCTTACAGTGTGGCCTGTTTACATTCAGCAAATCTGTGAACTCTGCTAAGTACCTTTGTCACAAAGACATGAAAAAGGGAAAGGAAAGTGGAGAGCTGTGTACATAATCCTATGAATGTAGCCATTACCAAATATTGTGTTAGAATGTGCCAAACAATTTTATCATCTTGCATTACTCAATGAGAAAAGTTGGCTCGGGCAGTAGGAGGATGGTTAAAGACAAACTTGAGCCTTTGGGGCCTACAAAGTTCTGCCTGTGCATGTGCTCTTGAGTCCTTTTGACGGTACCGAATTTCTACGAAGTACAGGAACTTGTGTAGACAGGCAGCAGCCAGCTAAAGACAAAACCATGTTCACTGTCAGCCAAGTGCTGTGAATATAGCAGTGGGTGCCTTCCCTAGAGAGGGCTTTGCAATCTTACTGGCAAGACTAGTTTAGCAGAGCTCCCAGAAGCTTGCAAGCATCTGCATGTTGCTAGACCAGTTAAATGTAGTTATAGTCTTGATCTGGTTTGCTCTTCAGCTTCATAGGGAGAGCAGCTTTTGAGTCAAATTTACTACTGTTTCTCCTTGCTGTCTGTGAGGATGTGGCCTTTGAGAGGCATGCCTCACAGCAGTCAACCCTTTGAAAGTATAGGTAGCGCAGACAGGTACGGTTTGAAATCCTATGAAAAAACACTTTGCCAACAGCCACCCTTGCTTCAGTGTTTACAAGGTAACACAACTGCAGAAAGAGTGTAATCTTTTTACTGAAGATAATACAGCCATGGTCAAACGTAGTACGAAAAGAAGACAATATTGGAGACAGTGGCTGATGCTGTTGCACCTTTGCATGGTATTTTGAGCTGATATCAGTAATAACAATATTGAGGTCCTTTGGCTTTCACATAGCTCCCTCTCTCTCTTTCAGAACTTTTGCTTAAAATGTTTTCCCTTGTTTCTAGTATCCATTGTGGTTAGTGTCTCAAGGGAAGAGTTAGAGAGGTGTGATACTTAGCTCTCCTAGTTTAACTCAGACGTATAGCATTCATACTTGTGTATAATAAGGGCTAAGTACATGTTAAAAAGATTAAAACTGTATTAAAAAACTTTTAAATCTAAGGAACAAAAGGTAAGTGTAACCACTAAAGCAATGTTCTGAAAAGGATGAAAAACCTTAAATTGGGTATAAATGTATATAAATAAATAGTGGTGCATGTTTACTAGTTACATTCTGCTTTTCCAGCAGAACCTCCTCCACCACTCTGATTTACAGCCTGTAAAAATTTTATGTGTAGTTGTACACACTGGAGAAAAATTACCATGAGCAATGTATAAATTTATATGAGGGTACTGCACTACAGAACAAAAACACCAGTTTCTTTCATAAAAATGGCAGTGGTTCTGGCAAAATTGGTTAGGCAATATTGTATTGTCCAAGTATCGAATTGTTGGTGTCCTGGAAAAACACTTTTATTTAGACAGTCTCACATAGAAGCAGCCTGGTAGCTTTAATGTTCTGTTTTCCCATGGAAGGACTGTGGAAAGAACCATTACTTCTTTATGGGAAAGTTCATAGTTCTGTTGACAATATATAGACAAGTAGAAGGTAGATGTCAGATAGATCATACTTGGACAGTTCATTAAATCCTGATGGTAGTGCCTGATTTTCATAGGCTATAAGATAAATTTGCTGCCTACAAAGTATCTTCTAGGGGACCAGGATTATATTTCAGTTTGTACTCTGTAACAGAAGCGACACTGTTAGGGAAACAACAAATAAGCCATGCTTTTGTACCTACAAAAACAAGCCCTTATTTCTGAATCTTCATTTACTATTGGTGTTGTAGCTGGCAAAATTATAACATTTTTAAGGCTGTGCCTTTCTGGAAGTTGCATGATTATTTAATTAATTTTTTACTGTTAACTTTAAAAAAAACAAAAGAAAAAATGACAATAGGTGATGGAAGAACAGTATCTGAATCAAAGAGGGAAAACATGAACATGTAGTTACAAAGGCTGCAGGCATCTTTGTTTTAGCTCTATTTCATCTCCTCTTGGCAATCTCATTGAGAAATGCAATCTTTTCTTTTTAGGGTTTCAGATAGTCTCAGATTTTCTGACTTTGAGGTGCTATGAAGCCAACTCAGTGACTAAGTAGATTATCACCTTTATGCTTCTGTCAGTATCTGAAACTACTGATTCATTTAATGATGGTTACACAGCACTGCTGCCTGTAGCCTCATCGAATTAATACTGAGGCTATGTCAGTAGTTCAGAGAATATGCTGATTCTTCTTTCACATGGTCTTATTTTCATAAATAGTTTTAATATTGGTACAGAGGTCACAATATTTAAATACTGTATATTTAAAATTTAAGTGGCCAATGTACACTAGCCTTAGAAAGTGTTCTGGGCCTAATAACCTATTGGACTGAGTCTGAGTCTAGGGACTTGGTACAGCAGTGTGGATATGTCAGTTCCACTTAGTTTCCAAATTTGCCTTTTTGAAATACTAAATTTAAAGTCCTAAACAAGCAGATTATTTAAACCAGATTACTTCTGTGGTCATTATTTTTCTCATTCAGTTAACAGACTACATGTGATGAGATCTAAGTATGCATTTAACTGTTTTGTTAGTTTAAGGCCTAAATTCATATAAAATAAATTATTTTACTTGGTTGTAAACAAACTGAGACAGTAAAGAGATTTTAAAAGTTAGATGCAATGTCAGGTCTTAATTTGGTTTTAGTTTGCAATGTAATTGGAAGTTGATATTTTATGTAAACAAATGATATAATTGTTCCATAAAGTGGAACTGATCTGTGAATTATTCCAGCTGTATTTTCTAGTTTAGAAAAAATATTTTAAAAGTAATAATACATGAGCAGCAGCTTTGCAATGCTCACTGATATTTCCATTGTGGCTGGACTTTCTGCTTTTACTCACTCTTCCAACCACATGTTGCTTCTGCTCTGCCACCTGATTCTTATTAACCCACATGGTATCTAGAATTCAAATTCATTATTTTTAGATACTTTACCAAGTTGTTTGGTATCCTGTGAGTCAAAACAACTAATTTAATTGCATACGTAGTTAATATACAGTAGCAAAACAACTAAGCTGACAGATTTTAGATCCTATCTAAGGGGAATTGGAAATCACAGGTACAGAGAAACGTATGTTTCTTTTCATTTGTTGTTCTGGAACATTTCCTAATGATTTCAGGCTTTAAGTCTCTCTACTGCATGTTTCATTATTAAATATTTAAGAATTTTATGGCTGTAATGAACACCATTTCAGAATGGCAGACTATTCTTCATTATATAGACATATTCAGGTCAAATTTGGTTTTAAAATAATTCTGGTTTTGTTTTACGAAAAAATCTACAAGTCTAATAAACTTGAGATTCAGAAATATTTTCAATTAGTTTTTCTGCTGAGGTGGAAATACCACATGGAAAATATGTTCTACTTACTGTACGGACACTAGGTGACTTATTTACGCAATAGAAAAGGTAGTGAAAACAAGTTGGAGGGTAGGTGAGTAGATCTCAAGCCAATAATGTGCAGTCTGCATTGCATAATAAATACATAGGACTCTTCTGGTTTAAAGCCTGCATTGGTTGTGTGTACTTGTGTAGGCATGTTCAAGTATAAATCACCATAAAAACTGTCACATGGAATAATTAAGCCATACATTAGGAGACAGATAGTAGGTTAAAAATGAGTTGGTGGCTTTATAATGAAAATCTGTGTTATCTCCTAACAGTTAGGAGATAACAGGATGGCAACTGTTAGATTTAAAACTTGGAACATATTTAATATTGATTGAATTTTCAGATAGCCTGATTGGATGTATAGATACCAGTGGTACATGAAATCTGATTGCATGTTCTCTATTAACTCAGTACTCAAGAGAGCATTTTAGTACTTCCCCGTTTCCCTCTCTATAGGTAGGAGAATTGATGAAGAGCTTGTTTTGATAGGGTTCTACTTTTAGTATATATTTACCTTGAAACTTCCTTTAGTATATATTTACCTTGGAACCTGGATAAATTTCCTCTACATTTGAAGTAAATAACAGGAGCAAGAGAGAATACCCAGATGGAAAAAGGTTTTGATTCTATGTAGCCTA
This sequence comes from Crocodylus porosus, assembly GCF_001723895.1. Taxonomy (NCBI): domain Eukaryota; kingdom Metazoa; phylum Chordata; order Crocodylia; family Crocodylidae; genus Crocodylus; species Crocodylus porosus. Next base: position 13,801,383 of record NW_017728917.1, read on the forward strand.
CTGAAATGTACTTTTCAATTACCCTGAAGATGACTGTTTTTTCAAATTTTTCCTTAATATATTATATATTAGGGGTTTTTTAAATTGTAAGTGCCTTTGCAGGAACATTTTTTACAACATCAGATGCGTGTAAGCATACTGTGTAAACTGAAAGTATTCATATCACTAAGATAACCTGCAATGAGATACTTAGTCGAAAGAAGCATCTCTCATTACCAGTTGAATGTAGCCTGTTTATTACGAGGCCAGAGTCTTCAAGATGCCACAGTGTGTTGTATTAGGAGGGTATGACTAGAATTCCAATAATGGTCAACATGTAAGCTGTTCTGCTGTCACTTTTTTCTAATAAGTGATCTGTTTTGGAATTTGCGGCCTAATCTGTAATTTTGTACCAGTCTATACCAGTTAAGTTTGACCAGAATATAGCATGCAGTGGTCAAGCATTGTTTGGTCTCTACATTTTGTTGCTATAGTAAATAGGGAGCCCTCTTAGCCTCACTAGCATAAGCCAGAGTACAACAACACAAGGGAATGAGAAGGAAAATAAGTAATGAGAAGAAAAATAAGTAACATTCATGTTACTTATATAATCTTTTGAGGGAATACCCAAAGTAGGTATGAGAAGTTGATGCTTCCCTAGATAGCAGACAGTAGACATCCTGATATTTTCTCTCCTCATTGGCACTATGAAGAATCATTGCATATTTTTGTTATGTTGACTCCCCTTTGATTTATACATACTTACTTTGGGAACATATTCCCTCTGTTTTATTTAGCATTCTATGGCCCACTTGTCATAGATTAACCATTACATAGCTTAGTCGCTATTACATTATTGTGATTGGCATTTGTGACTGGCAGTTATATCCACCTCCCCATGTGGCTAGAACTCTTACTACTGTTTTTTTTTTGCTTTGTATTAGTTCACTGACTTTTATTTGTTGTCACTCAATCCTTTGATTAAGGTTACCTGGTAATCAGCTAATTATATTAAGCTAGGTGCAAGCCTTTACTATATCTGTGTAATGCATCAGAAATTATAGGCTGCCTGGTTCACTACTTGCGGGACAGCAAATGCTATGCTAAATGTTACCAAAATCTTAAAAAGAACAAGTCAAACATGCCCAAGTGTCCATACAAAGTGCAGATACATTGAGAAGAGAGTGACCAGAACAGATTGATCACACATTCATTGCCTTAAGTTATTGCATATGGTCACAATTACATGCATCTTTTGACCATGTCCAGACAAGCATGGACTTTTGGTTCCCCAGAGATGAGTAGTAGTGGTGCATCTTGTGCTGCTGCTGCTTGTCCCTGGGCAACACCTGTGTCATGTACACTCTGGCATGTGGCAGATTACTCTGGGTGGGGTAGGGGAGGCTGAGGCCAACTACTGTGCATTTCCTGGGGGCCTTAGTGAGCTACAGCCATAGTGCTTCTGCAGCTGGGAGTCTGGCTCGCAGCTGGAGTGTGGCTCTGGCTAGCCAGGCTCCAGTTTTGGGCAGTGTGAGCTGCCATCACGTGTGCTGCTCTGCTTTTCTTCCATGCACCCAGGGTCAAACCCCCTTCCCTTGCAAGGTAGCGGCATGGGGAATGCCTAAATGTGCAGCGTGTGGCACCACGGATGGGTCTGCAGTGCCACATACCGAACAGCCACGCTCGTCTGGATGCACAGCCATGCTCGGCCTGGGAGGTAACCGGCCTCTGCCATTTGAGCAAGAGGAGAACTGCTTTAACTGGTAGCAGCAGAATGTACCTCTATGTTTTCTGCGAATCAGCCACTAGGGGGCTATAGCTCTAGGTCCAGACAGACCTTGATCTCAAAAAATACCGATATAAGCTGTTATAATGGATGTTACATTTGTGTGATCCTGTAGTGATGCAAGTGTAGCAAAAACCCTGCAGCTTTAACCTTATTACTTCTAGGGTTAAAGTTAAGGTGACATAGCTAACTTGCATCATTCTGTGATTACGGTTTTATTGTAACTTGAGCAGCAACCTTCCCTCCTCTTTTAAAGCACTTACCAGGTGAGTTTGTCCATATCTTCTGTTACTCGAGCAGAGTATGTTAAAATATTTTCTGTACGTTGGATTTCACATCCCCTTAACTGTCAAGATTTTAAATTCCCTGAGGGTTCAAAATATTGCATTTTTCCCCTTTTAGGATGCAGGAGATGTAACATATTCCAGTTAACAGTGAGCAAATATAGTAACTTGATAAATGTGTTTTATGAATAGTTATTTCGTGCTCTTGTGAGATCTTGACCAAGTTCATGAGATGTTTGACCATGTAATAAGAAAGCTGCATATATATGTGGACCACATGTTTTAAAAGATGAGCAAAATGCATTTAGTGGCTTTTAACTGTCTTGCTAAGATATTGTCATGGAATATTCCATATTGAAACAATTAAAGACTTGTTACATGAAAAAGGAAGTAGTTTAATCCTGTATATATTTAATGTTTATCATTAATAGGCTGTGCCATATATACTTGCAAAGGAATATCAGTTGATAAATAGGTATCAGGTATTCCTCATTTGGTGCAAAATGTCACAACATCTGACATATTTAGAATGACAAAGATTCTGCTTCTATATAAAAGAAGTGGGAATGTAACAGACTGGGAAGCAGTAGAGGAAAAGTTATGGCATGGCCTGGAAATTACTCTATTGTTTTTCCTATTTAGATTTTTATAGTCAAGTGGTCATTATATTTTTATTTTATATAAAACTAAGAAAAGGAGGGGAAAATATATTTGTTAGTGAAATGGGCAGTGCTGAGAGAGAAAATCAGTATGGCATCACTGATAGCAGCTAGAAAAGCTCTGCTTGTGGCAGAGGTTTCAAAGTAATCTCATAATAGTAACAGCAGGGATCTAACTAAAGTCAAAATTATGGTTACCCACATAGGAATTCTCTCCCCTTCTGCAAAGGGCAGCCATGCTATAATTTCCTGACCATTCAAAGCTTTTAAACCCATATTTGAAACTCAACAGCTCTATGAGTTTAGTAGCTGTTGCTGGCCAGTTTCGTCCTTACACCTGTAATACATTAGAGATTTGTGTCTACTTATGTGTCAAGCTTCCCTGTTCTCTCGTGTCTTCTCTCAGTAGATGTATAGATACCACAAATATAGTGAAAACGTTTCCCTACTTAATGTATTTTTACATTTACTGCAATGCACATTTTATACTAAGGAACTTCAAAACTTGGAGTAGCTTTGATTGGTGCGCTTTTCAAGCTCCGGGCCCCTATGCATTGTCAGAGCTTACTCTGTCTTAACTGCAGCATTAGCATCTTTAAAAAACTGTCACTAGTGGTTAATTTTTTTTAGAAATATATAGTGTTCCAATAAAAAAACCCAGAAACATCTTATTAAAAACTTTCTTTAAATGACCGATTATAAGAATTACAACGAGGTTAAAGTGGTATACCTAAATATGTGTGTGTAAATAATTTTTGCTAACAAGATAACATTGTACTCTTTCATGTCACTCCTCTTGCAGATTAATGTTGTTACCTGGTAAAAGCTGGTGAAATATGTTTAAATGCCAGTTCTGACTTGTCAGAATTACAGGAGATTTAAAAAAAGGAAAAAGCAATTTTGACTACTAACTAGGCAAGCGTGGGTCTCTTCAGTCTTAATTGACTGATAGATCATATTGAAGGAAGCAAATCTTGACAGAAGGAACTGCTATTGACTGAACTTGGTCTTCATTCAACACAGTACTGTAGCTCATTTTTTAAATTACCTGAGACATCTTTTTTTATAGAAACATTCTTTTTTTCTTTAATGATATGGATGACTGAACTAATTTTTCCTGGAATATGCTAAGCATTTAATAGCCTTGAATCATATTTTTAAAAAGCCAGATTAGTAACCAATGGTACCATCAGGCTTGTAATGCAAAAATACATAATGGGAGAAAAAGTTCTAACTTTAAATAAGAGTAGGAGCTTCAACTTTATGTTGATATATTCAAATGTGATAACATACATTCAGAAATCATGTAAACTGATGATTAAATTGCAGTAAATCTTAAATTGATATTTACAGCCTTGTTAGCCACTGACTTGCAAACGTCAAGACTATATTTAGAAAAGCACAAGATGCGCACTTAGCCTATGTCTATGCTACAGAAAAATGATGTGTTGTTAACTTGGGTTAAAATACCCGTGAAGACAAAGTAACTTGTATATTAAATTAGGTTAGCAGTCTCAGTTCAGCTCCAGGCTCCCTTATATATTTAAAGGCAAGCTCTTCAACTCCAGTTAAAATCCAATTTACCTTGCCCTCACTGCTGTTTTCACTCAAGTTAACTAATTCAAGTTGGCCAACTTAAGTTCAGAACACACCAAAACACATTTTCCTCCATATGGGCATATCCTTAATTAACTCCAATTCCTGAAGGATAATGATAATAACCTCTTACTCTTATTGAAGCTTATAAAAGTTCTGAGTGCTTAGGTCCAAATAGAAAGCATTTTGTAGTTTACAGGGTCAGGCCTTCCTTCAGCTACCAGACCCTTTAGGAACAGCTATTTCTGTGCCTTCAGATTGCACTGTTTTCTCTCCTTATGCCAGTTCAAATAAATCAGGTCTGGGCTGAATCTGTTAAGACTGCTCCCCCTGAAAATGGCCACTCTCCTTCCAGGGAGTTTAGAAGGCATGTAGAGCAGTGGTCTCCAAACTTTTTTGATTGTGCACCCCTATCATTAAAAAAATTTTGAGCATGCACCCCCAATACATGTATACTTATATAAATAGAAATAGAAGGTCTAATATTTTCTTCCTGCACCCCAGTGGATCATATTGCACACCCCCTGGGGTGTGTGCACCCCACTTTGGAGACCACTGATGTAGACGAGGGGGAAGGACATAATATTGGGAGGGTCGAGAATAAATTGTACAGAGGATACGTTGTGAGGGACAGGAAGGATAGGGAATGAAGTAGGGGAATGATTGGTCCCATATGATAGGTTCAGATGGGATCTAGACAAAGTCCCCACCACACATAGCCTGCCATGATTTCATGTGCATTAATATTGAATTTTCTTTCTGACAATATGATGATTTGACACTGGGAGAGTTCCCTTTACATATTGAAATGTTAGAAGAGAGACCAAAACCCACTTCTCTGTGTTTAATTTTAAAATCTCATTTTTTGGAGGGGATCTGATATGAGATTTTTGAACTAGGGTCATCCTTCCTAGCACCAAAATTATTCATAGTTCTGTAGAAATCAAGGCCAGAAAGAACAACTAGATCATTTGTTTTTCTCTCGGTCTGACTCTCACTGTGTTTCTGAAGTTTTCTCTGATAACCCCAGGAGCTTTTAGTTGCACAGTATTCCAAAGACATGAAATGCATGCCATAGATAGAGAACCAGAGAGAAAAGAGCCATCAGTGTCTAAAGCACCATGACCTAACTTTCATACTGCAGAGGAAAGTAGTGGTGATAGGGAGATGCACAGAAGCGGGTTTATACAGTGGGGAAGAAACTTCTTCCTGGCCCCACAGGTGACTGACTAATGCCCTACAGCCTGAGATTTGCTTATACAAGTTACTGTAGAGTTGCAAAGTGTTATAAGCATGTTGGGGAACAAAGCAACAGCAGATGAACAGGGGGCTTGGGTCCACAGATTTCAAATCCAGAAATGACCACCACACCTGTTTGCTCTGATTCTTCCCCTGCACTCTAGACAGTCCTGTAATACAAATAGTAAATGTTACTACCACTAATTTTTATGCCTTTTGGAAATGAAAGGTATAAGCTGATGACCAAATGCTGTTAGTCCGTGTTATCAGGTTGGAGTTTAGTTCCAGTCTGTTATACTAGACACCAGCACTAACGAGCTGGAATTGTTATTCACCAGTAAACCTTGCTGTTTTTTGCAGATGTTAGTCATCACTTCCTGAAGATTAATGTTCCCTTTAGTTCCAAAATCAAGATGTGTGAAAGTTGTGGACACAAGCTGAGGAAATACAAACAGAGGAGTTTGACAGGTGGAAGGATTGCCCTAGGCTGCAACAGAAATGTGGAGGAGTTGAAGTCCGGGATGTGGGGAATTAAAAGGAATGTCTTTACCCTTTTTTTCCAAATGTATATGTGTAGCTGTAGATTTAGATGCATTGCCCATTGCCTGCAGTACAGCATGAAATGAATGCTTTGGCCAATGAAATGTGGAATTCTTATCAGGATACTGGCATAAAGGCTTACAAGAAACATGAATGAGTCAGACTATCATGCCATCTTTTTTTTCAGTTGTTGCAAAGCATTTACTATATCTTGTATGATTTACCTTAAAGCATGTTACCTGCCACTTGTATTCAGATTCAAACAATGCATGCATTTTGGTCTCTTGCTTTTGTTCTGAAGCTGATGTCAAGAAAATGTATCAGTTCACAGGCCCTCTAGATTGCACGGCTACATTTTACCTTACATGCACTCAGCTCCTATTGATGTCCATAGGAATGGCCATTGGAGTACACATGCATGCATTTACGTACCTTCAATTGATTCTGTTTTTGGCAGTGCTCTTTTTTAGTCTTATTTGGTACCATCTTGAAGGAAGGAATGAAGAAAGATTGTATGTTTTAAGATCAAATACAGGGTATGTAAAAGTACAGTTCAGAAAATAAGGGCTTTCATCCAGCCTCATTTTATAATGTAATTGGCTGAATGTGTCTTGAAATGCCATCTTTCATCTTACATCCAGATTTAAATCAAGGCAAACTACTGTTCTAAAAATAATCACAAACAAGTGAAAATTGCTAGTAAAAGGAAATAAACAATATATAAAATTGAATTTTGTGACAAATCTGTACTTACAACTTAGTGTAGCTAAAACCATTGCTTTTGTTTTTTCCTCAAGGTTACTTTAAAAGGATAACTGATTTTAGAGCGTTAATCTCCTTGTACAGTAGGGTCAAATAACTTATAGGCTTAGAATGGTGAAGCCTTTAAGTCATTTGAACTAAAGAGCACTATGAGACCAAAGAGGACTTTCATCCAATTGCGACCACCAAAATTACAACTTTGTCTTAAATTCCTACTGATGCTTTGGAGTTTCAGTCACCTTCTTCCTCTGAAGTCACACACTGAGCACTTGCATGCTTTGAAAAAGCCCTTGGTTAGTTACGTGTATTTTACCCTGCCCAACATTTTACTTGCTATTTCTACTAAATCAGGATCCTACTGTCACACACCTAGATCTTCAGTAATGCAGGAACACATTTGCTCTGAATCTTTGCAGCTAAACTTGCCATTTTATGTTCTTCACTTCCCTTCCCTATCTTGTCATTGAATATCAGTAATATCAATCATATGGCAGAATTTACTTGGTGGCCCGAACTGCTTTTGTCCTAGGCTGATCTCTAACACTTTAGCGACTGACTTTCAAAGCATTGTGCAAACAGAAATGACCTTTGGCTGAAAAGATGTCTGCTCATGACTGCTTAAGATCACAATTAACTGTTTTACTGCATCTGCTCCCTGCACCTTCATCTGAAGGTATATTCTGTATAGAAAGTGATTGTTTCTGTAGCTAATTCAGATTTGTTTTGGTAGGCTTTTTTTCCCCTTCTCTTCTTGAATTGCATGGAGGGAGAGCAAACAACTTCCTCTGCGGCCAGTGCCTGCTCTTTGACTCTCCTGACAGAAGAAGTATGCTTGTCATCACCTTTTCTCTGAAGCCCAGTTGCCTAATCTCTGCCAGATGCCTAGAGAGATTCTGTATTTACGCTTTGACCCAGGACTCAGACTTCTGTACTGACTCTAAAAATATATCAAAATAACTTTTTATTTAATGTTGTGGGTTTTTTCCTTAAACAGCTTTTTTGGTCTTGCTCGTCTTCATGATATTTAAAAATGTATGTGGCTAGGTGGAGATGGAAACAGATTAACGTTGTACAAATCTGATTAAAATTATCTGTGCTGTTTCAAAGGTCAGGTGCACTCAATGAATTTGCTTTGAAATTATTTTGTTTATTCTGTATACATATGCATCTCCCTCTCTAAAGGTCAGGAGAGGTGCTAGTTTGTGGAAGTTAAAGTAATAAAAGGTTTGCATTGTTGGTAACCCTTATTAATTACTCTTAAACTAATAAAAAATAAATTCCCAGTGTTACTTACTGGTTTGTTTTTCTCTGAAATTTCTCAGGTAAAATTAAAACCCTGAGACTTTTTCTAGATTAAAAATGCATTGATGATATACATATATAATATACATTATTATGTATATTTACTTTTTAAATTACGTTTATAGCATCAGTGAGTAACATTTTTTTCCAGCCAAAATAACTTATTGGGAAGATATACAATATTTAACTGGCTTGAGCCACATGTGGCTTAGTAAGGTAGGAAAGAAACCCCTAGAATTTCCAATAGTCCTGTTCATTAACATTCAGGAGGAATACTAATCAAAACCACAAAAGGATTCATGTCTGAGTCAGTGAAGCATGGCTAATTACAGTTTTCAGCTGCACAACCAATAACAATCAGTAAGAAACTGGGCCTCTATTAAATACATATTTCTGGAGATTTGGGGAGGGGAGGAAAAAAACTGCACTTGAAACGTGTCTAAGTAGTTTTGTCATAAAAACAATGACTCTGTCACCCAAGGCCTTTTCCATTACATTGACATTGTGTTAGCATTACAGAGTGGTTGAGATCATATTTGCATTGATTTTTTTTTTTTAAATGATGAAAACAGGTCAGAGAAATGAAGCGATTTTCAAGACAACAGTAATGGCTTCTTACTTAAATGTTAATACATTTGGTAAAGTTTACATTTACTTTGAAAATTGCATCTGTTGCTGAACCTAATCAGCAGATTTTGCTCTGTTTATAGATCAAAACCATTTTGACATTACATCTTTTCCCTTGAGCTGACTTTGCCTATTGGGAGATGAAATCTGAATGAGCTAGCATGTGGAGTTGTATTACCTGAATGTGCAGAAAGTGAGGGCCTTATTGAAAGACAATATTTTAACACACATTTTATAGGAAGTTTGGGCTCTTCTCCCTGTCTCTGCCCAATAATGTCAATATTAGATAATTATTCTGTGTCCTGTTTATGAGTAAAAGGATATTAATCCCCTTTAAAGAACTACAACTCTTTCTCTGGTAAATAACACGTGTTTTTTAGCTGGAGGGTTAGACCCACTCACAAGAGATGGATTCAGAATATGTCCACATGGCAGTAGCAGGAGTGACTGAAGCACTCATAGAAATATCTAAACTAGCTTAAAATTACCTAGCCTGGGTATTGCAGGCAACATTTCCATGCTTTTGGAGGATTTGTGATGAGCTGTAAAACCTTACTTAGGAGCCGGGTGCTTGACTAGTCCATTCACACTCATGTTGTGGCTACCCAATAATTACTGATAAAGCTTGCTAGTTTAAAGCTAGCAAGAGTGTGTCTGCTATTATTTTTATCTCGCTGTTAGTGTTTGCATTGCTCATGAATATCTGCAGTGCCTACGTTTCACTGCTCTTCACAGTTTTTTCCATGCATCAACAGTAACACTTAACTGACACGAATCTGGTAGGTTTCTTAATAGCACTAAAACTGTCTGGAGTCTCACAGAACCTACCTCAGTGCTGTTTGGCAAAATTAGCAGCAGCGGAGGCATTGGTGCTGTCTTTCTGCAGGCTCAGGAGGATGATACTGAGTAATTTTGGGATTACGTTTGGGAAGTTGCCCTTGTATCTGGGGAAGAAGAGATGGATTTTTTTTATGTGAAATCTTAAATTTTGCAGAAGTTGATGTTTCAGTTACCAGTAGCCACCATGAAAAGCTTCTGGTTGACACGAAAGCAGTTGCTTGGCAATCTGATAAAAGGATTTAATGAAATTTACAAATGGCGTAGAATACCTTAAAATGCTTAGAAACAAAATACAGCTTATAGTATGAAAAATGCTTGCGTGCCTTATGTAGGTTAGCCTCTAACGTGTAACAAGGCTTATACCATTCTTCATTTTTCACAAGTTTCATAAATAACTTATTGTACCGTATTGTGATATCAGCATGCTTTATGTCAGCATCACTTAATGTGACGTGTTGAAGTGACGTTTTATAAGGGGTTGGGTGAGGACAGCTGTATGTTTCTGTCAGATATGGCATGTGTATACATATACACTTAGCACTGAATATCAGAATCAGCAGTTAGAGCTTTAGACCTAACCTACTAGGGGAAAACCAGAGTATTAACCTACCTTGATCTTTGGGAGAAGATAAGAAATAGTCATTCTCAGGAGGGGGACAGATTTATGCTTCCCTGGTCCAAATAATCAGGCTTAGTAAGAATTGGATGCTTTGGCTCATCATTCAGCTCTCATTTTCAAATGGCTTTGCTGGGAGACTGCACCATGTCAGCTCTTTGCATCACAATGTTTAGTATATTATACAGCTACCATGATAATACTTGGAGGCTTCTAAAATTGATTAGTTAAAATTTACCTCTTTCTCCCTAAGGCCTGTAACGTACAACTGGACTTGTGTTTGATTGTCTGACTTCAGAACTTAAAGAACAGAAAAAATGGCACTCATGAAGAAAAGTTTGAAAATCCCAGAAATCTTTTCTTTTTGCAATCATGTCTTTGTCACTGGCATCCAATCCTGTGTGGTGCTGAGCACCTCTTGAGACATGATGAGAGCCCTTGATTTAAGGACATTTTGTGCTTAACAGGGTCTCTCCAGTTAGGAGTTTAGTAGCTATTTTAAAGTCAGGCCGGTGACATCTTTATATTTCTCCTTGTTTTTTAACATATGTGCACATGCATGTTTAAGCCAGTGTGTGTGCATCCTGGCACTCATGGCTGAATTTGTACTGCTTAGTATCATAACTCACTTTTCTGACATATCTTGCGCTGAGGAGTTCATCAGAAGGTTACTTTATAATGTTGTAAATTCATTTTTCAGCATGGTGAATCCTTGGGGAGATTGTTCTGCTGGACAGTTTCAAATTGGTATAGCTTTATATTTTGAAAGAACAAAAAGAAAGAAAGGAGCTTAACATACGTTATCTTTGAGACCTCAAAACTTGAAGTAGAAATGACATTGAAAGCTCAGAATATAAATCCATTACTTGAACATTGTGTTTATGGTTATTCTTACTGTACGACAAATTTGGGTACCACTAAAGGAAGGTAGTGAGAATTTTGTGCCATTAACCACTCGTATTAGGGTTTTGCGCAGTTAATTTTCTGCTTTAATCAGTTATGATATTTCCACAAAGTATCCTTCCGATTATTCAGATAAGTAAAATTACTAAAGCTACCTTCATAGAAGCTTACTTCTGAAGTAGCAGTATATCTTTGAGTTTTAATATATGCATATTTTAATTATCTTTGCATATGCATTAGATGTAGTAAGATGGAACTTCACTCCTTAAATTGCTTCTGCAATAAATCAGCATTTTTTTTAAGGCTCAGTCCTGTTTCCATTGAAATCAGTGGCAAAACTCTTAACAAGAGTAAAAGTGGACCTACATTCTGTATTAGGTAATTAAATTATATGAACATACCAAAGAGACAGTGACTGTTCTGTGGAGTACAGTCCTGCCCAAACCTCCCACCAGACACCTTCACCCTTGTGAAGATGAAGGTAGTGTATAGCATCCCGTTTAATGATAGAGTCCAGAAAAATGTCACAGTCTTGTGGAACAGAACTCATTGAATCACTTAATAAGCCCAGTATGAGAGTGTACACACAGGAATGAAATACTTCATGTTTTATGAAAAGGAAACAGCAGGTTTTCTCAATATACCAGGCTCATTACAGCTTAATAGGAAAAGAAAAAGGAGAAAAAAAATTGAAGTGAAGTTGTCACCTAACAGCCCAAGAATTAGATAGGCAACACTGCTTCCACGTGTTAGATTGTGTATCTTCAGTACCTGGTTATCCCTAAGGTGCGCATGTTGGTACCTGTGTTCCTTTGCCACAGCAGTCCTGGATCTATTAGTGGATGGCTGGTGAGCTATTATGAAAATAGTCTTTAAATAAAGAGTGCTGCCTCAGTTTTATGAACCCTAACAAACGCAAATTATTGGGTGTGTGCTTGCATAGCTGTTGAATCTCGGTGGACTGGTATTCAGTTCTGGTGAAGGAGGAATGCTTTTTTTCCTGAAGGTTGCCTGTGAACTCTGCGAGTAGAAAGTTTGCAGATTCACCACGTTTCCCCTTGTTTGCTTCTGAGGTATCTTACCATAAACTTTAATCATGTATGTTATGTAATATAGAGGAAGTAAACAAGACTCTTCAAATAATCATTACTCATTCTGTTCCCATGCATTACCTATTTGTTCTGTTCTCTACTTTGGACAACACGGTGATGGTGGTATATGATGCCAGATAGAACAGAGCTTTAGTTGCATTTCAGTTGGTCACTTTGTTCACTGTGTGTGCAGTATATCTTTGAGAGTTTTAACAAAAATACTGAAGAATTCAGATATAGAGTAAATTGGTGATAATATTGAAGATAAACATATCAATCAGAAAAATATCTTTAATAGTGTAGTGTTTAAATTACTTCTTATAAGCACTTAAGATTCTCATTAGTCCAACATCAGAAGACTAATGAATATTAATGTATAAGATCAAAGAAATATTGAAAAATCAAAGGAAGTAAACAACAATTATACTTTTAAGTATTACATAATGGACAAGTTTTTAGCTATCCCAAACTTTCATAGAGTTGGTCACTTAAGATGCTGACTGTTCTCAGTGGTGGTGGGGTGGGGGGGGCTTTGTTACAGTATACAGGAGAGGCAATTGTGTAATGCAAACAAAACAGTACAATGAATAAATGCCTCAAAACCTACAATATATGGATTATGCACCTAGGATATGAATTCATGATACTATCAATGAGTCAGAGATTAATTTTAATATTTTAAATACTTACAGACGCATTCAATAATCCCTCACTCTGCTTCTAAAATGGCACATTCTTTGCGATTATCGATGACAAATGGAAGTTTTAGCTAAGTAGATTGCATTAAATACTTTCTCAAAGTAGATTTTAGCCTTTTGGGTAAGTTGGTAGCTTCATAGTTAGCGGTTAGAAATGTTTGAATGGAAACTGAATTCTGCTTTATATGGTTAAATGTAAAAATAAGAGTGACTTTGCAAATAATAGATTCAGTAACAAAACAAACGTTTTTTGAAAAGAATAACATGCAGAGTTTGAATGGAAAAATTTAATACTGTATTATTTAAAATATTATATTGTTGTTACAGCTATCCTTTGGAAACTGGAATTCTGCTTTCTCATTTTGTCTGTGGGGTGTGCATGCTAAACTGCCCTTGTAAACATTTTGGAAAGAAGTGGCAGTGACATTGGCAGTGCTGTAGTTATGGTTGAGATGGCACTCCCACTTTCATTTTCTGTTTCCAGCAATATATTGTTGAGGTATGGTGATCCTTAGACTATCCTCTTTTGTGGGGCAAAGTGGCATGCCATGATATGCAAATGAAATATATTTTTTCAGTTTGGGGTGGAGAACTATGGCTGCATAATATCTTAATCTCCTGGTGCTAGTGCAGTAGGCCTGAAGCCTCTAAGGAGGCCCTTTGTACCTTCCTGATTGGTGTTACAGAAAATTTTATGGCCGAGTTTAGAGAAAAATATTGCCTGCTCCAGATTGAATAGTAGGTTAGGATGGTGTTAGGGAGCACAAGCAGAAAAATACCTCCTGTTCTGCACATGTGCAGAAAACAGCTCTGCACATGCTGAAAAACACTATGTAGATGCTGTTGCAAGAATGATGCATCATGAAGTGTGTGTGTCACTATTTGGCCTTTTTTCTAGCAAAGGGAAGACAGTTTATTTATGGAGCTGTGTTCACTCCAGCCAGGGGGGGTGTCTTATTGGCTTGACTAGAAGGCTAATTTAAATTAACATACAGAAAGGAGGTGAAATCTGAGATGCTTCTATGGGCATAGCTGTATTGTGTTGGATGGTGCTAAGGAGCACAGCTGGAAAAACATGTCCTCTCTCTGCCCCCGTCCCTCGCACGTACACATATTCGATTCTGTTCTGCATAGAGCATTGGCCACGTACAACTTAATAGCCCAGGAACCTTGAGGTTCACTTATGTACACATTTTCAGTAAATGTATAATGTTCAAGACTGTGGATTTTGAAGAAAAGCAATTTTAGATGTGAATGAATAAGGGCTTTTATGATCACATATCAGAGCAGGGTCAGAACCATCTTCATCTTAACGTCCTTTGTTAGAGAAATAATTTACAAGTCATGATTCTCAGCTGCCTGTACAAAATGACTCGGAGGTGAACAAATGCAAACCAGTAATGTTATGGGGTAGAATAGTTTGCTCTTGCTGTAGTAGTGTAATGGAAATACCACCTGTAAGGTGAATTGATGTCGTTGGAATAAAGTTGATTTTTCAAATAAAATTTATCAGTCCTTCTTGTGCATGTATTATAATGCAATCAGTAATTCCACTGTAACGTAATAAAAAAAAGTCATAGGAAGTACTCATTTCTATATGAAACACTGGACTATAAAAGAATGATTTTGTGGTCATAAAATAAAAATGAGTAATTCTGGGAATTAATATGGATTTTTGTTGTCTTAAGTCCATCACGTTTCTTTTAGTGTGTATACCTGGATAATACTTTTTGCCATCATCCGTATCCATTTAATTCCCATGGTTCAAAACAAGAAAATTGCTCTCAAGAAAAGGCTCAGATCCAATGGTACAACACATTACATTGTTATGGGCACGATGTACCTGATGTCTCTAGGGGACAGTGACAGCACCTGACAGTCATCTGGAGAGTCCTGCGAACTTTTTAATGGCAACTTTAAGGCTCACAAGAGGATTCTTCTAATATTGTTGTGACATGATCTAGATTTTGAACCTAGATACGAAGCTAATAGTACGTAATGGTTTTCAGAGCGCCAGCGAATCAAATTCCTGAAGTACAAAGAGCAGTTGACATCCCATTTCAAAGTGACCAGATGTTTGACCCAGTTCTGCTGCAGTTGTGCCGTCACAATTGTGTCTCATTGCTGTTGGTTCTTGGAGGCTGACAAGCGGAACAAGTTGCTTCAGCTCACGTTGCTCATCTGTTGCATACAACAGCTTGCACATTCTTATTATGTGAATGAAATGCGGAAAGAGACTTTTTTTCCCCCTGGGCTATCAACATAATTGAATCCTCCCCCCACCCAAAACACCAGTATCAGGGTGAGGGGAAATTCTAAAAGAGTAAGGGAAATTTCTATCAGCTTTCAGAGATGGAAGTGTAAGCCTCTTCTAATAAACTCAAAAGGTTAGTGAAAACACTGCAAATGGAGAACAGCCCTCTGCTAATGAGAAAAGCTCATTAGCAGCGAATGACTGTAATTATCTTTATAGTACCTGAACAGAAAGATGACATGTTACTAACTTTGTAAGATGTATTGGCATGATGTGTCTGATGGTTCAGGGAAGGGCAGGGATGCTGCCTTTTTATATTTTTCACTGGGGATGAACACACTCGACATTTGAAATGAATGAATTTTTATGGAGATTTAAATATTGTGCAACAGAGAATTCTACACTTTGTGCCATGTCCCAGCATCACTCATCTGTCAAGCTCTTGAGAGTGTCGTCCATAGACTGAGGACAGGGTATGGGCTTGTGTGTTTGAAGAAGGAAGGTGTATGAGCTGCTGTTATATTTTATATCCTGTTGCTTTGACTGCTTTTCTAACCGTGGCGTTGATTCATTCCACGCTGTGACATTCTGACTTTTGCACTGTTTAGATATTGTGTTGCTTATTTTAGTTAATGATTTTTTTTCTTAACAGTGGAGGAAAACTAAGATTTATCAGTGCTTAAAGTCATAACTTTGCTAGGTTTTGAAATGCCTATGAAAACACTTAGTAGAATAAGACTCCCAAGTACTGTAACTGTCACATTGTTTTATCTAATTTATGAAAGAGAGGCATAAGGAATGAACAATAACACTTTAGTTAATGTTTCTGGATTAGCCGTTATAGAAGCCACAGAAAATATGTAACCCTTCACTTTGTGTTCACTTTAATTTGGTTATAAAGCTTTGATGGAAGTGTCATTTAACAAAATATCTTTGTTTATACCATTAAACTGGTTAACTTTATCTGAATTACATATAGCATTTTAAATATAGGTCTACCTCAAATTGGTCTTTAAAGTTACATAATCTATTCATTTGTGTTTTATTCTAATATAATTTCCCCAAATTGATTTATTCTAACCCCAAATTGAGTTACCAGGATTTTTGGATATAATTTTTTCTTGAAAGTGATAAAAGCAACTTTCTGTCAAAGCTCTATTATATAGCCAGTTGTGTCAAATTAGCATCAGAAGATTTTTAAAGAGTTTATTTGTGACTGGTGAAATATACTTGCATTTCCATCTGCAGAAGTTTTCCTACTTACATTGCTAATAATGAATTTCTACCATATGCATAACGAAATGCATTAAAACTCTGGAGTCTTTCATTTTTCCAGTCCCTAATTTGGCATAATCCTAGTGTAGACCACTATAGATCAGACTGGATGGAAGCCTTCTACCATGATGGTAATAGTAGTACCCGAAGCTAGTTGGTGCTTAAGTAATTTGTCAATTCTCAGGAAAAAACAGTGACTTTGGGTGGATGAGCTTACCTTTCCTCAAGGAGATGCCGTTGAAAGTCAGATGATCTGATTTAACAATGACCACAAACTAAAAGGCAGGCAGTGGGACACTGCCGCCCCCCCACCCCGCATTCCTCCCAAGAACTGCATGGTTGAATAAAGGGAAAACATTTCATGTTAGGTACTGGATGATGAGACCTCCAAGCTAAAAGTTGAGACATAACATATGTGGGAAGGGATAGGGACCATTAGGTGTACTGGTTCCATACTGAACAGTGCTGTCCCAAATCCTGTAATAAATTCAGAGCCAGTCTTAGATTCCATGGGAAAAGAATGACCTGAGCCCTTACAAGTGAATCATCACAGTAGGAGCATCAGATGTGCAGAGTATTTACAAATTAGGAAGATACAAGACGGATGTGTGTGGAATCCCACCGCCGTGGTGGAATAGTAGAGGTCGTTTCATGACAGTGGTAGGCAGTCTATGACTGGGGATCTCAGAAGATGAGAGAAAATGACAGAAGCTGGCCACAATACAGTTGGAGAGTTCTTTGCATGGCTTGAAAAGATGCTTATTAAAACACCAAGCAAAGATATTACCCTTTTAACTGGGGACTGAATGCAACATTGTTCTCATTAGATGTCATGGGAAGCAGTGGACCTGGCCTGGGTTTGCACAATGAGAGATGAAGGCTTTTAGTTGTACTACATCTGTTATTAGGACAGAAGAATTCAAGTACTACATTCACTCATCCTCCTATGTGTTTATACAAATACTGGTCGTGATAATCTGAAAATCCAGCTTGGATGTCAGCCATATTCAGACATGAATAAATTGCCTTTTTTCTTTATTGCAGTGTACAGCCATTTTACTCCTGAATAAGAAAGTTCACATGGAATTTAGTCTGCCTCTTTTTTTCCCTTGAATAGTCTATTGGCATTAAGTATTTGAATCATGTATGACTATTAAATTAATCTATATTTGCAAATCACTGGAAAAGTGAGGACAACTTGGCAATAGCTGAGGGGAAGAAAGCCTGTCTGAATTGCATCTGGATCCTTTTGAAAGATAGTTTAGAATTTTAGGTCAAAACTAAGCTATTTTGATGGGTGTTTTCATTATCTTATTTTCTCAAAATCAGTTTATATGTTTAAAAGTATACATTTGATTTTAGCTGAAAAACACAAGCACAAAACAGCCATAGAATTTACCTTTGAGTCATAAGTAACACATTTGTCAGGCGTGGTCTGTTATGGAGTTGAATAGGCATGTTACTTTGATGTCATTTGCACCATGTATGATATTTTATAATCAGATGGAAGAGTATATCAAAATTAAATAAAATAGTATTGTGAAACACCAGCACAAATGCAGAGCCAATATTACCTAAAAACTTATATAGAACATCAGAAGGGACTCAAGTAAAAGATATTCATACTTTTTTTTATTTTGTAGGAGCTGCAGTCATTGTTAAAGTTATACACTACAGCCTGACTAGCTGTCTTCAAAAAATGCACTCCTGTTAAATCCATATTGCTTTGGTGCATATTGAGTAAATATTGTATCAGGTATACCATAATGAGGGATTTACTAAATGGAGTTAAATAGTTAAAATAATTAGAATAGTTAACATGCTAGGTGTCATTAAGTTTGTACAGAAATCCTGCATTTCTGTTGACAGCTAGTTGCAGCCCACAGCCCTGAAGTTCAAAAGTCCAATCTTCTGTGTACCAGGGTGGTGGAAACTGGCCAGAATTATTACATTCCACATGAAAATTTGGTCAAAGGGATGAGTTGGTCTGTTTTCTGTTTCGCACTCCCTTGGCAGGGGTATCGTGTCTGATAACTCTAGGGCAGAAATGAGAAGTTTAACTGTGGAGAAGGGAAGAGCCCAGCTTTCCCACAAGGAGCACGCTGTGGGTTGTGAGGTGACTGATATTAAAGAGAAAAGCAGTTGCAGTATACTCACAGTACACTCACAAATAGGAAAGTAAGACTGGAAGGGACCTCAAGACATCATCTAGTCTGCCCTTCTACAAGGCAGGCTCAGCCCCCAGCTAAGCTGTCTCAGCCAAGTGTCTGTCCAACCTGCTCCTGAAAATTTGCAGCGATGGAGATTGCACAACTTCTCTAGCAGCTTGTTCCAATGTTTGGCCATTCTCAGAGTCAGAAACTTCCTCCTAATCGGCAACCTTTTTTTTTTTTTGCTGCAGTTTGAGGCCGTTGCTCCTTGTCCTGTCCACTACCCCCATAGAAGAAAATCCATCTCCAGCTTCTCTATAATCACCCTTCAGGTATTTGAAGACGTTATCAAATCCTACCCCCGTCTTTTTTCCCCCCAGACTCTCAACTTTTCCTCATAGGTCATGCGTCCCAGGCTTCTAATCATTTTTGTTGCTCTCCACTGGCCTCTTTCCCTTCTGTCCCCATCCTTCTTGAAGCGTGGGGCCTAAAACTGGACGCAGGCTGAATAGAGGGGAGGAATCACTTCCCTTCATTTGTCCTGTTAATATAACACACTATGCTGTTGGCATCTTTTTTTGCTATGGGACGACATTGTTGGCTCTCAATCAGCTTCTAGTTGACTGTGACCCCGAAGTTCCTGTCTGCAGTGCTGCAGCTTAGCCAGTTGTTCCCCAATCTGTATCTGGGCATGCAATTGTTCCATCCCAAGTGCAGGACATTGCACTTGACCTCCTTGAATTTCTTCTGCTTGATTTCAGGCCGTATCTGCAGTTTACCAAGGTAATTCCAGAATACATTCTGCTATAATTCTAGTACAATTTTTTAAAACCTGTGAATGAAAGACTTTTAAACTGTCTCATACTATTAGCATAGATAGTATAGGAGATGATGTTGTTTAAAAGCTTTATTGGCACGTATTGAGATGAATTTCATTATTTGTTAGTGGGTTATGTGCGTATTGTAGGCTCATGTTAGTAAATCCTTTCACTCCGCAGAAAGTTACGCTGTATTTCATGTATCTGGGAATATCATATAGTGTATGAAAAACATACGTTCTGATTTGATTGAGGAGAATGCTCTTAATACATGTCTTCCAACCTGAAAACTGCTTTTATGCAGCAAGGTTGTTGGTTATAGCTGTATTGGTCTAAGGACACAGGTGTTTATGCCCGAAAGCTTGCAGAGAACAGTTTTTGAGAGAGCTGATATTGGCACACATTATTTTTGTCCTGGCTTCTCTCTGTATTTTGTTGGTGTATGCCTGTGTGCCAGTGGCACTGATACTTTGGGCTGTGAAATAACTATGGGGTTTTATTAAAAGTTTCTTCAGTTACTGTTGCTGTGACAATAAAAGTTAAACATGGTTACTAATGTATAGAGCACGCATTCTCTTTTCAGTGGCAGCAGGTCAATGATTTGTTTTTTTTATCCCTATGTAGCTTTGAAGTGCAGCAAAGAAGTGAAATCCATTGAGAATAGTCTGTTAAGGTAAGTGTATTTATTACAGGGCATTGACAAACATTGCCTTACAACATTGATTTTCCTTATATTCAGGGATTTAAACACATGGATTAGAGATATAGCTGACAGGGCAACTTTAACCACTTGGTTGTCCCATCACACACAATGCTGAGCAATAGTGAGAAGGAAAGTATCAGGGAAGAAGTTGATGTGCTGAGTTTGGCCAAATCTTCAAGCATGATTGCTGACTTATGCTTTGTTCACAGTGCTTAAGATATTTCAACGTAGCTATGTTTATTAAGATTAATGCTAGGCATAATAAAAATGCATTGGTACTGCTTCTGGTCTATAGCTGAATAAAGCCAGCTGGCAAAATAAAACATTTAAAACAGAATGCAGAGTGGCATTTTAATCTGCTTCTAATAAATGTATTGTGATAGTCAGGTGTGTAATAGTATGCAGCAGACACCATCCTGCTTTGTGCAGAGTTAGCTGAGAGAGATTTCCAAACACGGGTATTTTTGTTTGGTTGGTTCATTGGTTTTGTTTGATTTTCATCACATGGTTTTAAGTGGGTAAAAAAGCTAAATTTGAACTAATAGGTAGCCGCCTGTGTGGTGTTACAATAGCTTTAATTTTAAAGAAAATCTTTTCCCATTCAGCAGAAGTATCAAGAAGTGTGCAACTTAAATTGTTCTTGATTCAGGTTTAAAAACTGAAACACTTCATGGAGAGAAGAAATTGGGTAATAAATTGTGGACTATGATGGGGATCTACTTCCATTAAAAGGCAGGTTAAAATATCCTATAATCCTATATTTGGCTTTGACAACAGTTATCTTTTTATTTTGAGATTTTTCTGCCATCATTTTCGTAAGAGTTGAAGTTGAGAACTGTGGTAATTAAAGCAGCCTGAAACATAAAAGGCAGATTTAGAAATTCAAGATGGTCACATTATGCAGTGAGATTTTAAATTATTATAGTCTTGCAGTGTCATCAATTGTAAACCATTGTGATCAACTGTTAAAACATTTGTTAAACAACAGATTTGTGTAGCATAGAAGCAATGAATGTATGGTATGGTATAGTATATGAGCTTAAATTTTATTTTTTTCTAGGCACGTTTGCATTTTATGACATGGTAAATCGATTTTTAATGTTTATATGCATAGTTAAGCTGTTTATAGGTAGAATAAAGCCAAAACAGAAATTGGAACAAATATTTATGTAGTTGATAGAAGTATTTTGAAAAGGAAAACTTTTAGGGGAGGGAAAAAGTATACCTTTAATTTATGTGGCAGCACCAATTTATATGTTTATAGCTGTTTGCACCTGCTTAATTATCTGTTTGTTAAGGAAATGTTGTATATAGTTTCCTTGGTGGCAGCTGTTATATCACAAGGTGATAAGTGACCTCGAACATGAACCTCACAGCTGTGCTTTAACCCCTAGTATGCTAATTCTAAGGCTTGTGTTAAAAAAAATCTGGAGAAAAGATAACCTGGTGATAAAGGATCACTCTTCCCATACTTCTTTCCCAGTTACAGTGCAATCTGCACATTAGTCCATCTCAAGGGGACGGGTTGCGTGGCATGCTTGGGTATGTGCACCTCTCGGGGTGCGATTCTTCAGTCCAACTATTTTTGCATGGGTTCTCTGGGTAGCAGTCTCCTTTTAGCCACCATGTTAACATGACAAGCCTAACTGTTCTTGGCACCTGTGAGCCTTTTTTCTCCTGAGACCTGTGGCCATCAGCTGAATAAAGCAACTAAAAAAAAAAAAGATTCTTCAAAACAAAGCATTATTTATTCACCCCCAGGTGCACAGCAAGCAGAACAAAGGATAAAAACAACAGCTATTTATAGGTGTATTTCCACCTCCCTAAATATTCAGCTCTCCTGAAAGCTTTGGTGAGCTCTGTTCCATCGAGTCACCTTATTCACCCCCAAACCAGTACCTTTTAAGGCTTCAATCCTAGATCATTCAGTCTGGGAAAATGAACTCTGAAAGTTTGCTTATAATCAGATGCAGGATATTCCCCAATTAAAAGCTCCTTCACTGTTAAAATAAATTATAACCTATTTCAGAAGGACTGAGTGAACAAAGTGAGTAGAGTGGCACTGTATATCAGAAATGGCATGACCTGTTTCTGAGTCGCTTACAATTTGAAAACGAATGCTCTCAACTAGGAGTGGATCCATGTTCTAATGGATAAAGCACAACCTCGGGCACCCACTAGTTGGTATCATCTACAGGTCACAAAGTCATGGTAGAAACAGGGTGACCAGATCTTTAATCACCTATCTATAAGGTATAGGAGGAAACCCCCTGTTATTGTAGAGGACTTGGTCTCGGAAGTGTCATGCTGTTGGTACTAAAACTTCTTCTAGTTCTAAAAATTCTAGATGAGTGTCCTAAATCAAAAAGTATTATGTCCATACAGGGTAAGTCTACATTAGGCCTCATGTTGACCGCTAACGAGGATCATAGAACTACCAATTCATGGCTGCTTAGGTGCACATGATCATAACTTGACTACATTTCTGTAGAAAGACAATAAAATGCAAGAGTCACTAATGTGTATGTTCAGTGCTTTGAAAGGACCAGGTACTCAAAGCTGAAAACAATTGAGACAAATGAGCTGAGAAAAATAACTGTAAACAGAAAAATGTGAATCCTGATTGGACTAGTTAAGAATATTTTACCAGATTCTCAAAGGATTACACTTATCAAAAAAATCCAACAACCTGCCTTAGAGAGGAAGTAAAAGGTACGACCCCTTCTTCTTCCCACCTCTTTCTCCCCCCAGTATGTATCAAGGGGGTGTAAGGTGATTGTGATTACTATAAATCAGAAATTAGAATAGAAGCAAATTGAGAAAGGAAACGAGGATATGAAGCAAATTAAATGATCAACAGAGATGAGGACAGTCAGTACTATTTGTAAAAGTGTATTAGGAAGAAGAAAATTCTGAACAAGTTGGCCTTTCACTAGATGGAAATGGTACAGCTGTCATTCAAGCAGAAAGGCACATGTATGCAGAAAATATTTCTTTTCTGGAAACAATAGATTGCATATTACTGGTTTCTGCAGTACAGTATATCCAGGCTCGATGGAGTTCCCTTTTCTCTAAGAGTTGGCCAACGTGTAACTATTTTCCCCCAGTAAATCGTCCCTAATGCATTTCATATTTGTAGTTTAAAGAGGAAATTGATAGTTGGAAGCACTCATGATTCCTGGAATACCCCAAGAGAGGAGGTGCATTTTTGCCATGATTTGAAGTCCACTCCCTGGAGTGAGAGTTGTGTTTCTATAGAAATGAAAATATTTTCAGAGAAGAATTAGGGTATACTGTTAAATGAAAAACTGCAGCGAGGACTCCTTCTAAAAGGCTTCCTTAACCAATGTCTAAAGTATCAACAGGGTTTCCAAGGCAATTTTCTTTAACCTTTGTTTAAAGGCGTTTTGCCTGATTTTTGTGGCTCTCCCGAGGTAGTTGCTTAAGATATGAATCACTTTGTTTATGGTACCGCACTCAACTGAATAAAAAGGACTGCAGTCAACCTACACAAGAAACGTGCTCAGGTATGCCCAGATACCTATTGTATTTTAATCACTCACTTCACTGTATACTCTGCTTTCTGAGTATCCTTTCTGAGCATCTCATGAAGTGAACTTTGGGTCACAAAAGTTTGTGATCTATCTGTCTGTCTGTCTGTCTGTCTGTCAATCTCTCTTTCTATCTATCTATCTAACGATCTTATTTAGTTTGTCTATAAAGGTGCATACCTACCCTGGCTTCTGACAGACTAACATGGCTAACTACCTCTCTGTATATTCTTGTACATAGTTGTGTTAAACACATTGATTTTAAAATATTTACTTATTCTCTTGAGTGCAGTAGTTGCCTTTACCAGAGGGTCAGTTTGGTCTCCATACGTGAAAGACTTGTATTAACAAGTCCTTTTTTCAAGTCATAGTTGGTCATATGATTGGCATTCATTAAATATAATTGAAACATCAGTGGATTTCAGAAGAGATTCCTTGAATAGGAGCAATGTGCTGCTGATCAAACTGAGGTTCCATCTTTCTAAATGCAATACGTAAGCCGTTAGTATCTGAAATAAATGCTAGCACTTTAAGGTCAGTACAGACCTTGTGGACTGTTTTTGCTTTCCCTGGTAAAGTATGCCAAATTTTTTAGCTCCAGCTTAACACTAGTTCTGTATGAATCCATAAGTGCTACAAAAGAAAAGCTTTAAAACATGCACACTGGAGTGAAAGAAAGTTGTCTACTTAATCCTATTCATGAGAGAGAAAGTTGGTTCTTGTGATGTGAATTGAGTGAATTCTTCACTATGTGAAGAATGGGCATCAGGCTCATAATCAAGATTTCGCTTTTATAGTCCCAGAGTAAAAAATAAAGTCAAATGTTTGTGTTTTGCCTTTTCCAGTTTATGATCTGTGAAATGGACAGTAGGGAGCCCTGCCTTTCTCAGACTCAATCAGAATAGTGTCCTTGGGCATTTATTGATGTGCTCTGGGAGGTGATTTGAGAGTGCCTTAAACAGCACAGCTCCAAGAGCCATGCTAATTTAAAGCACCTGGAACGTCATGTATATCAGTATCCCTGCACTGAAAAATGGTGGTGGGGTGCTTTGAACCAAAGCTCATTGAACAAACTTCAGTTTTAAGCACCCCACTGCCATTTTTCATTTTTCAGCACAGGGATGCTGATGCACGTGATGCCAGAGTCTGCTGGAGCATGGTAATTACAGTGCATTGGAGCAGCCTCCTTGCATGTGTATAGGAGCCCATAGTGTTGAAATACTTTTTTCTCCTTCCTGTTCATTGGCAGTAGTGTTTTTTGAAAAAAATCTTGTTTTCCCAAAGGCCTTACTTTAAGGATGAAATATCCAAAGACCATGAGTAAATGAAATGGATAGTTTTGCCACTAAAAACTATTCTGCCTTAGTCCACAGCAGTATCAATAATGATGTCAGTGGGAATTTTGCTTTGAATTCAGAGCTTGTAGTTGTCTCTAAATAGCATGCAGAGGGAAAAAAACAATTCTAAAATAAAGTTCAAATGTTACAGTTGTCGGAGAAAAGCAGATTTTCATCACCATAACTACATTCTTTCAGAAATCAAGAAAGCAATATTTCATGCCCTACTCCCAGGCCAGAGGTTTTTTAGTCATAGCATGGTGCCTGGCAAAAAAGAAATTAGACAACATTAGCAGTAGTTAGTTGTCTTGGCAAGAGTCCTTTGTACAGTAACTTAGAGCATTACATCCTAAGAGCTCCTGCCATTCTTAGCGGGTATTTTTCCAGGCGTCAGAAACATGGAGCCCCTGTGAAAGAAAGTGTAAAAACAAAGGGAAGAGGGGTTAAGGTTCAATAATTCACATGTTGCTACTATATGTTCACCTCCACACACATACACTGTGCATAATGAATTAAACTGCTCAGTGACATAATGTTTTCCTTTTCATCATTTACAGTGGTTGGTTATATGTGTTCCTGTTCTTAACCCTTTAGATATGTTGGGGATGATGTTGCAGTCGCACTGCATGGGTGTGTGTGTGTGCGCATGTGTGTGCACACACGTGTAGATTGGTGAGTCTTGATTCATTTTTCCTGAGCTAACTAATAGGGGTGTGTGAAGCAGGCCCTATTCGATTCAGATTTGGAGTTAGCCCAAATCAGGTACAGTGATTCAATTCGTTGATGTGGGTCACTGTCCCCGATTTGATTTGGCCAAATCCGAATCTGATGATCCGATGCTGATTTGGCGATTCAGTGATTTGGACATAGACACAGCTTTAAAAGTTTTTTCTACCTACCTCAAGGTACCAGCATGGCTTATGATCGCTACAATGCATGGAGCATCCCGCAGGAGTGCGGGGGGGAGGGAGGGGGCGGATTTGGAGATTCGGCCACCAAATCAGGCCAAATCTCAGCCAAATTGAATCAGGAACCAAAGCTTCACACAGCTCTAATAACTAAGTGGGAGAAGTGACTTTTGTCAAGACCACTGGCAACATCATAAAAGACAAAATATTACCAAGAATGGAAGGGCCATAGGTATGTATAGTATTGTTCATATGGGATCTTGTTAATATTGTGTGTGTAAGGGGGTTCCTGGAACTGTATGTTGTGAATAATGGATGCCCTTCCAAGGGAACTAGGGTACTTGCTCCTTCCTGGGTGGAGGATGTGTTTTCTGAACACAATTATTGGAAAGCTGTACCTGTTCCTTAACTTAATCACTTTTTGCAGAAGTATTTACCACATGATTTTAGCACCCAGTGTGTCTCAGGCTGCTAGAGTTAGAGATTAGTTCTTTATACTACTTGAAAGGTGAGATTACTGTTTTCAGGTTGTGTGCAACATTCACTTCTAGCTCTACTTCACAGGTTTTCAAGACAGTAGCAGGGATGGGGGATGGGAAAAGAAAATGGCAAAAAAGCAACACAACTACTTTATTTTAAAAGTACATCATGATATCAAGTATAAAATGAGATCCCTTTATGTAACCTGAAAACTGGAATGATTCCTAGCTTTGAGATAGCATAAAACATTCATTTCTTGCCTGTGAGGTTCATAGGAGATTAAACTTGAAATTATCTCATCTTTGCATTGTTCTGTTATAGTATTGCTTTTGGGGCAGGATGAAAAACTAGGGGTCATTTTGTGGACATTTCTTTTTAAATGAAACATAACAGCAATATGGTAGGAGCGTGGCCAGCAGATGGAGGGAAGCGATTCTTCTCCTCTGTTTGCACTGGTGAGGACACATCTGGAGTCCTGTGTCCAGTTTCGCACTGGTGAGGGCACATCTGGAGTCCTGTGTCCAGTTTTGGCCCCCCACTACAGAAAGGATGTGGACACGTTAGAGAGAGTCCAGTGGAGGCCTGCAAAATGGTTGCGGGGCTGAGGGACATGACTTGTGAGGAGAGGCTGAGGGAAATGGGCTGATTTAATCTGGAGAAGAGAAGACCAAGGGGGTTTGAATAGCAGCCTTCACCTCCCTGCCGGGGGGCTGCAAAGAGGATGGAGCTGGGCTGTTATCAGTGGGGGCAGATGACAGAGCAAGGAGCAATGGGCTCAGGCTGCAGCAAGGGAAGTTGAGGTTGGATATTAGGAAAAACTCACGAAGAGGGTATTAAAGCGTTGGAACAGGTTACCCAGAGAGGTGGTGGACTCTCCATCCTTGGAGGTGTTTAAGACCCAGGCAGACAAAGCCGTGGCTGGGATGCTGTAGTTGGGGCTGGTCCTGCTTAGAGCAGGGGGTTGGACTAGATGTGACCCCCTGAGGTCCCTTCCAGCCCTCGTCGTCTATTGTCTGATTCATGCACGTTGTGGTGGAAAGGAACTCTTGGGTTCATACTGTCTGGAATTTTTTTAGAAGAGTCAATGTACTACTGCCTACAACTGGTCAGTTAATTTACGTATGCAACTTTTTTGAACCCAGGGTACTATATTAGTATTTCAAATCTCCATAACTGTTCCATGTGTCATTCCCATAGCTCTTGTTTTACCTCGCTTTAGAAGCTGAAATATAGGGTGACTTGATTTTAAAGTTGACATACTGCATGTAGTCACCACTGTAATGTGCTCTCCTTTGGCAGACAGAACATATTATTAAAGTTTTTTCAAGCGGAGTTTTTTCAGGTTTCCTTTGCACAGTACACAGTGGTTCCAAACCTGAAATTAGGCAGGTGGTTCATAAGATGTCTTATTAGAGATTAAATAAAGATTAAATTTAGTGCCCCCCAGCTACCAGTTCTCAAGTGGAACAGAATCATTTCAATAAATATCCTTCCAGAACAATAGGATGCCATTAGGATTTTTTCATAGGATGAACGCAGTACAGAAAGATGTAGTATTTTAATGCTAGCAAACACAACATCATTTTTCATTGTCCTTCTGATGACAATCTGGTTATTAGGTTGTCAGAGTTTTTTGACAAAATGTAGTGTTGGGCTACCTAATTAGATTGCTTTAAAGCCCATTGGGGATGCTGATATTTTTCTAATAAATTTTGGCCTAGGTTGCTTTTGTTAAAGGCAAGCATATCATTCTTGTGTGAAATGCTTGCTTTTTATGTTTACTGGGCTAAACATGAAAAATTCACTTATGCCTGATGTTCTTGGTAAAAGTATATCGTTTTGCAGGGTACTTTCTACACCAGTCATGTCATATATCTGAAAAGTTGTAACTGCTGGGTAGAAATGCTGAAGTGATATTTAGTTTCCAGGTAAAGGATTTATACTTCAAAAATAGTGAATAAGAAATTTAAGTATCTAAAGTTTTATTTAAAGTATGAGTTAAAGTTTTAATTTCGAAAATCTGTTCAGTCAATTTTTTTCTTTTAAAGATCAATAACAACATTTTATACTCTGAAAGAGCCTAGGCTGCTGACAATGCAAAACAAAATAGTTTTCTGTTTTTGCACCTGCTTACTTAATAAAGGAAACAATGATGTGACTAGCAGTATAAAGATTTGAAGAAGTACCTGAAGAAGAAATTTGGTTTCTTTGTGAATGTTATAAAATTAAGTCAGCCTGAGAGATTGCATTATGGATGCCTCCATCAATAAAGAAAGCTCTAAATTTTTCACTATAAATACAGGTAGGTCTCTTAATAAGGTTCAGACACTGCTGTGTGATATCAGCATGACTGGAAGATCTTGTCAATAAATCATTGCTTTAAAGGTCTTCAAAGTCCATTGGTGTCAGTGAAAGTCTTCTCTAAGGTCCTGATTCAGCAAAGTACTTAAGCATATACTTTACCTAAATCTCATTGGCTTCAGTGCTTTACTCTGCTGTGTATAGAATCAAAACACCTCAGCCCCTTCACGCCTCTCCATGTGCTTTGCCTTGCAGGTTAAAGATTTACTCTTCTTTCTACAGCTACGAAACTTTTGAACAGATGTGAAAACCTGGGCACTATAACTTTCCCATGGCTTTATGTGGTGTTAGATATGGTGAAATAAATTGGTATTTTTTTTAAAGAAGATTTTAATATCTTTAACTTCATTTTTAGGAAGAAAGCTGGCAAAACAATCTCCTGTAGGTACTTACTAATATTTCCAATGATTTACTTAAAACATGTATACAGGAGTAGCCATTGAAAGGCAGCGTTCCATTGGCAATGGACTTCTTAGCAGGACCAAGACCAAGGATAGCATACATTACTGCAGATGTTAAACATTTAAACTAATGTAGGTAGAAAGACTCTGGCATGCAATTAGTAATGCACATTTTTTAAAAAAAGACATTCTTCATCAAATATTTCTGTAGTTGTAGTTTGGAACTCTTAGTACAAATCAAAGAGATTTTTTTTCTAATTCTACCTTTCCATATCATATGCTATTGAAGTAACTGTTGTTTTCATTCATTGAGAAATGGCATTTTACTTATATAAAGGGTTTTTTTTGTTCTCATCAGTGTTGTACTAGTTTAAAGATACCTTAAACTAAAATCTTAACATATGTGCATATTGTGCCCCCACTTCTGAATTTTCGCAGTGCCCTTTTAGGAAAGTGTAGTTCAATGTTATAATAAATACTGCAAACACACTATTGTAAACTGTACCATGTTAACATTTAATCTAGAATAGTACGACTTCTTTCGTAAGGTAGATTTCATTAAGTAGCTTTCAGAATCCTTCTTTATAATTTGAAACATGTTTTTACATATTTAGATGACACAGTTTTCACTTTCTAGTTGATGGAAGTGCTGCTGGACTTTCTGCTGGATGATGTTCCCAGTAAAACCAGAACTGAGACATGTGGGAAACGATATGCCTTGTGCTAGCTACCATCCTATAGATTTCAAATTCTGTTATGCCAGAAGCCTTGATTTTGTTGTTTTCCCTCAGACCGGAACATTTTGACATCCTTCCGTTATCTCGCAGAACTCCACATGTTCACATGAACTCCCCCACCATACTGCAGGGTTTGTCTCTCTTGTTGTTATCCTTCCTGGAATTTTGGGTCATTTTATACTTGTCAAAGTTAATTTGCAAATCAATACTTACAGGATTATCCTAAGGCAAATGTGCATGCTTTACCTGAAAGGTTGGTAAGGATTCAGGCTTTTTTTTCAAATATTATTAAATAAACTTTGAATTAAATTCTAAGTGATACTCACCCCCTGAATGAACTTATTTGGATGCTCTGTTGCAGTTTTTAAAGAATATGTTGAAAAGAAAACAAGAAGCAATGTCTTTTTTATATATTGTTTTATTAGACGTTTGCAGAAATAATGTGAATAGCTGGTATATTATCGAAGGCCAGAGATTAGCAGCTCTCGCCCTTAAAGAATATATAATGTGAGGTATATTTTTAGAGCGCTTGCATTTTTAGGCGGTGCTGTTTTGTTAGAAGTGTGTGAATCCCACTGATTTTTTGTTTGTCTGGGTTCAATTTGCCTGGAGTGGGAGGTGTTTGTGAAGCATAGATTGCAAAAGTATGTTTCAGAGCATGCCAGCTGCATTACAAAACCAACACATTTTGTCCAAACACCACTACCAGGCTTTGACTACCCTTTAAAGAGCCTCTTAGGGGAAATTATGTGTGGTCTGTCCTGTACTCGTATCTGGTGGACAGATATGAGCAGCTCATTTTTGTTCCCAGTTGCATGCTTTGTCCACGTGTCCACTTCCAATACTTCACCCCAGAAGGGAGCAGGTCACCATCCTGTTGGCTATGTGGACACCCTCTAATGGTACTGGAGATAAAGAAGGGATAGAAGTTAATTGGGCTACTACAGGAGCAGTGAGAGAACACAGTTATTTTGGGAGGGGGGTTTCTTGCTTATAGTGAAATATTGTAAAGTCTGAGGTTTTCTCCCAGCTGCCTCCCTGCCATTTTGGTTCTTCTCTGCTATTGCAAAAACAAGACAAAACCTATTACCTACAACAACAGTTTTTATAAGGCAAATCTATCCTCAGTGCCATGTTAATGACTGGGCAAGGTTGGTTGTCAAGAGTCAAGCAGTGTTTTTTGCAAGGGTAGAAGAGACTCACCACTCCCTTTTCCTTCTCTGTAGTATTTATGAAAGAGCCCTTACTCCAGTAGTCTAGTGCTCAATGCACTGTTTCAACTCCCACAGAATGACTTGCAGGCAGTGGCAGAATGGATTCCACTTCATTTTTCTTAAGATTTAGAAACCTTTGTTTGCTTTTCCCCCCGACAGGTGAGAAGGAGTAACTTGATTAGCTAAGTATCTAGTTTGCCCTGGTGAGCCAGTGTTCAGACACTGAGATAACCTGGGCTCACCTTACGCTACTCGGAGGAAAAGCATTGCTCCGGGTTGTGGCTCCACTCTTTTCACACGGGCAGAATTAGACACTCAGGTGAAGGAAATGACATCTAGAGTAGCAGGCACCGCAAGACAGACTCACATGGCTTGGCTGCTGGTTCTGTGTCCAACGTTTGCCATTTCTGACTTCAGGAAACAAGTAGTTTTGCAAAATCTAATCCGTAAGGCATGCCACATATGTCTTCGCTGGAAGATGAGTTTAGGCTGCTGCACTACCATCTTACCTGAGGGCGCGCATTTGGACAGCTGACAGGAATCTTGATGTCACATCCAGAGGCTTGTTAGGTGGAAAGAATATATTTCAAATGTAGCCAGTCCTTGTCTCATGACAAATCCAGAAGACCAGCATCCTTCCATGCCATCTGTGATTAAAATTGAATCACTTCAGGTTGCTGCACATGACAGCAGGTATGAACTTTGTGTTTCCTCTGTTTGGTTTGTGAGCTTAGAAAATGGGGACAAACAGGTCAGCTACAATGGCCAAAGCTGCTGGGTATGCTGGAGGCTTGCATTCGCTGCGCTATGGAATGGTTAAACCGCTACGGTCCCCTCCACACACGCAGGTAAAGGCGTGATGGGATCTAATACACAATCCACACAATCATGCCTCCTGCTATGCCACATGTACACGGCAGTGTGATTGTGGGATCACAAATCTCATCCCTCTGTGCCGTACTGCTGGTGCAGGGGGAGCCTGATCCTGGGCTCCCCTTGCATCAGGAAGAAGCAAGCTTCTGCGGCAGGGAGCCCCTCAGCTGACGAGTCTCCTAGCCATGCGGACACATGTACCCCCATGGCTATGAGAGGGCAGCAGCTGTGATCCCCAGCAATGGGGTGCGTGGGGTGTCCCGATGGTTGGGAACACTGTCAGCTGATGGGGCTCCCAGCTTCAGGGGCATGTGCTCCCATGGCTGGCAACCAGCATCAGCTGGGAGCTCCCAGGCTCAGGGGTACACATGGCCCCCCGCAGCTGGGATCTCGGATTAGCTGATGGGGCTCCCAGCCACAGGGACACAGGCTACATGTGCAAATTATAGCCAGTTTCTATCCCGTTTTAAAGTTACAGTATTCCACATTTTCCAGCAATAACTTTATAGCTGGTTGGACTCTTTTAGGGTATCCAATCTAAGTTAATTGCATATATGACTAAGTAATTCTGTAATACATGTAACATATAGAGCCATAGGCTAAGAAATTTGAGTTGACTTAATTGTGGTGAAAAAAATTCATGTAGAATTATTCACAGAGGACAATGGTTGATTATACTTTTTCACCTTCGGTATGATTTAGCAAGCAAACGTGCATGCTAAAAGTGCACTTTATCCATTGTGAAAGGAGAATTGCAGCAAAAAGTTGGGCGGCTCAGGTGCTCTTCAGCTAGCCAAGCCCATGTTCTTTAGGACTACAAATCCTCATGAGTTTGGTCCCGAGTCATCTGCTCAGACCACTTGACTGCGCAGCTACTTCAAATGAGTTTGAGTGTAAGCAGTCCTCAGCTTAAATGAGATTTCCATTTGCTTTGAAAGAAAATGCTAAAGATGATGACTATTCACTTGTTAATTTTGGTTAGAGACATTTTACGGTTTGAAACATGACAACAGAGTCCTTTTGTGGATTGCTGTTGTTTGTTAATTATGTCTAACGTCAATTATTCATTTAAACTTCTTCTGATTCAAGAAGCTCCCTTGGCAAAATTTTGTGTATGGGACAAAATGGTTCCAGAAAAATCTGCTCTCTAGAGAAGGACATTGGGAAGGAGGATTATTGAGTAAATGATTGAAAGAGTCTGTATAAATGGTTTTTATTCTGGAGGACAGTATTAATTCAGCTCAGCCTAAGTGAAAACTGAAGGGCAATTCTTACTCTCCATTTGGATCCACAGAAGCTCGACCCACTGGAGCGCTCGTGCTGCATAATATCACATTATGAATGCCTGAGAACGAGCTTCGATGAGGGCACAGGGCGCTTCTAGTTGTTTGTGGAGGCAGAAGCTGAAGTCAGATTAACCGATTTGTAGGTGTTGTGTCAAACAGGGGAATGCTTTGAAGATGTCAAAATGGGATATCCGTTTCCGTGCGAATACATGCCCATCTAGAGCGGTCTCAAAGGGGGAATTTTGAAATAACAACAGTATTTTCCCTTCCCTTGGCACAGACGAATTGGAAGAAGAGAAGGGAAATAAAATACTATCTCAATATTCAGATGAGCCGAGGTTGTAAAAGAAACAATGAAAACTGGCTTTCTTGAAAAGGGAATTGATATTATATTGAATTGCTACACATCAAAAACTTTTTTTGTGAATGTTTTCAAAAGATATTTTGACAAGTACAGGGAAGAGGTGCTGGTATCATTAAATAAGTTGGCAACTTTTGTAACCAGCTTTTTGGTATCATAGCTCAAGGGAAAGTCAATAAACTTTGATTCCCAGCATTAATGTAATTATTTTGATTTTTCCGGCTCGTTCTAGGGAAGGCTTCAGTAACGTAATATCAGATAGCCAAAAGCAATTCAGAAATCCTGTGTCCCATAGGATGTCGTTCAAATGT
Organism: Crocodylus porosus; assembly: GCF_001723895.1. Classification (NCBI taxonomy): domain Eukaryota; kingdom Metazoa; phylum Chordata; order Crocodylia; family Crocodylidae; genus Crocodylus; species Crocodylus porosus. Next base: position 13,835,325 of record NW_017728917.1, read on the forward strand.
AGTAAGACCGGGGGTGGAATAAATCATTTTCTCTGATCTTGTTAGGGATGAGAATGTTATAGAGAAGCAAATGTGCATCACTAATACCAGGATACTGTAGGCAGAGAAAAAAAGCATGAAGTTTCCCTGATTACTAGAAGTATCCTGTTTAAAGTTTTTCCTCTTTGTTGTTTCTTTACCTTAACTTTCCTGTCATTTCAACCCTGTTCTCCATCTCATTGCCACTGGTGGCAGCAATTGTAATATAGCACTGAAGGTCAGGTCTGGTAACGTATTTTGGTTTGTCTGGAATAGCTCTTCGTACTCTTCTTCCCCTTGGTCCAGGTAGAACTTGAGGAATAGCTTTCTAAGCATGCGTTGATACAGAAACTTGATTTGTCCTTGTAATTTTTTTTTCTTTTAATGCTTCTTCTGCTGAAATATTCAATTTTACAATTCAAGTTCCCTTGAGGGAATGAGAAGATGAGGTGGGATGGGAGAATCATAATAATATAAGTGTCCCTGTTGGGTAATAGAGGCTAAAGAACTTGTAAATTCAACTTGAAAAACAAAAGCTTGATGAACTTTATTTGGAGATATTTTCCCCTAAGCAAAAGAAAATGAAATGATACACTGTACTTCTCTTGTAAAGGTTTGCAACAAGTAAATTAGACACAGCATTATGTGCAGTGTGAGTCAGAAAAGAAATGAAGTTGGGAGTTTTAAGTTGTATACAATGTACTTGGTTAGGGATTTTTTCCCCTGGGGGAAAGCAACAGTGGAAAAAACCCAAGTTCTTTAGGATTCTCACCTTTCCTCAGTATCATTTAACTTTGTACTCTTTGATTCCTGAATTTTCATCTAAGTCCTGGAGAAGGTAGGAAAGAACTTGGAATTTAAAGTTAAATCTAGTTGTATTCTTCCTCACACTAAGCCTTACCTGGCACTATTTTTAGGGACATATTCGTAGGCTGAGTGCACTAGCTTCATTCACAAATAAAGACCCAACCCCTTTGCACACAAGGTAACCCTACACTTGTACGTACATACTAGGTATCTACACACACACACACACACACGCACACACACACACACAGCACTAAATAATTTATGGGTACGTCCAGATATGCAGGGTAAAAACTGACTTGTGTATCTTTTCTGTATCTAGTTTGGGATATATGAATTATTTAATGTATTTTTCTCCCATCGTTGTTGTCCTTTTTAAAACTCTAACTGGCAAATACTTACATTATTGTCTCTATTTTAAATAATGGCCTGGTTGAACAAGAGCTTATTTAGCATCTTGTCACATCAGAACTCTTGTGCAGCTGTACCTGGATAATGAGTGCTGTTGCTTCAACTTGGTTACTTTGGTTTGTTAATTATGTGAGTTAACTGCTGTTTAGGGACCAAAAAAAAAAAATTAGATAGATTTCTCTGCCCCCTGAGTCCCAGCTCCTGTATCTTCTTTTCTCTTCAGTGAAATATGACAATAAATGAAAAATATTTAGTATTCTCATAATTTTACCTGTAATGGGAATTATAAGGAGCTAGAAATGTCTCCCTTTGCCCCATATATGGTCTGGCCTCACGGCCTGCAAGTACTGCTCCCAGCTAGCACCTGTATTGTACGTGGGGTCTGTGCCCTTGTATCATTTCTTAGTGTGGGCCACGGCTGAAAGGCATAACTTCACTCCTGCTGCAGAGTCCTTTAGGGAACAAATTATTGAATTTTAAGGAATTATGGGAATCATAAATGGCTCCATGCAGTCCTAAAATGTATGCAGAGTTGCACAGCTATGGAGTTTGGGTGAATTTCCCAACTCTGTGATGAGTGGAGAAGGGGCAGTATATTATATATTCCAGTGAGTAGGGGAGTATTTATTATCAGAGCCACCTGTCCTCATTTGTGGGGAAAAGTCACACGACCTCATTCCTGCATGTAGCCTTCTGGGCCTTGTGCAGCAGGGAAATGGCATGCAACCCTTTTCTGGTTAGGACTTGTAGTTAATTTTCAGGCAGTGAGCTAAGTTGGGAACCTAAGAGAAATATCGTTTCAAGCAACTTTTGGATTAAGGGTAAAAATTTCCAAAGAGCTGAATGACCTAAGAGCCTATTCCTAGTTTCTATAAGATTAGAGCTTGTTTCCATAAGAAGTTAAGCATGCAGTGGGCATGTCTACACGAGACACTTACTGTGCATTAGCCTAATAACACCGTGCAGTAGCATGGCGGTCAAAACCCCTGGTAATAGCTTCCTGCGCAGTGTTATTAGGCCAATGTGCAGTACGTGCCACAAAAAACACATGTGCCGGTGCTACTGTGCAGTCACTCTAGTTACTACACATTCAATTAGTACTTTATTAACAAATACTAAACTAAATGTGCAGTATCCAAGGTGCATTAACAAATGTGTAGACACACCCAGTTTGAAGATGTGAATTTATGGCACACAAGATGCTCCACACTCAAAATATGCCTTTCTGTGAGGTAGCTTATTCACTTCCATCCTGGGGTAAAAGTAGTCTGCTTACAGGGTGGCTGGGGATGGGGGATTAATGTACTGGGGAAATTAATGTAGACTAGCAAGTGTGCTGTTTATTCATGTCAAAACTTCCTGTGCACTTATGTCCCTGTATGTACTCTCCTCCTGCCTACGGGCCAGATTCACAACGGTGTGTGACATCCAGTGGTACAGATAGGTGCTGCAGGATTTACCAAAGGGTCCCTTATTAATCTTGCACAGTGCCCGTCTGTATGTCTAGGCAGCTAAGCACACAATGTAAATCTGACCCTTAGACAATTTGGAGAATTGGACTTAGGTTCCTAAGTCACTTGGGCTCTTTGGAAAATTTTAGTTTAAATGAAGTTTCTCTTATTTAATATAATGGCAGAGTGTGCCTTCGCTGGGAGAAGCTGCACTATATTTATATAGAATTGACCCTGTGATATACATCCTCTAATTCTTATCTTCTGTATATTTCGATATTTTAATCTCTTTGTTCGCCTTCTGTTAGAAACGGGTAAAAAAAACCCCCCTAAAAACTGGTGGCTGCACTCTGTCTGATAAGTGCTGATCTATACAGCTGTAAATAGTGTTACACTTTGAAATGGCTACAGGCCTTGCATAAACTGATCTGATTTTTCTTGCCTTCTGGGGACATTCATGATCCTTTATTATTGAAGCGGGTTCTCGTGTAGTGTAACTAAAGCTTGAAAATCTATCACGTTCTTAGAATTCATATCCCAGACTTTATGACAGTACCAGGCTGATCCCATGATTCTCCACTGCAGAGGTTCAGTGCACTGACTCACAAGTGTATTGAGCCAACATGACAGGAAAATATATCATTTTTTCACAACTAAAAGGAATATGGGAGTCAAAATAATAGAAGCTCAGCAGAGGCTAAAACAAAGGAATATAATTTACAGCACTGGTTATTTCTACTTATTATATAGTTGTTATCTCACTGAAGCTCTGCAGGTAATATAATTGCTTGCATTTCAGAGAACATTTTGGTCTGAAGACGTAATTAATTCTGTTCTATCTTAAGCATGTATTTTATACCTTTAAGTAATCCTTAGAGTGCAAGAATATGCTTTGGAAATATGTTTTATTTAGCACTTTTGCAATGCAGTTGAGAGGCACAGAAAAATGGGGGAGCCAGAGGTACATGTGGCTTGCCAGGTACCCTGTCCTATCAGTAGAGAATAATAGGTTCATTTAATGGTCTTCATTAGAGACAACTGTCAGAACTCTTCCCCTTGGTGAAAACAAAAAGTGTTGCATATGGAATATGCCATAAAAATGGCACACAAGTGACATTATTATAAATAAAAACAGGCATTATTAACGATGCTCGTTAGCAAATGCCACAGTTGGATGTGAAATAGACTCCATACAGAAGGGTCCCATACATTATGCTTTTCAAAAGGCTGTTGTCTTTTGATTTTGATTTATAAACAATTGATAGTTCTTGGGAACTTCTTGCGCTCATTGCTTGAAGTCTTCACTGCCAAGTCCATAGCTATTATAATCAGTGGCAGCATCACAAAGGATTATTTTTGCTTCATTTGTGCTTTATTTCTAGAGAGGCATATACAGATCATTACATTTGTATTCATGGCGCAAATATTTGCGTAAGAATTAGTTCAAAATACTGAATGACCAAGCACATTTTATAGTTTGAAGTAATCTTCCACAGGCAGTTGGCTGTATGACTAATAGAATTACGTATGCGTAAAATCGCTTTTACTGTAGAAGCCAAAATGCAGAATAATAGCTTGTCAAACTGTCATTTGCAAGTGAGATCATAGATTTTGTAGTCCAAATTAGGTTGTGTTCTTTTTCTTTTTGTCAGGTCACATTCTAATAACCATATTGTGCATTAAACCCTGTGATTATCCGAACACTTGACAGATGGTAGGCTGTTAATTTATATGTAAGAGACAGTGATTGCCAGTGCAGTAATAGTATTCAACAAAATATGAAATGTCAAAATCCACTTTTTTGGTTATGTTTTATCTTGACTTATTTTAGCAAGGTAATTCTAGAAGAATTGATTTTTTTTTCATAGCTAAACATATGCTTTGCTTTGCTTTACTAGACTGAATGATTTTTACTATCAGAAAAAAAATTTAAAAGAAAGAAATGTTTATATTGATATTCATTTAATGATTCTCATTATTTTGCAGCGTAGTCAAGAGTGCAAGCAAATTACAAAGAGCAAATGTACACAGTGAAAGAAAAGTGATATTATTTATGTGTTTTAGCCTGAAGTTTTGAAATTAAACGTAATGATTCAGTATATTGATCTCTAGAAGTATTATTCACTTTAATTAAAGACTTTCTGGAAGAAGTAAAGAAGTTCTGTGTGGTGGCTTTAGGCTAGCTCATACTGGTTTTAATTTGATAAAACTGATATTGAAATGAGGTAGTGGTAATCAGTATTACCCTCTCTTTTTATTATCATTTTTGTTTCCCATCATTTCCTTTTTAAAGCCCCTCTCAGTGTCTAAGCACACCTCAGGAAACAAAACTTCTCTCTGCCCCAAAGAACTCAGTTTCTTCTGACAGATGTATGGGGTTATGATCGATGCCAAGGGATGAGGAGGGTCAAAGCTAATAACTGGCTGCTCACCCAGTTCTACATGCATGGCGGAGGGTCAGCTCTTTTTTTCAGTATAGTCACTCATGTTTAGAAAGTTGATGTCCACACATTTTTGGGAGCAGGTTGAAGGAGGTGAGGGTGCAAGTTTGACCAGTAGATTTTGGAAAGGTTTTCCAACTATAACAAGCATCATAAAAGAAGCAGTAGAGCTGCGTGGGAGAAAACAAGGTGAAAAGAGCATTACTCTTGCCAGAATAGCTAAGACTAACGGAGGTGTTTCCTTGTTTGTATTTAATTTCTTGTATACTTAACTCCTAAGGCAGTTTTTTGTTTGTAGCTCATGGTTGTTGGTATCAAACAGTTAATAAACTTATACTTTTAATGCCAGTAAATTTATCCTTGGAATTGTGGTTGAGTCAGTAGCAAACCCGCAGTCATATCAGAAGAAAAACAGTAAAACTGCAGTTTCCTTGATTTTTCTTTGCTTAAGAGCAGTGCAAAAATAATAATAATAATTAAGAACCACCTCCACTCTACCTCTATTTCACACGCCCCTGAACTTCCTACGAAGCACAGTAATTCTTTGTGGATGGGAGTTTTAAGGCAATCTTTGGAAGAAATGTTTTCCTATAAATTGGTCTGCTTGTGACTTGAGTGGCATAGAGAAGTTGCTTGGCAATTAGAACAGAGCTGAGCAGAATGCATGTAGGTCAGAGGCAGATTTGATTGGCTTTTTGGGTGGTAGGATTGCATAAATGGCTGGCAGAGTATGAGTTGGTCAGCATTTCAGTGGAGTTCTGCAAAGAACTTTAATTTTGCAGGGAAAGGTTTAACTTGATAATGGAGTAGGCTATTACCACAGTTGCTCTTAAAAATCAAAAAGTAGTATATTGCTCGGTCCCATTTCTACTCATTGTGATTCTATTGTAATCTTGGAGTCTGAGAGTATAGAGTCCATTTTCCTGTTTGAATGGCCTTTATGAGCTTACTTTAGAATCCCACACTGACACCTCAAACATGGTTTGTACAAGCACAAAAAGTTCCAGATGTGGAAGCCTATAAATAATTCTAGCTCAGTAAAGCTGTGAAAGCTAGAAGTTGGGAGAGGCTTCCTGAAATCCTACACACAAAGCACTTGGAAAAGAATTGAAGCCACATAAAAACATGCTGAAGCCTTTCTGCTGGTAAAGCTAAGCACTAGGACTATTATGAAGTTTGCACAAGCATTCTGGGCATTGACAAGCAGATAAACTTATCAGGCATCTTACTTCCTACATCCTGCTTTGCCACAAGTAGCTTCTAAACCCTTATATTGGGGTGATCCAGTTGACATAGTATATTTGGACTTCCAAAAAGCCTTTGACAAGTTCCTTCGTCAGAGGCTCTTAACTAAATTACGTAGTCACGGGATTAGAGGGAATGTCCATTTGTGGATTAGAAATTGGCTCCAAGATAGAAAGCAAGAGTGAATATAAATACAAGCCAGCAGTGTGCCCTTGTTGCCAGGAAGGCTAACGGCATACTGAGCTGCACTGGTAGAAGCGGTGCCAGCAGGTGGAGGGAAGTCATTCTTCCCCTCTATTCAGCACTGGCGAGGCCACATCTGGAGTCCTGTGTCCAGTTTTGGGCCCCCACTGCAGAAAGGATATGGATAAATTGGAGAGAGTCTGGGGGAGGGCAAGGAAAATGGTTGTGCGGCTGGGGGGCATGACTTGTGAGGAGAGGCTGAAGAGACTGGGTTTATTTAGTCTAGACAAGAGAAGACTGGGGGGGGTTGAATAGCAGCCTTCAAGTCTCTGCATGAAGGTTGCAAAGAGGATGGAGCTGGGCTGTTTTCAGTGGTGACGGAGCAATGGGCTCCAGTTGCAGCAAGGGAAGTTCAGGTTAGATATTAGGAAGAATTTTCTCACGAGGAGGGTAGTAAAGCACTGGAACAGGTTACCCAGAGAGGTGGTGGACTCACCCTTGGTGGTTTTCAAAACCCAGCTAGACAAAGCCTTGGCTGGGATGATGTAGTTGGAGCAGGAGGTTGCACTAGATGTGACCCCCTGAGCTCCCTTTGACCCTTGTTTCTATGACATAAAATTATTCAAAAAGGTAAAGATCAAGGCAAAATGTGATGAACTAATAGAGGGATCTGGCATGATTGAGCAAATGGACAACTAAATGACAAGTGAAATTCGGTGTAGAGGAGTATAAAGTGAAGCATCTGAGCAAAAATAGTCTAAGCTATACCTTAACTATGGTGGCCTCTACTTTAACTGTTACCACACAGGACAGAGATTGGGGAGTTGTTGGGGATAGTTCTCTAAAAACGTTCACTCAATGCTCAGCAGCCATCAAAAAGGCAAAGCAAATATTAGGGATTTTTAAGAATAAAACTGAAAGTATCATGATGCTCCTTTAAATCCATGGTGCATCCACACCTTGAATACAGAGCTCCCACACCTCCAAAAGGATATAGAGGCACTAGAGAAGGTCCAGGGAAGGGCGACAAGGATGATCAGTGGTATGGAGGGGCTTCCATGAGGAGAGACGAAAGAGGCTAGGTCTGTTCAGTTTAGAAAAGAGATGCTTGGGTGGGACATGGTAAAGGTTTACAGAATACTAAATGGCAAAGAGAAAGTCAATAGGCATTTAACTCTCTCACAATACAAGAACTATGGGTCACAAAATGATACTAGTAGGTATTAAGTTTAAAATGAACACGAAGTAATTATTCGCAGTATGTAATTCAAGAGGGGAACGCATTGCCACCAGATGTGGTAGCAGTGGCAGTACAGCCAGATTCAAAAAGGGATTGGACAAATTCTTGGATCTCTGCCACTGTGACACAGGAGACTGGGCAAGGTGGACCTGTGGTCTGACCCAGTAAATGGCAGTTTTTACACTCTTATATTTGTTACTCAACTGGGAGTACACTGAGTTTCAAATAAGACAGCAGGTTTATTTGCAATTTTTTCTTCTTTGAGACAAGAGAATTTGGTTATTGGTCCCTTAATTAGAAGGGATAGCTGGCTCCTTCTAGGATAAGATGCCTCAGGATTATGAAGGAAGTAAAGGCAGGATTGTAATTTTTCATGTGAGCAGGTGGTCTTATTGCTGCTTTTATTAAAGATATACATCTGAGCAGGTGGTCCTGTTCAGAGTCAGACCTCTGGGAAAATGGCTAAAAATGTACATCTGCAACTTCATGTCTCTGTAAGACTTATTACCCATCCTTAGAAACAGTGATTATACAAAGCAACAGCAATGATACTGAGGCCATTTTAAATGCTTTCTTGTTTAGAAAAGGCTGAAAAAATGTAGGAAAATGTTTTAGTAAACATATAAAATAGCAGAGACAAGACACATCCCTAATTGTTTGCCTTTTGATAAGAGTATTTAATTTATTCTGTGTTTACCTGCACACCTCCCAGTTGTGGAAAGTGACCTAGATTCTATACGTGCTCATAACTTTCATTAGGTAAGAATGACATACACTTATCATTAGAGTGTACTAATTAAAGGAGAAAGTGACATTTCAAAGTAATGCTGTTCCCGGGCGTTTTAATGAAATACTGCTTGGTTTATTTTTGTTTTAATGAACTAAAATGCCATGCCTGGTTGTAGCGTAATTGTTATACTTTTTTTGACTCTTTGGTTAACTTTTCTTTTATTTCTTTTCTCCCCTTGGCACTTCTAATATAAGCAAGAAAACAAATGTAGTCATACTCTAGCAGAGGTTGGCAAGTAGTAATAACCACATTGCTTCCATTCATTTAAAAAAAAAAAAAAAGTAGACTGTTATGGGGAAGCGTGGTCATGCCTGAAGATAGGCTACAGATACAGGTGGACCTGGACAGACTGGCAAGTTGGGCAGATAGGAATCTGAAGAAGTTCAGCATTGAGAAAAGTAAAGTGCTGCACCTCGGGACAAGCAATGCCCAACACGTTTACAGGCTTGGCAGTACTAAACTGACCAGCACCACGAATAAAAGGGACCTGGGGTATTGATTGACCACAGTATGAACATGAGCCGGCAGTGCGACGCTATATCCAGCGGGGCAAATAATATTCTGGTGTGCATCAACCAATACATCTCTAGCAAAACCAAGGAGGTGATTTGTCCGCTCTGCTCAGCACTGGTGAGACCACAGCTGGAGTATATGCAACTCTCTATTTAAGGGGGTGTAGGTTGTAGCTGTGTTGGTCTAAGGACATAGGCAGACAAGGTTCTTTGGGTGAATCTGATATCTTTTATTAGACCAACTTAAATTGGTCTAATAAAAGATATCAGATTCACCCAAAGAACCTTGTCTGCTCTTTATTTAAGGCATAAGACCACAGATCTTTGTCAAGCTAAGTCTATATAAGACTTGTGAGGGAATTATGGTTCGGGTGAATTATGCTGTTGCCTATGAAAAAGTATGCATTTCTGAACAAGTTAGTTTATAAGGTGCTACCCTGCCTTTCCTTCTGCCTGATTTCAGGCTAACAGGGAAAACTACCTCTTTCTGAGGCTAGCAGGACTCATTATTGTAGCCCTAGTAAGCTCTAATGGCAAGATTTGCACCTGGTTCCCAACCAACTAATTAACTGAGCCGCCTTCTTGCTTGTGACATTGAGCTCTTGTGTATAGATGATCTCCACCCAGGGAAAACAGTGGGTCTTACTTTTCTTTTGCTACTTACTTTTAGTACCCACCTAACCCAGACTGGAACTATCACAGAGCAATTTTGGGATCAAAGCTTTCTTCTTTTTATCCTGATTTCTCCAGTGATTTCTCTCTTTCTTAGAAGAAGCACTTAGGGCCATACCCACAGCAAGTGCCTAATTTCCATTACTTTCAATTCTGGATCTGGCCTCAGCTCTATTGATCTTTGCTCCCTGTTTGATCTTCAGGTGGAGATAAAGCCAGCAGGGAAGATTGAGTGACTGAGCCAAACAAACTCAAATAACACACCTGTTCTGAACAAATGACTTGCCACATTTCATATGTTACCTCCGTAAGAGGTATGTGCCTTTATACTTGCCTAGGAGGCGGACGCTGACGAGGATATGTTGAGAGGATAAGTTTCTTGGACTTACCATTGCCTTGCAGGAAATAGGTTGAAAAAACACCGTGTAGTCTCTTTGCCACTATTCAACATCTCCCTTTTATAGGAAGGTTTCTGAAGAAGTCCTCTAGAGACCTCACACTCTCTTGTTTTCTGTGAAATATTTTCTAAGCATCTCCCCGTTGCCCGCATAAGGAGACAATGCCTTTGTCTGCATTTTTCAACTCTTGTATATGAAATGACCTCACTTCCAGCCTACTTGGGTTTCTGTCTCTTTTCCTGACATGTTTTATCTCTGGGGATGAGAGGAATGAGATAGCATCTTATTTCTCACCTTCCCCAAGTTTTGAAGGTCACATTCCCTGTGGAAGGACAATTTAGGGTTTCCCCCTCTTTTAGAAGAGATGAAAGAAGAAGGCAGAAGACAACATCAAACAAACCAGCAGTGAGTTTGGAAATTAATTTTCTAGACTTACAGGATTAGAAAATATTGCGGAAGAAGAAGGCCTTAAGGTTCTCATAAACTTCAAACTGTACTCTTTTGCCTTTACCTTTGGCTGTTGGAAAATTACCTATCATTCATTACCTGTCCTTGGCTTATGGAGTAACAAAGCCCAGAGCTCCTGTATAAAATGAAAAAGTGTCTGGATTTTTTTTTGTGGAACTTCTGAACTGTTTGTTTAACACCTGCATATTTCTTCAGGTTTTGACAAAGTACGTGAAACATTTCAGCCCCAAAGTGTTGAAAATTAAAATGTTTAAAAAATTGTTTGGGATTTTCTATTGGAAATGTTAAAAAAAAAAATAATCAAGGAAAGCAGACATTTTCTACAAAAAAAATCACTTGTTAAAAACTTAATTTGCCTACGGGAGGAAGAAAGGTTGCGTGGAAAATATTCTACCAGCCTTAATGATATGCTTGTGTAGCCTAATTGCCTTTGGCTGTCAGAATGTTTTCATTGTGTATTTATAGCAGGTATTTATAACCAATCAATGTTTTATCTCTTTATTCAGCAACATCTGGCATAAGTAGGAATAAGCCCTTTCTTACTAATGTTCTTCAGCCTCTAAAATAATTCTTTATACTGCCTGCAAGTAATTCTACCAAGTAACCATCCATCCTTAAAGTGCAGTGGACGTTTAACTTACAATTCCAGAGCACCAAGCATCAAAACACACTCTTATTTGCAATCGGGTGAGAAGAAATTGGGCCCTAGCTCTAAACTGTATTTTAGAAATAAACATGCAAAGATGTGCTTATTGAACCTATGCTGTACAAGCAATCACTCGTCTTCCAAGCTACAAGAATGTTTGTCATCAATGCAAGAAGCTAATTTTTGTAAGAGAGCTTCTGTTGGCTCTAAAGCCTAATTTCCTTGAGTTCTGAGATGCTTACATAATCATGTAGGAGAGGTGCATGTGCAAGACTTTGGGAAATTAAAAAGGTGTCAGGTACATTTTGAGATCGATACTCTTATCTCGATGTGTCCTAGCCTTTGTGACATTAGGGAGATTGTTTATTCAGAAATGTGGATGGCTGTGAGGTTTTGAAGGGGCTGCAGATTAGTGGAGCGTAGAATGACGCATATACTATAATACAGTAAAGTTTAATCTAACCCCTTCCATTAGGGCTGTAGAAATTGTGTAGCTCACAGCAGATTTAACCATTGCTTCTTTCTAAACTAAAGTCATTAACAGAAGAATGTAAATGTTGATGCTATTATACATAAGTATACCTGGTGAATTATTTATCAATTATGGGAAACAAAAACGTGCTTTTTTAAAAAATCCTGGATAAGTGCCCTGTTTTTCCCTTTTGGGCCGAATGTACTATACATGTTATCAAGACAGAGACTGAAATTTAAGTAGTAATGTAGTGGTTTCTATTCAATTTTTTTTGCAGTTTTACCTTTTGCTTAGTATGTTTTCTTAATTATTTTCAGACTACAACTTCAAACATTGTAATATATTGAATGAAATGAGCCAGATGAAAAGTGTGCTGTTTTCTCTCATTTTATTTGTGGCCATAAAATTCCATGTAATAGATGGGTTTTCAGTAGATATGCAGACTTCTCTTTTATGTCTGAGGGCTGTAGTGGCCTCTTCTTTGCCAGTTATTTTATTAATCCTTCCCAGTGGCCTTGGAGGCTCTGCACCTTGCTGTCTTTGGGCCAAGCACGGTCCTCAAGTGTTCCCAGGCATGGCTTTTATGAAGACAGCATCTGATTCAAAGCGTTATTACTTTGCCATGAGGACAGGAGGAGCAGTCCTCAGAGAATACCAGTTGAGGTGCATCCTTTAGCAAAAGGAGGAATGAAGCCTGGAGAGCAATGCTACTCACAGTGTCAGAGCTGTCACCCCAAGCCAAAGGCCTAATGCAGGGTAGGTGATTTGTGGAGGTTCATTTGCATTTCATGAACAGGCTGGGAAGGGAAATAAGCTCAGTTATAGGAACAGAGTCCATCATAATCATATTTCCAATGTGATTATCACTTCAGCATTAAAAAACAGTTATGAGGAAAGCATATCAAGTCACCTCTCACAGTTTCATAGTTTCATAGTTGGTCGGGTCAAAAGGGACCTGAGCAGATCATCAAGTCCGACCCCCTGCCATAGCAGGGAAGAGTACTGGGGTCAAACGACCCCAGCAAGGTGTACATCTAGCCTCCTCTTAAAGCCCCCCAGGGTAGGAGCCAGCACCACTTCGCTTGGAAGTTGGTCCCAGACCCTAGCCGCCCTGACCGTGAAGTAGCACCTCCTGATGTCCAGTCTGAGTTTACCCTCTGCCAGCTTGTGACTGTTATTTCTAGTCACTCCTGGTAATGTTTGGGGGAACAGGGACTCCCCCAATACCTGCTGGTCCCCCCTGACTAGTTTGCAGATCCCCCCTCGGCCTTCTCTTGTGGAGGCTGAACAGGTTCAGGTCCTGTCGCCTCTCCTCATAGGGCCTGCCCTGCTGCCCCCTGATCATACGAGTGGCCTTTTCTGGACCCTCTCCATGCTGTCCACATCCCTC
>NW_017728917.1:13848719-13859477 GCF_001723895.1 Crocodylus porosus
TTTACCCCCTCGTCCAAGTCACTGATGAAGATGTTGAACAGCGCGGGCCCGAGGACCGAGCCCTGGGGGACCCCACTGCCCACGTCCCTCCAGGTCGAAAATGACCCATCCACTACCACTCTCCTTCACATCACTTCTGATGCCTGTAGCGTCTGCCACAAAGAGCAGCTCTAATATCCTGGACTGAGATCCTTTTTTCCAGATCAAGATAAGCTATCTCAATGTCATCTTCTTAGAGGGTGTGAATGGAAACAGAATAGATGTGTGATAACTAAGAGATGGATAAGTGAAGTATTTGAACTTCTGGAGCCCACAACAAGTAGGTAATGTGTAACAGTTATTTCATAAATGTAATAGCTCTAAACATACTTATCCTTTGTAAATCTTTTCTAAAAGATTTATGTTAACTAATGCTGCTATTGAGATGTTACACAGGAGCTTTACATTTTATTCTATTTTTTTTTTCCTTCCTTCATTGTTGACCTGTGGCTTCAATCAAATTAATCTGTATTTGTATAACCTTTGAAACTATTTAAAATACCATCTATGATTATATTAAAGGTTGATTGCAATTGAAGGCTTTGTTAACAGACTTTATTAACAGTTTAGGATCCTGAGGAAAGGAAGGATGGAGAGCAGCAGAGTGAGGACCCTGGACTTCAGAAAAGGAGATTTTGACTCGCTCAGGGAACTGAGGAGCAGGATCCCCTGGGAAGCCAATCTGACAGGGAGAGGAGTCCTGGAGAGCTGGTCGTACATTAAAGAAACCTTACTGAGGGTGCAGGAACAAGCCATCCTGATGTGCAGGAAGACTAGCAAGTATGGCAGAAGTCCAGCTTGGCTTTGCAGGGAACTCTTCAGTGAGCTAAAACACAGAAAAAGGAAACTTATAGGAAGTGGAAACTTGGACAAATGACTAGGGAGGAGTATAAGAATATTGCTCGGGCATGCAGGGATGAAGTTGGGAGGCCAAAGCACAATTGGAGTGGCAGCTAGCAAGGGACATGAAGGGTTTCTACAAGTATGTTAGCAACAAGAGGAAGATCAGGGGAAGTGGGGGTCCCTTTGGGAATGGGGGAAGAGAGGGGCAACTAGTGACAGATGGTGCAGGAAAGGCTGAAGTACTCAATACTTTTTTCACATCAGCCTTCACAGGCAAGGTCAGCTCCCAGACAACTGTACCTGGAAGCACAATTTGGGGAGGAAGTGAGCTGCCAACAGTGGCAAAAGAACAAGTTAGGGAATATTTAGAAAATCTGGACATGTACAAGTCCATGGGGCCAGACACAATGCACCCAAGGATGTTGAGGGAGTTGGCCAGTGTACTTGCAGAGCTGATGGCCATTATCTTTGAAAACACATGATCAAGGAGGTCCTGGATCACTGGAAACAGACAAATATAGTGGCCATAGTGGAGAAGGAGAAGGAGGAGGATCTGGGGAACTATAGACTGGTTAATCGCACCTCAGTCCCTGGAAAAATCATGGAGCAGTTCCTCAAGGAATCAATTTCTAAGCACTTGGAGGAAGAAGAAAGTGATCAGGAACAACCAGCATGGATTCAGCAAGGGCAGGTCATGTCTGACCAACTAATTGCCTTCTATCTTGAGATGACTGGCTTACTGGATACTGGGAGAGCAGTGGACATGATATACCATGCCTTTAGCTAGGGTTTTGACACCGTTTCCCACAACATTCTTGCAAGAGAGCTAAGGAAGGCTGGGTTGGATAAATGGACTGCAAGGCGGATAGAAAACTGGCTGGATCATCAGGCTCAGAGGGTAGTAGTGAATGGCTCGATGTCTAGTTGGAATTTGTTAACTAGGGCAGGGGCACATGACTTGAGGAGAGGCTGAGGGAACTGGGCTGATTTAGTCTGCAGAAGACAAGACCGATGGGGGAAGACTGAGAAGACTTCAGCTCCCTGCAGGGTGTTGCAAAGAGGATGGAGCTGTGTTGTTGTCAGTGGGGGCAGGTGACAGGACAAGGAGCAGTGGGCTCAAGTTGCAGCAAGGGAAGTTGAGGGTGGAGATTAGGAAAAAAATCTCACTAGGAGGGTAGTAAAGCCCTGGAACAGGTTACCCAGAGAGGTGCTGCAGTCTCCATCCTTGGAGGTTTTTAAGATCGAGCTCGACAAAACCTTGGCTGGGATGATGTAGTTGGGTCTGGTCCTGCTTGGAGCAGGGGTTGGACTAGATGTGCCCTCATGAGGTCCTTTCTGACCCTCGTTTTCTATTATTCTGTGATTCTAACAGATTGAATTGATAAGTTCCCATGGAATCCCCCAGGAAAGTCTAGGACCAGATCTGTTCCCGTTAAAATAACATCATGCTAAATGTGTTTTCCTTTATTGAAAACCACCTCTCATTAAAATACTTGGCATCATGTGAAGCCTTTTAAAATGTACTACATGAGCCACATACAATATTTATATTAAACAACTTTCTTTAGGAAAAAAATATTTGAGTGTACTTAGTGAATTATAGAGCCCCTCCCCAGACCTCAAAAGCATTAGAGATGGTAAAGGCTCAGTGGAACAGTGGAGTTGCTGAAATGTAATCTGTTATGCAGCAACAGCATGTAGGCTGCGCTGTAAGAAGGATAAGCATCTAGTACTCGTTGGGAGTAGGAAAAAATAGAAAATAAACCCAGACAGTGATGAATGTAGAAGTGGAATAAGATCTTTTAACCTAAGTGGAAAAGGGAGAGTAAAAGTATTGGAGTATACCATTTTTTCTTAAAATTTGATTTTAAATCACTAACAGTTATAGTGTCTCCTAAATTTCTGTCTTCTGCTTAGAAAGACCTTTTTGGCTGCTATTCATGACCACTGCTCAAACTCTGGCTCTCTCTTCCATGTATTTGTGGCCAACTAGAAATAATTCAGATCAGGGAGTGGTAGTACCTGTTTTTTCCAGATGCGTAGCGATCAGTGAGAGCTGCAGAATTTGCAGCTGGAGAGAAGATTCTGTAGAGCAATTTAATTCACGTCCTGCAGGCACAGTGAAGAGAAAATCTGGACCTGCAAGAGCAAAATAAGTTCTGAATTCGGAGGAATATCTGTGCATTGGCTGTTACTGAGGAAGTGTTCAGTGGAGGCAAGCAATTAAAAAAATGTGTATTACTGAAGGAAGAGTGAATTTTATAAAAGATGTCGTCCAAAGAAATCCTTGCCTCCTGCTGGTTTTCTTTAAAAATCAGAAATAGTGTTGAAAATATTAGTCTACTGTGCACTTCTGTCATGCCTTCCACCTGAAGATCTAGTATTTCACAAACACTAATGAATTAAACCTCACTGCGAGATAGGTATTGCCCCAGTTTCACAGAGATTCAGAGAGGTTAATTGACTTGCCCAAGTCACTCAGAAAGTCTATATTAGAACTGGAAATAGAAACCAAATGTCCTGACTTGCAGCTCTGTGCTTTAACCACTAGATACCGCCTCCAGGATCATTAATTTGTGCTTTGAGAATCATTGTGAGCTTTAGTATTTAACACCTTTTCTATGCATGAGTCGCAACTAAAATTACTAAATCAGTTTTAATTTGCATAACTAATTATTTGGGCATAAATCTGTATGAAAAATGTATTTTGTGTTAAGTGTCTTATTTCAGTTCGGATTAGTAAAAAAAAACCCCAACCCAATCTACCCCCCCCCCCCAACTTTAACTAGATCTAAATAGGGGATTCTTAATTCAAATAAATGACCCTGAATGGAGTAGGGCAGGAAAAGTTAAAAGGATAAATTAAAACTTACTGGTAAATCATTAATTGTTTTTAGTTTATAGGTAGAAAAAAATCTATTTTTTTAGTTTCGATGAGCAGAACAGTAAAAAAAAAAAAAAACAGTCAGAGTATTTGTTTGACAGAAGATAATTTAGGTTGTTGCGTAGTCACCACTTTTAATAAAAAGAATCAATTCATGTTAAATTGGCCTTGCTCTCATTAATAAAAGGTATTATTTTATCAATAAGAGTTTCTTTGGATAAAATATTACATGTTTTAGAGAGAATCCATCTAGTGTAGGTGACACTGAAAACTGAATAAGTTTGGAAGAGTTTGCTTTGTTCTCTCTCTCATTACCCGAATATGCTTAGAAGCACACTGAGTTTCCAGTTCTTTGAATCTGAGACTATACAGAGGTCCTGTTTCTCACAACCGTGCTTCCAATCTTTCCCTTTAGACTTTTTCAGCATTGTATTTTTTTGCCTCATTTGCTGGAGGAGAGGTTTTGGTTGATATTTGAAGAGCTGCTCGGTGGTTTTTATCACAGTAATGTCGCACGCTTATGTGCAGGCCATCCAGGATCAAACGTCCCATGGATTGCAAACCTGCAGATCACACAAGGTATATTGAAGACAAGGCACATAAACCGTTTTCTGGTCTCTTCCCATTTCTCTTAGCCCATAGCAGGATGATTTCTTCACTAGCCTGGCTACTATTGCCACTATATTGACTCTCCACTTTGAATACCCTCTCTGAAGCAAAGGGGGTTGCAGCACTGTGATGAGACATTGCATTAGCAATGGCAATTCTTGCGGACTGTTGAAGGATAGTGCTAGAATGAGTATGAGTCCACTGGTCACACAACCCTCACCTTTGAAGCTCAATCCCTATAGTGTACTGGAAAGGGATTTTGTAGGGTGGGAGAAAGTAAGGATGTTCCAATAGAGCCAGCACTTCCTTTGTCCTTCTGAGTCTGATCTTCTACTTCTGTGCTCTCTGGTGTGTGTGGCAGCAGAGATCAGCATTCTGCCCTTAGCATCTAGGCAGGAAGGATGATGTAGGTGGGACTCAGGAGACCCTGGTTCATTCCACGGGCCTGCTCAGACTTGCAACTTTTTTTTTTTAATAATTTTTTCTACAAGAAATTTCTTTGCAAAAATCTTGTTGGTCTCATGAAAGATATCACCTGTGTCCATGAGCCCTGATTGCTTTTGACAATGTCAGGTATTTTTAGGTGTGCTTCTCTTTGTTTCCTGCTTGTGCAGAACTTTGCAAAGCTGGTATGTAGAGCAGTGGCTCGGCAGTCAGGAAACTGCAGTCTGTTCATGGCTCTGCAGCTTTTTTCAATGCATGTCCATAGACAAGTTGCTTAAACTCTTTCCAGGATGGGAGTATGGTAATACTTGTAAAATTATTTGAAATCCTGGGATGAAAGGTGCTGTATCATGTAAAATATTAGTATATTGTAAAAATGTTGGAAGTTTTTTTAAATGGAATTCCTTTATATTCCTCTTTTCAATACTACAACTCAATATAGTACATCCAAGCTAAATGCAGTTTTGTTTAATGAATGATGAATGTGTTATGTATGATTCATTACTCATTTTCCTAATTAGCAACACTTGACTTTATGCTCCAAAATGCCTGATTTGAAAACTGGTATTTTTTGCAGTTAAATAAAATAATGTTGTAGGGCATGAAGATTTGTTGAAATGCCATACAACTTTCCCATTTTGATTGCTCGTTACCAATAACACAACACCTATGTAGGGCACGTAATTGTGGCGCAACCTGATCTTTTCTTCGAGTATTGTTGCTGCTGCTGAGGTCATGTAACAAGCAATAATGTTTTGAGCAGAAAAGTCATGCAATGTGCCATTCTCGTCTAATTTAATTAAACTGGCTTTTGTAGCTTCAAATGCCACAAATCTGTAACATCTGGGTTAATCTCATGTTCAAGGGACTGGTCATTTGCAGAAATAATGAGACTGCTAACCCTTCCAGCAGTGCTCTTTTTTTATTCTCATCCCTTCTGTCTTGCATCTTGTTCTCTGCCTGAGGCAAGTGTGAGGCTGGTAGAAGTTCACCAGCCCAATATTGATTTTCCCAGAAGTTCCATTTTTACTTTTTCATCCAGAATGGATAACACGTCTAACATTATTTATACAATAGCACTTCACATAGGTTCTAGGCTCTTAGGGCAGGGGCTGTCTCTTCGTTTTATGTTTGTACATCACTTAGCATAGTGGGTGTCCAGTTTCTGGGCACTTTGGCAGTACGAATAATAAAGCATAATAAGAGAAGAAACTGAGAGTCATTAGTGCTCTTCAGCTTCAAGTATCTCACTCATCCTCAGGGTATATTTATTTGGGGAGTCACTGTAGTCTCAGCCTATAATACAGCTGCCTTTGTGAAACTTAGGGGTTTTTATAAACACATTTGATAGATGAGTTTTACAGTCTTCTTTTTTGGCTGGGGAGAAAATGTCTAGAATTAGAGAAAAGTGGATTGACACTTGGTCTTGCTGCCACTTGGATTTTGGAGGAAGAGTCAAATGGCTTCTGTGGATTTGTGGATGTAAAATTAATGCACACTAACAAGGAAAAACTTCCTTTATTTGTCAGCCTCATTTTTTTTTTCTGTATATAATGTGACACTTGCCTGAGGGATGGAGTCAGTGGTAAAAGTGGCTATACATAGACAAAAGGAAATCTAGTGGTGAAACCTGTCCAAAACTTCAGAAATATGTTGTAAGTGAAAAGATAGTCAAGTGAATGATCTAGATGGTGGAAGCTGCTGTCCAGTGATATTTCTGCTGAATTAACTGGAAAGCATAAAGGAATCCCATGCCTGCCTTCGTCAGGGTATTTGAGCTTGTAGTATTGGCACAATCTTAGTTATGTTCACTTATATTTGAATACTATCATTTCCTGGCTGATGTGGGGTAATGCTTTACTCTTCGATACTGTACTGAGTAAGGCCTTACTTTTGATTTCAGTGGGACTGTTTTACAACCTGTTTTACAATCCACTACCCTGATGAGTTTACATGGGGCTGTGTATTACATCTGTTAGGAAATCCTTTTACTGGAGTTTCTATAAAATTAAACAAAATGCTTGAGGAATAGTGGTGCTGCCAGTTTGTGGAGAAAGGTAGCTTCATAGGAGTGGCACCACTCTAAATTTGGTCTACTGAGTGCTCTTGTTTGGTTTTTTTTGTATGACTTCTTTGATAGAAAAACAGGTCTGTACTTAGCTAAAGAATGAAGTGGGTTGCAATTGAAATGATGGACTAGAAGAGCATAGATAGTGCTTATAGTGTCTGCCTAAGTGAAGCATAGACCTCTGCCTATGTTTTAAATGCTATTTAAATCATAGCTGAAATTTCGACTGACAGTCTGGGCCTGCAATAACAGCTAGAGCCTAGGAAGGTCCAAGGTGTATCATCAGCACTCCCAGGGCAGAGAAGAAAGATGGTTTCACATTTGATTTATGTGGACAGTCAGTGATATTACACATTCATTCATTGTACTGCAGTACGTTAGGCACCAAAAAAGATTGCTTTAATATAAGGACTCTTGAATTTCCTTTCCATCCTTCGTCTTTGTACAAATATGTTTGCTATAGCGATGGCAAAGAAAGGCCTTGATACAGAATCTGAGAAATAATCTTCAGCCAAATTAGTTTTTAAAAGCTTGTTCAGCAGACCTGTGCAGCAGTGTTTTGGTAGCTTGAATGCAGGGATAGAATTTTTTCACATTAGCATTTGTGCATTCAAGAGGTGTCTTTTGACCCGGTGGTTGAGTTGTCAGTGTTACAAACAGCGGAGGGATGTAGAGGCAGCTGCTTTGGCAGCCTCAAACCCCTTAGCATGAGCAGCCTGTAAGGCAGTTTAATGCCATGCTTTGACCCTAAAATGTTCTCTTCAGTTCCTCTATGATACGAATCCGCTTCTTTGTTTATGAAGACAGTGTCAGTGATCAGAAGAGGGTGTGCTCTTTGTCAGTCAAACCTCACCCAGGCATCAATTTGCTGCCATGTTTTTTAGGGTGCCTTTTTGAAACGGTCTGCACAAAGCAAACCTTCCAAGAGGCCTTGAAAGAGGGCACACCTGCATGTTTATAATATTGGTGAGCAAACAAACTTCTGTTTTGGTAGTCTTTACCATCAGAGATTGTAACTTATAAGTGAATGTTTAGTCTGTGATATTATTATACACTGGAGATTTTTTTTCACAGGTGTAGTTGAGTGCACTGTACAGATGTAGTTTATTGTGACCAGGGTAGGTCAGACTAATACAAGTCCCTTTGCACACTAGTGTATTGCATGTGTAATTGGTGTAGATGAGTCAGAGTAGCTCAAACAATGTGAAAATCTAGTATCTAGATTTAGCAAAAAAGACCTCTTTGTAAAATGAAGAGCTGAGACAAAGTCGTCTCACTGCAGAAGTCACTAACAGCACACACTGATTTAAAAGAATAAAGGCAAAATTAGTGTAACAGCAGCAGAAGAAAACCTCCTTCCATGATAGGGAAAAGCATGCAGAGACATAGCTATGCTTTGTACAAGTGCTGGCTAGTAAGGGAAGGCAACAAAAAAAGTGTCCAGTTTTAAAATTGCCTTTCCCAAGGCTAAGAGGACCAGAGGCTTGAAGTTGGGCAAAGTAGGCTTAGTTTGGATAGCAGGAAAATGTTCTCTGTTAGAACAGTGAGGTGGTGCAATATACTGCCTTGGGAAACTGCTGCGTTTCCTGCATTGGAGGAGTTAAAAGAAGAGGTAAGACAAGCATTAGTCAGGCATGATCTAGGAATAGCTATGCCTGTCGTAGGCCATGGGTATTTCTCGTGTTTCTGGGCTTTGCTGGTTTCTATGGGGCACAAGGAAAGAAATGTTTCCCCTTCCGGTAGCTACATATGTCAGGGGTTGCTTTTGCTGTGCAGTGCCTTCCTTGGAAGCATTGGGCGTTGGCTGCAGCCAGTGTTGAGGATTTTGACGGGTGTGCCCACGCCCCTGATGGGAATCAAACCAGGAAGTTCCCAGCTAGAGGATCTGCCCCAGTTTAGCTGAATCACCACATTTGGGGTCGGGAAGGAATATTACCCCATGGTCAGACTGGTATGGATTTTGGAGTCATTTACTTTCCTATGTAGTTGGGGGGGGGAGGAGCATGGCCTTCCTATGGATCTCTTGAGCAACGTCCTGCTGTGCTAGCCCCCCGCTTTACCTGTTGCAGGTTCAGGTATTATATCTTGCTGTTGTATGATAGGGTTGACTGGGTAGGTTTCATTATAGGTTAGACAGGGATTTATGGTTTGGATAGGGTTAATCCTGCATTGGGGAGGGGTTGAACTAGATTGTCTCAGGAGTTCCTTTTCAGCCCCTCTTTTCTATGGTTCAGTGCACAAAATTATTCTGTGACATGAGGAAGCCACTCTGGTATAGAGCAGGACATAATGGGATCCATTTAGGTGGCTCATTTTTCCTAAAAATACATTAGGTTTGTTGATGTCTTTGGTAGAGGTGATATCTTTTTATTAGATCAACTAAATAGTTGCAAAAAAAATTGTTCTTTGCAAGCTTTTGGACACATACGTCCTTCCTCATGCAAAAAAAATTGGAAATGGCACAAGATATGAAAGACGATCAGAAATCCCACAGGTATGAAAAAAGCCAAAGCTGTTCTGCAGGAATGCAAATTTAGGGCTGCAGGAAACAAAAGTAGGTTGTTTCCCTGTAGATATCAGATATCATCTAGGCTGGGGGAGGCGGGGGGGGAAGTGGCATAAAATTGATGTTAAAAATTAGTCTTGATTGTTGAAATTGGCTTTTTCCTCCTTCTTCACATTGTGAAGTTTCCATTTCAAATGGCAAACTGCGATATCGTCCATATTTTAGGGATCTAGGCAGTAGCTGGGTTGGTCTGAGGACAAGGGCAGGCAAAGGTTTAATGAGGTTTTTAGGTTTGATGAGGGTTTTCTTGCTTTTAAGGAAAACTATCTGTAGTTATCTAAGAGAAACCTATCTAGATGACAACATATCCATGTGAAGAGGAGTCTGATGTAACCAACGTATTTAGCGCTGTGCTTGTGCACGTTTTGATTCATTACAAGGAGTATGGAGTGTTTACATCATTTTTAAAAATAAATGTCAGGCTTCTACTTCATTTAGGGCCTTTTAAAAATTAGACTCAGTATCATGAACCCAGGCCCATATGAAGAGAATAGTTGGAGATGTTTCCTCTGGCACCTCTAAAGCTATGATGGTGGATACCAAGCAGGATTTTGGCTAGGGGATAGATCACTCTAGAGATCTGGTTCAATGCTCTCTCCCTCTCTCTCTAGCATCCATTTCTGCCACTGTCAGAGACAGGATATTGGGCTACATGGACCATTGGTCTGATCATCTTACGTTCTTATGATGCACATTTGTAAACTGTTGTAACTGAGAACAGAATTTGCCACAGTGCGTCAGATCTTTTTTGCTGATGATTTCTTTACTGCTCTGGCGGATGTTATATTCTTAATGTTTTATGCATCTTCGAGCTTTGAAGTAAGGTTTTGGAATGCTTTGGTTTGTGACATTTGCCAGCTGTAGTTAGGAGATAAAATTCAAATTTGCCGAATGTCTATTTAATTACAGTTCACATAATGACTTCACTATCAGTAATTTAACCAATTCACAAACATGTCTAATAATGTGTCATTGCTGGCTGTCTCAACTCAAGAATGTTCTAGTAGTATCTGGGAAAAGTTGTAAACGGTATATGCCCACTCTGTCTATGGCTCTAGCCAACATTGGTCATGAGCACTGAAATTCATTCATTCTTATTGCATTAATATGGTAGAATGCAGGTAGGAATACTGTGTGAGTTTGATGCCGAATTATGTAAGGACTGAATTAAGCACAGGCTCAGACCTGTTCAATTTAAAACTTTTATTGTTTCACAAAGTCATAAACTAAAGGAGGTCTGTTGGTTCACGAGGTTCCCAAATCAAGCCCTTGCTCTCTAACGCGGAGGCTAGGTGCAGCTGCCTG